>NC_064615.1:654946091-655260899 GCF_023898315.1 Schistocerca nitens | reverse complement strand
ATGTATGTAAATGCGTGAATCTATTACAATGCCGACGAAAATTTTTTGGACACTGTTATATCAATAGGATTTTGTTTCTACAGATTTGTAACGCAAATTCTTGACCTGTGAAATATTTTTATATGAGACTGTCACTGTAGCGGAAACTGCTGTCGTAAATATTTCGGTAAGAAAGTTAAGTGACCACCTTCACGTAATGCGTCGTGGGCACCCAGCTGCGCGACAGACGCCTGGAAAAAAGCCATTAGTGTGTGCCTTTCAGAGGCACAGGTGGAGAAAAAAAAAGAGAGACTATTAAACTCGCTATTGACAGTTCTTTGTGGAAAGCATCATCGCAAATACGACACGTTCAAACTTGAAAACATGATTACACTGTAGAGTTCTTAATTTATGATATTTACTGAAATGAAATGATGAGAAACATTTCATGTCTATTGTCTTGCTAGTTGAAAGATTGTTTACTGCATTATGAAATGCCATATAGCTATCGAATGACGTTTCACGCCTTGCTTTGCCTATTTTGTTTAATATCTACTTCCTAGCTGCACTGCAGCATTGGTTAAAATAAAATTTTATAGATGTACTAATATAAATATATTTATGCCTACAGATCCAGTAAAAAATAACTTTATGATGGATGTACTCCAAAAAAAAAAAATGAGGGAGCACAAAAAGACATTTCCACTTCACAGGAATTGCATACAAAATTTTTGTCAGTGACTTGGTAACTTGTCTGGTTTAGTGTTAATATGTGACATAGGTATTAAACATAGCCATTTTTACTGTAATATTTTTTCTGCTTGAGCTTTGTCATGTTTAGATATAAGTTATTGCATTTGATGCTGCTGTTTGCCAGGCATAGTGCTACTAAATTTCACTTTGTACTACTCTGTTAAGCTAGTTTTACTACTGATTTATTTTTTTTGTTGCTCCACATTGGCTCATATTAGTTGTAATATTGCAATTGCTTTGCTAATTTCTATAATGCTGCTTCCTTTGCAAATCTGCATTTTCTATCATTGCTGTTTGTGTTAATTGCCTCGTCCCTTAGTTTAGCATCTGAGCTCAGTAGATTTAAGTTAGCTTAAGATGTGAGAACGAGTTGTGATGAATTGGAAGAAATGCATTGGGAAGCTATAAGGAAATGGTTTTGCCAAAAAAGAATTTTGAAAGAGGATGTGAACAGAATACAGAAAGCATGCTTGGATAGGATTTTTTTTGGTGGAAACAAATGTTGAAATAAGGGGAAAGATCTACAGAACGAAGTTTTGGGTTGGACTGCAATAACAAATGTCACACTGAAAATGAACCCTTTCTTTCCTTTTGTATTATTCCGCTATATGTTTATGTACCCTTGTGTATTTGTCTTTTTCCTGTCTTTAAGTGTTTAGCTAATAAGATTTATGTTGTAGAATGTTTCTAATACTATGTTATTTACTTTGTAAAGATGTTTAAACATTATTTGTTCTGTTTTGTTTTAATGCTCATGTGTGAAGTTGATGTTTCAAAAGTTATTCTGATCTTTTATGTATGTACTCATGTCATAATTCCTGTAACACTGATGTATATGTTATTTCGATTCTTTTGTAAAGCCTGTACTACAAATGTTATCTGTATTGTTATGTTCTTTAATGATGTATTTTGTACCTTTGTAATTGTATTCTTATGTTATAAAATTGTAATTGACACCAGTTCATCATATTATTAACTTGTAAGTTCCATTTCACTGCACACGTTTCTGTTGGTCATAGTATATGGACAATATGTGAGAAGTAGGGACTGTTTGCACGTGTGTTAACAATTCAGCAAGGGACTGGATAACAGCATTGCTGGTTGTTAGGACAATTCCAAAAACTTTGTGAGTGCACAAGTGGTGGTTATGGACTTGCTATATTGTCTGCAAGATTCTTCGATGGTGATTGTGCACCTGCACAGTCGCAGCAGATGGCTGCTGGACATCTCTACAAGGACTACAGTGGGTCTACACCTTTGATGATCCATCAATACGATTATTTCTACAAGGACTGCAGTGGGTCTGCACCTCTGGTAGGCCACCAATACCGTAATGTCTACCAGGACTACAGTGGGTCTACTCTTTGATGACCTACCTACCAATATTCTTCAAAACTTCGACTGACTCTGCGGTGGGTTTGCTCTGTTGTGGCCCATTACCTGTCTGCATGTCAAGAGTCAGCACTGTCTTTTCGTTGGAAGGACAAGACTACTTCTTCAAGACTGCATGGAAATCCACTACTTCCGTGTGCATTGTCTTTTACTGCTAAGACTTTGAGAAAAACACTCCTATTTTACTGTGATGAACGATCAGGACTGTCTTTATGGACTGTGAGAAAATTTTAGCTTTTGACCAACATTGTATCAATAAGTGTGTGCATTTGATTTCTTTGTTATTGTAATTATGAAAAATTTTATCAAACCATTATTGGCCACTGCCCAAAACAATTTGTAAAATTTTTTGTGGGGAGCATGGGAGCTATGTAAGTAGGCTGTTTATGTTTTCTTATTGACAACGTTACGTAGCGGTCTGTATGAAAATCACTGGCTGTGCTGTGTGCAGTCTGTGGCTAGTTTGCATTGTTGTCTGCCATTGTAGTGTTGGGCAGCTGGATGTTAACAGCGCGTAGCGTTGCGCAGTTGGAGGTGAGCCGCCAGCGGTGGTGGATGTGGGGAGAGAAATGGCGGAGTTTCGAAATTTGTAAGACTGGATGCCATGAACTGCTATGTATATTATGATTTTTCAACACTATTAAGGTAAATACGTTGTTTGTTCTCTAATTAAATCTTTCATTTGCCAACTATGCCTATCAGTAGTTAGTGCCTTCCGTAGTTTGAATCTTCTATTTAGCTGGCAGTAGTGGCGCTCGCTGTATTGCAGTAGTTCGAGTAACGAAGATTTTTGTGAGGTAAGTAATTTGTGAAAGGTATAGGTTAATGTTAGTCAGGGCCATTCTTTTGTAGGGATTTTTGAAAGTCAGATTGCGTTGCGCTAAAAATATTGTATGTCAGTTTAACCACAGTCGCGTATAATTTTTCAAAGGGGACGTTTCAACTTCTATGAGCACAAATCTTTCTCAGTAAGTAACGCCACATTCTGCTACCAAGGTGGGGCCGACCTTTAATAATTAGTTATTATGTCTTTTTGTTTCACATTCGATATGCACTGCAACAGTCCATGGTATCTGAAGAAAGAGAGATTATAGGAAATGCATGTATTAAGAAAATAATATAGCAATACATAAAGAAGGGATTTTATTTTATGGTTAACGGAAGCAGATATACATCACAGGAAAAATCAAGATAAGTAAAACTCTTGTTTGTTTGCTTCCAATTAACCCGCCACGATCTTTTTTCTCAAATATCTCACTGAGCAGTTGAAAACTCAAATTAAAGCATTACATGTTTTACTTTTAAAAACATTAAAACCTCTATATTCGACTGTTATAAAAGGTCGGCACCAAAATCGCAGGTCTATGGCAACACACATGCAACACTGGTTGCAAGAGGCTCGTCTTCTATTTCAAAAGGTTGTGTCCATGTTGTATAACTACACACTGAAATACATTTTGCTGCACATAGTTGTAGCACTTATTATTTGTATCATATGACAAACTAGTTTTAAATAACGTTGATTCTTCTATGTTATAACCAAAATTGGAAAAGGAGTGCCAATGGAACCCGTAAATGAGATGACTGCTGAATCTGTCATCGATGTCGTCAGCAGTGCCGATTCGTCAACAGAGGAAATTAATCGGACTATTTATGAACTGGAATTAAATGCACAATCATTAACTGCTGAGGAAATTCCAGGAACTAGTCAAACTGTAGATCCGTTTACAAATTTTCTTAGAAAGACAGCAGCTGTGATCACTACACATGATTGGGAATTAGTCATGCGAATTTCTGCTCAGGTAAACAATACTGTTGCAACACCTAGCAAAGAGTTTTCCAAGCAGGTAAATAATATAGTGACAAAACGTGACAAAGAACTGGCCACGCAGATCTCTGCTCCAGTAAATACCACGCTTACAGAGTGACGCAAGAATTTTCTGAGCGAATGGACAAACGTCACAAACAGTAGGCCGCGCAAATAAATACGGCACTTGAATAATGTGATAAGGAATTAGCAAAGTGAACAAATACCGTTTATTGAGCATTTCAAATGAAATTTCTGATCTGAAGAAAACTCATGAGGGTAAATGCTACGAGAGTGCGTAGACGCTAAAGGCAAAAGAATCTGTAACGAGTCAGAGTAAAAGAATGAACAAGTAAATGAAAAACTAAATACCGAGTGAAAAGATGCTTTACATCCCTGCTGGAGCATCACACGAACCAGGACCTATAGGTGAAGCGGTAGGGGCTGAGTTGGAAGATACAAAGCATGTTCTAAACTACAACTTTCCAGAGTGTCACAACAATGTGTCCACTCAAGTCAGTAATCTGCAACCGGAGCTTAGGGGAATAAAGGTACCGCCATATGGCGGGACACCCGCTGGGGATTAGAGTCGTGAAATGCATGAGGCAACTGATCTTTCCATCCGAAGTTGTAGTGATGTGGTAGGACAAATTAGTCCTCACAGAGAATACACTGCTGAATCGGTGGCGGTAGCACCCGTTGTGATGCCTACTGAAGCATAGCCACTTACAGGTGTTTACAGTCGAAAAAATATAAAATGG
Organism: Schistocerca nitens; assembly: GCF_023898315.1. Classification (NCBI taxonomy): domain Eukaryota; kingdom Metazoa; phylum Arthropoda; class Insecta; order Orthoptera; family Acrididae; genus Schistocerca; species Schistocerca nitens. Next base: position 655,256,207 of record NC_064615.1, on the reverse strand, counting down.
CGTCATTCGCCGGGAGGCCCGTTACGGAGAAGGTCCGGCCGCCTTGGTGCAAGTCTTATTATGTTCTTCGCCATATTGGGCGACCTGTGCGCCAGACTGGGATGAAATGACGATGAAGACAACACAACACCCAGTCTCTGAGTGGAAAAAATTCCCGACGCAGCCGGGAATCGAACAAGGGCCCGTAGGACGGCAATCCGTCACGTTGACCATTCAGATATCGGGGCGGAAAAAAAATTATATAGAAGAATATACATATTTATAAAAGCCTTTAGATGTTCCCTGCCCAAGACTTGGAATCAAGATGGAAAACTCAGCTTAACATGGGACACATTCATATATTATTATTATTCACGTTTGGGCCCTACTGGACCACGCAAAGTACAATCATGGGGCATTCAGTTATTTTCTTTTAGACTTTCTCTCTGCCCAAATTGTTTTCATTCTCTCGGAATGAGCTCTTTTCCTTTCATCAGACCATGTGGTTCCAGTTTTCTTTGGTTTTTCAGCTTGACCAACTACCCAGTCATGAATTTTTTGCCTAAATAATTTTCTGTCTTGAATTTCATCTTGTTTTATATCTGCCTCTTTCATGTCCTCTTTTATAGCAGCAATCCATTTTATTGTCTCAAAATTAGCTTTACTTCGATTTTCGTAGAATTCCACTACTTGTTTAGTTAGTCTGGTAGCATCCATTCTTTTAATACGCCCATAAAATTTTAATCTGCGTTTTTTCATATCTGAATATATGCTGGTGTATTGTTGAATTTCACTATTTGCTCTTAGCCTGTATGTTCCTTCTTCAGTATATTTTGGACCTAGAATTTTTCTGATTACTTTTCTTTCTCTTTTTTGGATTTCTTGAATGTCCTTTTTTCTGTTTAAAATTAGCGTTTCAGCCCCATAAAGGCACTCTGGTTTTATGACCGTGTTGTAATGTCTCAATTTAGAGTACCTCGAGAGACATTTTTTGTTGTAGATGTCTTTTGTAAGTCTAAAAGCTGTCTCCATCTTTTGACAACGAATTTCATTTCCAATTTTTTCTAGACCAGTCTCTGAGATTGTTTCACCTAAATATTTGAATTGCGAAACTCTTTTGATTTTTCCATACTTAGTTTCCAAAAGTTTGGGTGCCAGTTTGTTGCTAGTCATATACTGTGTTTTTTCAAATGAGATTTGGAGACCTACTCTTTCTGCTGTTTCTTTAAGGATTTCTATTTGTTTCTGAGCAATTTGGATGTCCTGCGTTAGAATAACCAAGTCGTCTGCAAAGGCCAAACAGTCTATTCGAATATTTGTTCGTCCTAATTTCACTGGTTGGTCAATTTTGAACTCCAATTTTCGTTCGCGCCACTCTTGTATTACTTTTTCTAGAACGCGGTTAAATAGCAACGGAGAGAGTCCATCACCTTGCCTCACGCCTGTTTTTATTTCAAAGGATTCTGAAATTTCTCCTCTGAACTTTACTTTTGATTTTGTACCAGTTAGCGTGTCTCTGATAATTGCCGTGGTTTTAGGATCATTCATATATAATATTATTCAAGTGCGGTATTTATTTGCGCGGCCTACTGTCTGTGACGTTTGTCCATTGGATTAGATAATTCTTTGTGTTGCTCTGTATTAAGCCTGGTTTCTACTGGGGCAGAGATTTTCGTGGCCAGTTCTTTGTCACTGTGGGGAGCTATTGCATCACTACAGGTCCGCATGGTTAGCTACTTGGTACTCCACTACCAGCGAAGAAGTCTAGGATGTTGGTAACAACAGGCTGAAACACGAGTCGGCACTATTGTTTAAAGAAGGGATAAAGGAACTGATGTCACGGTACAATAAATAATCCAAAAACAAAACAGGAAAAAAAGAAGTCTACGAAACACGAAGGAATTATTCGAATGGAGAGGAAACCGGTAGGCGTTTTGTATATGAAAAGTAACACGTTGGTTAACCTCTGGTACTTATGCATTCAGTTATTCGGCTCGGCAATGACTAACAGAGTTGTAAGATGTCCTTCACAGGGATATCCTGCCATATTCTCTCCAAATGGTGCGTTAGATGTCAAACTCCGTAAATGGTGGGCGGGCTCTATTCATAATGGTACGAATGTTCTCAGTTGGAGAGAGATACGGTGACCTTGCTGCCCAAGTTCCAAGTTACGTTCTTTAGGTTCTGGTAAGCACGAAGGAAAGCAGTAGAAACTCACGCTGCGAGCGGGGTGGGGTGGGGGGGGGGGCATTATCTTGCTGAAATCTCAGCACAAGATGAGATGGCTTGCTACGAAGGTCAAAAAAACTGGATCAGAACCAAAGAGATCTTGGTATGAAAGAAGATTGCACCCCAGACTATCATTCTCGGTTGTCGGGCCATGCAGCTGGCGACAGGCAGGTTGGTATCCACCTCTGTCTGGGGAGTCATCGAAGCTCAGATCGAGCAGTTATCATTAGTGAAAACAATTCTATTTACACCAATGGGATAGCAGGCCGACGACGTGTTCGGAAACGCCCTGGACAGCAGTAGGATACCAACCTGACGTCCCCCACCATACAGTCCGACAACCAGGAGATATGCCATTTCTTTTCGCAGCAGGACCCTTTTCGTTGCCATCCGCAGCTCCCTTACACCTCAGCGGCGCTTCGACTATATTCAACGGCCAGTTTCGTTGCCTCTTTTGACAAGCCATCCCGGGCTTGTACACTCCTGGAAATGGAAAAAAGAACATATTGACACCGGTGTGTCAGACCCACCATACTTGCTCCGGACACTGCGAGAGGGCTGTACAAGCAATGATCACACGCACGGCACAGCGGACACACCAGGAACCGCGGTGTTGGCCGTCGAATGGCGCTAGCTGCGCAGCATTTGTGCACCGCCGCCGTCAGTGTCAGCCAGTTTGCCGTGGCATACGGAGCTCCATCGCAGTCTTTAACACTGGTAGCATGCCGCGACAACGTGGACGTGAACCGTATGTGCGGTTGACGGACTTTGAGCGAGGGCGTATAGTGGGCATGCGGGAGGCCGGGTGGACGTACCGCCGAATTGCTCAACACGTGGGGCGTGAGGTCTCCACAGTACATCGATGTTGTCGCCAGTGGTCGGCGGAAGGTGCACGTGCCCGTCGACCTGGGACCGGACCGCAGCGACGCACGGATGCACACCAAGACCGTAGGATCCTACGCAGTGCCGTAGGGGACCGCACCGCCACTTTCCAGCAAATTAGGGACACTGTTGCTCCTGGGGTATCGGCGAGGACCATTCGCAACCGTCTCCATAAAGCTGGGCTACGGTCCCGCACACCGTTAGGCCGTCTTCCGCTCACGCCCCAACATCGTGCAGCCCGCCTCCAGTGGTGTCGCGACAGGCGTGAATGGAGGGACGAATGGAGACGTGTCGTCTTCAGCGATGAGAGTCGCTTCTGCCTTGGTGCCAATGATGGTCGTATGCGTGTTTGGTGCCATGCAGGTGAGCACCACAATCAGGACTGCATACGACCGAGGCACACAGGGCCAACACCCGGCATCATGGTGTGGGGAGCGATCTCCTACACTGGCCGTACACCACTGGTGATCGTCGAGGGGACACTGAATAGTGCACGGTACATCCAAACCGTCATCGAACCCATCGTTCTACCATTCCTAGACCGGCAAGGGAACGTGCTGTTCCAACAGGACAATGCACGTCCGCATGTATCCCGTGCCACCCAATGTGCTCTAGAAGGTGTAAGTCAACTATCCTGGCCAGCAAGATCTCCGGATCTGTCCCCCATTGAGCATGTTTGGGACTGGATGAAGCGTCGTCTCACGCGGTCTGCACGTCCAGCACGAACGCTGGTCCAACTGAGGCGCCAGGTGGAAATGGCATGGCAAGCCGTTCCACAGGACTACATCCAGCATCTCTACGATCGTCTCCATGGGAGAATAGCAGCCTGCATTGCTGCGAAAGGTGGATATACACTGTACTAGTGCCGACATTGTGCATGCTCTGTTGCCTGTGTCTATGTGCCTGTGGTTCTGTCAGTGTGATCATGTGATGTATCTGACCCCAGGAATGTGTCAATAAAGTTTCCCCTTCCTGGGACAATGAATTCACGGTGTTCTTATTTCAATTTCCAGGAGTGTATATCAGCAAGATAATGCCCGTTCGCACAAGGCGAGAGTTTCTACTGTTTGTCTTCGTGCTTACCAAACCATATCTTGGTCAGTAAGTACACAGGAACTTTCCCCAGTGGAAAACTTTTGGAGCATTGGGGGCTGAGCCCTCCAACCAGCCGCGATTTTGAAAATCTAAAGTAACGACTGGACAGAATTGGGCACCGTATCCCCCAGGTGGATATCCAGCAACTCTATTAATGCCAAGCCGTATAACTGCTTGCATAAGGGCCAGAGGTGCACCAACACGTTACTGACTTTCTCAGTCAGTGAAGCTCTTCCTCTTGAATAAATTATCCAGTTTTTCTCAAATACTAGTAACATGTTTGTCTGTATACGTACTTCACATTCACCGATTTCCATCCCATTCGGATAATTCATGCGTGATGTTCCGTTTCTTTTGTCTTTGGATCTTTTTATATTTGGATTTTGGTGGGGGACTATGCGGAGAAGTAATGTCAGCATGTATGAAAAGATTAGAAATATAATATTTTTTGCCAATATTTTTTCTCTTTTTCTTTGTTAATCCGAGGTTTATTTATAAACTGCCTTCGTAAACAACCGTAATTCTTCGTAAACACTCAGTTCTACAGTATGGAAGCGTTAAACTATCGAAATAACAACAGCTGTTGGGATAAAATGGTTCAAATGGCTCTAATCACTATGGGACTTAACATCTGAGGTCATCAGTCCCCTAGACGTAGAACTACGTTAACCTAACTAACCTAAGGACATCACACACATCCATGCCCGAGGCAGGATTCGAACCTGCGACCGTAGCAGCAGTGCGGTTCCAGATGTTGGGATAAAAAAATGGAGGAATATACTTGTTTTATGAAGTCAAGTAGCAGAGTTCACTTGAGTGTGAAATTTAAATTAATATAATAATATAAAAAATCAGCATTATCAGACCCCTACGAAGAAACGTTGTAGTTGACATGGCTGATAACCTGAGAAGACGTAACCTGCAACATAAGAATTACGAAAACCTTCACATATCTAACACCTGCTAGGTTTTATATTGATATTCTTCAGTTTGGCAGGAATTCATAAAGAACTTCTCAGTGCTCTTCGCTCCAGTATACCTTTCATAGGCACAATAACTCAGTATCAAACTACAAAATCCACAAAGAAGATTAGTTTGAAAACTTTCTTGTGACCCAATGCAGAACATTTGGACTCGTATAAAATATTAACATATAATAAGAAAGGCAGCAACTTTGGTTTCAGGTTTGTTCGTCCTACAGTGGAGCGTCACTGCGCGTTTCTGAAAAATCTGAATTGGCAGAGACTTCAACAGACACGCCAACTGTTCCTTGGGAGCCTACTTACAGAGTTCCAAGAACCAACATTAAACCAGTCGTCTGGAATATACTACAACTCACTAAGTTTTGCTCTAGTAGGAACCGCTAAGGCAAGAATGGTCTAATTACAGCGTGCACATAGGCATTTGAACACTCGTTCTTCCCATACGTGAATGAAACTGCAGGAAACCCAAAGTGTGGTACAATGACATGCCAAGCAGGTCAAAGTCGTTTGCAGAGAATAGACACAGGTAGAAAGATATGGTGTCCGAAAAACGCAGGAAGCACTTGGTGACATTACAGCATCTGTTATTAAGTACGATTTCACAGTCAGTCATCTGACAAAGCGCACTCTTCAGCAATCACCTGACGTAGACGTCCCCGTTCAATTAATTGATTAACCTAATTCATACCATCGAAAAGAAGATATGGTAACACCAATCTCAGTAAGTGATAACGACGCGCTGATCTAGTATTTGTCACAGCTGTATGTTAAATTCTTACTGGCGGTGCTACGTGTTCTTTCTCACCCGTTTAGCTAAGTAAAGTCAGTTTTAAATGCATTTTCCGTTGAACCGACTGAAGTAAATTTTGGATTTCCATTAGCCAACGCAAACTTCATCTATGTTTGATGAGCAGGCTTCAGTTTCTCACTGACAAGCCATTTACTTGCAAACAGTTAGAAATACGACAGAAAGGCTTGCGGAAATTCAGCAAACAGCAGTTAGTATGGATGGTACATTGTGAACGCCATTAAAATGTGTTTCGTATGATCAATGAATAAGTTGGGGTATTTACAGTAGCGATAGAATAACAGAATAAACCCGCGAACGATTACTGGATTTTGAGAAAAACGAGCTGCATGTGGACGAACTGGTTAATTCACACTATTGAAATGTGCAGTCGTTTCAGTGGTCATTTTAGTTGTGAATACTGAGAATAAGGGCAACATGTAGGACTGAAACCGTGTCCACGAGACGTGACCTCATTAAACTGAATGAATTTGCACACGTCGATTTTTTACCCTGGACACATTTCGGTAATTCCATTAACGCAAGCACCTTACAGCTCAGTCAAAGGTCATTTTACCGTAACAAAATATCGGAAGTTTTTATATCAACGGTTTTTTTATATACGAATTTCATCTTCTTGCGTTGTTGGAGGTCGGCTTCACATCGAAAAATGCAAAAGACCTCAATATTTTCGCATTTATATATATATATATATATATATATATATATATATATATATATATATATATATATATATGCGTTATTCGAAGGTGACCATTCTACACCAAATTAAAGTTGATAAAATTTTCTACAAAATGCACTACTTAGGTTTGATTTTCTGAAGAACAGTATTGTCGCTAGAGCACGCAGAAGGCAGCGATTTTTGGCCCTTCCACGAAAACGTCAAAACCGTCCATTCCCATGCCCTATAGCAGGAAAATCATACATATTATCAACAAAAACAACTACAGTACGTGATAGATAGTACATTCAATTTCCTACGAGAGAAGTCTGTAACGTTACATATTCTCAAGAGGGGGAGACAAAAAAGCGAAAATTAAAATGCGTTCTGCACCCTACAGCCAAACGAACCCTCTCATCTGTCCACCTCTCATCGGCGCTATCCTTTCTGTGGATTATTCTTAAAAGAGGTTGTTTTCACTGAAGTTATGGGGAAAATGTTTGATGAATACATTAACGCAGGGCTTCCCAACCCGTGGTCCGCGGACCCCTTAGGGTTCTGCTGGCTCTTTCTAGGGGGTCCGCGGCCACCTTTCACCAAATCCTGTAAAATAATGAGTAAAATTATTGAATAAAAATGTGAAAATCAAATTCATCACTATTGTTTATGGCTCTGAGCACTATGGGACTCAACTGCTGTGGTCATAAGTCCCCTAGAACTTAGAACTACTTAAACCTAACTAACCTAAGGACAGCACACAACACCCAGCCATCACGAGGCAGAGAAAATCCCTGACCCCGCCGGGAATCGAACCCGGGAACCCGGGCGTGGTCACTATTGTTTATTTCGTGTGAAAAACATGTGTACTTTTACTTCAGGTCGTATCACCAAGCAGCGTTTGCGGTTCCTGAGTGAGAACGTATACACAGTTTAGTGCCGGAGAATGCGGTTTCTCTGATCGACTGTTTCGCTACAATACGGAGGTCGTTTGTGCGACGGCTCACGGCGCTAGATGCGCTGAAACATTTTGCGCATGCGCGGTGCGAGCTTTGTCGACCAATCACAGCGCTCGCTGGCACGTATGCGGTCCCAGGCATCATTAAATGTTAAACTTGCCCTGTCAGTGCACTACCTGTTTCATAAGTCGAGTTTTGACCAGAAGGCAGCGAGTTTTGGCCCTTCCACGAAAACGTCAAAAACGTCCATTCCCATGCCCTATAGCAGGAAAATCATACATATTATCAACAAAAACAACTACAGTACGTGATAGATACTACATTCAATTTCCTACGAGAGAAATGGATCGGTAGCTGAAGTCAGGATCATTGAAGAAGGCTACAGTTTCTCAATCGCCTTCACAACAAGGGAAGTTTCCAGTTGAAATGAATGAGGAGGGAGGATGACCAAAGGAAGACTTTACATACATTTGAACATTTTTCTTCGGATTTCACGAAAAACCACACACACACACACACACACACACACACACACACACACACACACACACGACTGTTACGAAATATGCATGCTCCTTACAGAACAGTAGCCGAATAGTGGACGTGAACAGACCATAAGTGACAGTTTGTCAACAGCGAACAGTTTGGACGTGACGTTGATTGCTCTTGGAGGAAGAAAGCTCCATCGTGTGAAATTTCAATTACCAAGTAATTTTAATCAGGCTATAGTGTGTTGAACAAAGAGTAAATCCACTAATAAGTATCAAGATACAGTGGGAATTCAAATTGGATCGTTAATTTCAAGTTGTTTTCATTCATCTGTAAACCAAAAACTATTGATACTTCGGGGCTTCGGGAGGGGGGTGGGGGGGTGGGGAGGAAGGTCATTGGGAACATGGCACCAACATTAAGAAGCTTTCAGTTCCCAGGGGGTTTCGTTTCGCTCTGAAATTTGAAGTTACTGTGCTCTTGACTGACTAGGGGTCCGCCATGTATTTTCGACTGAAGAATTGGTCCGCCAGCTGAACAGGTTGGGAAGCCCTACATTAACGTATTATGTTTACAATATGTGTTGTTGTTGTGGTCTTCAGTCCTGAGACTGGTTTGATGCAGCTCTCCATGCTACTCTATCCTGTGCAAGCTTCTTTATCTCCCAGTACCTACTGCAGCCTACATCCTTCTGAATCTGCTTAGTATACTCATCTCTTGGTCTCCCTCTACGATTTTTACCCTCCACGCTGCCCTCCAGTGCTAAATTGGTGATCCCTTGATGCCTCAGAACATATGCTACCAACCGATCCCTTCTTCTAGTCAAGTTGTGCCACAAACTCCTCCCCAATTCTATTCAATACCTCATCATTAGTTATGTGATCTACCACTCTAATCTTCAGCATTCTTCTGTAGCACCACATTTCGAAAGCTTCTATTCTCTTCTTGTCTGAACTATTTATCGTCTATGTTTCACTTCCATACATGGCTACACTCCATACAAATACTTTCAGAAACGACTTCCTGACACTTAAATCTATACTCGATGTTAACAAATTTCTCTTCTTCAGAAACGCTTTCCTTGCTATTGCCAGTCTACATTTTATATCCTCTCTACTTCGACCATCATCAGTTATTTTGCTCCCCAAATAGCAAAACTCCTTTACTAAAATGGCTCTGAGAACTATGGGACTTAACTTCTGAGGTCATCAGTCCCATAGAACTTAGAACTACTTAAACCTAACTAACCTAAAGACATTACACACATCCATGCCCGAGGCAGGATTCGAACCTGCGACCGTAGTGGTCGCGCGGTTCCAGACTGTAGCGCCTAGAACCGCTCAGCCACTACGGCCGGCAAAACTCCTTTACTACTTTGTCTCATTTCCTAATCTAATTCCCTCACCATCACCCGACTTAATTAGACTACATTCCATTATCCTTGTTTTGCTTTTGTTGATGTTCATCTTATACCCTCCTTTCAAGACACTCCCTATTCCGTTCAACTGCTCTTCCAAGTCCTTTGCTGTCTCTGACAGAATTACAATGTCATCGGCGAACCTCAAAGTTTTTATTTCTTCTCCATGGATTTTAATACCTATTCCGAACTTTTATTTTGTTTCCTTTACTGCTTGCGCAATATACAGATTGAATAGCATCGGGGATAGGCTACAACCCTATCTCACTCCGTTTCCAACCACTGCTTCCCTCTCCTGTCCCTCGACTCTTATAACTGCCATCTGCTTTCTGTGCAAACTGTAAATAGCCTTTCGCTCCCTCTATTTTATCCTTGCCATCTTTCGAATTTAAAAGAGAGTATTCCAGTCATCATTTTCAAAAGCTTTCTCTAAGTCTACACGTGCTGGAAACGTAGGTTTGCCTTTCCTTAATCTTCCTTCTAAGCTAAGTCGTAGGGTCAGTATTGCCTCACGTGTTCCAACATTTCTACGGTATCCGAACTGCTCTTTCCCGAGGTCGGCTTCTACCAGTTTTTCCATTCGTCTGTAAAGAATTCGCGTTAGTATTTTGCAGCTGTAACTTCTTAAACTGATAGTTCGGTAATTTTCACATCTGTCAACACATGCTTTCTTTGGGATTGGAATTATTATATTCTTCTTGAAGTCTGAAGAGATTTCGCCTGTCTCATACATCTTGCTCACCAGATGGTAGAGTTTTGTCAGGGCTGGCTCTCCCAAGGCTGTCAGTAGTTCTAATGGAATGTTGTCTACTCCCAGGGCCTGGTTTCGACAGGTCTTTCAGTGCTCTGTCTAACTCTTCTTGCAGTATCATGTCTCCCATTTGTTCTTCATCTACATCCTCTTCCATTTCCATAATATTGTCTTCAATAACATCGCCCCTGTATAGACCCTCTATATACTCCTTCCACCTTTCTGCTTTCCCTTCTTTGCTTAGAACCGGGTTTCCATTTGAGCTCTTGACATTCATACAAGTGGTTCTCTTTAACTATCCTGTAGGCAGTATCTATCTTACCCCTAGTGAGATAAGCCTCTACATCCTTACATTTGTCCTATAGCCATGCCTGCTTAGCCATTTTGCACTTCCTGTTGATCTCATTTTTGAGACGTTTGTATTCCTTCTTGCCTGCTTCATTTACTGCATTTTTATATTTCCTCCTTTCGTCAATTAAATTCAATATCTCTTCTGTTACCCAACCATTTCTACTAGCCCACGTCTTTTTACCTACTTGATCCTCTGGTGCCTTCACTATTTCATCCCTCAAAGCTACCCATTCTTCTTCTACCGTATTTCTTTCCCTCATTCCTGTCAATTGTTCCCTTATGCTCTCCCTGAAACTCTGTACAACCTCTGGTTCTTTCAGTTTATCCTGGTCCCAACTCCTTAAATTTCCACCTTTTTGCAGTTTTTTTCAGTTTTAATCTACAATTCAGAACCAATAGATTATGGCCAGAGTCCACATCTTCCCCTGGAAATGTCTTACAGTTTAAAATTTGGTTCCTAAATCTCTGTCTTACCATTATATAAACTGTCTGAAACCTTCTAGTATCTTCCATGTATACAACCTTCTTTCATGATTCTTGAACCAAGTGTTAGCTATGATTAAGTTATGCTCTGTGCAAAATTCTACCAGGCGGCTTCCTCTTTCATTTCTTAGCCCCAATCCATATTCACCTACTACGTTTCCTTCTCTTCCTTTTCTTACTGTCGAATTCCAGTCACCCATGACTATTCAATTTTCGTCTCCCTTTACTACTTGAATAATTTCTTTTATCTCATCATACATTTCACCAATTTCTTCATCATCTGCAGAGCTAGTTGGCCTATAAACTTGTACTACTGTAGTAGGCGTGGGCTTCGTGTCTATCTTTCCACAATAATGCGTTCACTATGCTGTTTGTAGTAGCTTACCCGTACTCCTATTTCCCTATTCATTATTAAAGCTACTCCTGCATTAACACTACTTGATTTTGTATTTATAACCTTGTATTCACCTGACCAAAAGTCTTGTTCCTCCTGCCACCGAACTTCACTAATTCCCACTATATCTAACTTTAACCTATCCGTTTCCCTTTTTAAATTTTCTAATCTACCTGCCCGATTAAGGGATCTGACATTCCACGCTCCGATCCGTAGAACGCCAGTTTTCTTTCTCCTGATAACGACGTCCTCACCCGGGTATCCGAATGGGGAACTATTTTACCTCCGTAATATTTTACCCTAGAGGACGCCATCATCATATAATCATACAGTAAAGCTGCATGGCCTCGGGAAAATTTACGGCTGTAGTTTCCCCTTGCTTTCAGCCGTTCGCAGTACCGCCACAGCAAGGCCGTTTTGGATAGTGCTACATCAGTCAATCATCCAGACTGTTGCCCATGCAACTACTGAAAAGGCTGCTGCCCCTCTTCAGGAACCACACGTTTGTCTGGGCTCTCAACAGATACCCCTCCGTTGTGGTTGCACCTACGGTACGGCTATTCGTATCGCTGAGGCATGCAGCTAGCCCCCCCCCCCCCACCAACGGCAAGGTCCCTGGTTCATGGGGGGGGGGGGGTTTACAACATATTGGGTACATAAAACTGAACAGCAAAATGAATATGAAATCTGTGAGTAATTTGTACATGTGTCAAGAAATGAGTGACTGTCGAGCCGAGGATCGGATCATGACTTCGAGTAGGTTTTCTATCTGCAAAAGATATACGGCATTTAGCGATAGAATATCGTTACAAAGGCAGTTATGTTGTATAGTGAACTATTGATATACATGCATCAAAAGAGTTTTGCTTCACTTCGGTTCCAAGAGTTCCGGAACCTGTGCAGATCATTGGAATAGAGATCAAAATAAACATCATTTCCACCCTCTTTATTGCTGATGAAAATCACGCTTTGCATGTTGTACCACCATACAGCGAAACCTTCAGAGGTGGTGGTCTAGATCACTGTACACACCGGTATCTCTAATACCAAGTACCACGTCCTCTTGTATTGATGCATGCCCGTATTCGTCGTAGCATACTATCCTCAAGTCCATGAAGGCGCTGTTGGTCCAGATTGTCCCATTCCTCAACGGAGATTCGGCGTAGATCCCTCACTGTGGTTGGTGGGTCACGTCGCCCATAAACAGCCCTTTTCAATCTATCCAAGGCATATTCGATAGGGTTCATGTATGGAGAACCGAGCGATGTCGTTATCTTGGAGGAAGTCGTTCACAATATGTGCACGATGGGGGCGCGAATTGTCGTCCATGAAAACGAATGCCTCGCCAATATGCTACCGATATGGTTACACTATTGGTAGGAGGATGGCATCCACGTATTGTACACCCGTTATGGTGCCTTCCATGACAACCAGCGGTTTACTTCGGCCCCATATAATGCCACCCGTTATGGTGCCTTCCATGACAACCAGCGGTTTACTTCGGCCCCATATAATGCCACCGCAAAACAGCAGGGAACTTCCAAATTGCTTCACTCGATGGACAGTGTGTCTAAGCCGTTCAGCCTTACCAAGTTATTTCCAAACACGTCTCCGAAGATTGTCTGGTTGAAGGCATATGCGCCATTCATCTGTGAAGAGGACGTGATGCCAATCCTGAGCAGTCCATTCGGCATGTTGTTGGGCCCATCTGTACCGCGCTGCATGGTGTCGTGTTTGCAAAGAAGGACCTCGCCATGGACGTCTGGAATGAAGTTGCGCATCATGCAGCCTTCTGCGCGTGAGTTTGAGTCATAGTACGACGTCCTGTGGCTGCACAAAAAGCCTTATTCAACATGGTGGCGTTTATGTCAGGTTCCCTCCGAGCCATAATCCGTAGGTAGTGGTCATCCACTGCAGTAGTATCCCTTGGGCGGCCTGACCGAGGCATGTCATCGACAGTTACTGTCTCTGTATCTCCTCCACGTTCGAACAACATCGACTGGCTCACTCCGAGACGCCTCGACACATCCCTTGTTGAGAGCCATTCCACGCTCAAAGTAAATGAGGACGCGATCGAACCGCGGTATTGACCGTCTAGGGATGGTTGAACTACAGACATCATGAGCCATGTACCTCTTTCCTCGTGGAATGACTGGAACTGTTCTGCTGTCGGACCCCCTCCGTCTAATAGGCGCTGCTACTGCATAGCTGTTTATATCTTTGGTTGGGATTAATGACATCTTTGAACAGTCAAAGGACTGTGTCTGTGATACAATATCCACACTCAACGTCTATCTTCAGAGTTCTGGGAACCAGTATGACGCAAAACTGTTTCTGCTGTGTGTATAAAGAAATATCTGTACTGATGTGATGTGTACATCTTTTTACTCGTCTCCGTTTGGTTGTTGGTGACCCAGGCAATGTTTCTTAGCCACTAGAAGGTCCAGTTGAAGGCCCTTGGGCGGTGGAAGAAGGAGGAAATGGTCAAGGGCTGTGGAATGTCCACGCTGAACAAAGAGTCATTGCTCTTCTTCGACTGAAAAATTGTAATTGAACGATTAATGTTGTAATAGAAAATTACTGATTAGAAAAGATGCATAGAAAAGATGCATAATGTTTTCTTTCGTCTCAGCTGCTTCAGATATTGCTATTGCAAGGGGCCCGCGCAGGTCGTCTACGTCTTCGATGTTGGAACGCGTCTCTTCACATTGCTGGTAAAGTTTTGTGCAAAACAGTCCAGCCTGCCTACACCAATATCGATCTTTCTAACCTGTGTGGCGTCTACAAGCTGAATAAGCCCCTTGTGAGCTCGGTTTCGTTGTGGTAATAGAACCCATTTTTCTAGTGGGAAACTCTATATTTTTTTTTTTTTTTACCTGCAGCTTCAGTAGGATGTATTGAAGATATGTATTGCTGATCTGCATCCCCAGTGGGAAGTATGTTAGCCGTGTTTGCTGATGCCTTGTAGGTTGATGTCACATACTGCTTGTAACGTTGATTATTCAGATGAGTGATTTCCACTGTAAAGGGCAATAGAAATTCCTCAGCAGCAGCTGGCATTTTCTTCGGATGGTGTGAAGGATCAGTAAATTTGGTAAAGTATGACTCGAGATCTTGAGTTTTGGAGAGAGTCTTCTGTAATGTAAACTTGCCTTGTTTAAATAGCGTGGACGTAGTGCCGCAGACACTGATTGCGCGGAGAATGAGGACGTGGTTGGCAACACTCTTCTCCGCTGCATTTCTCGGATGGTAGAAGAGTTAAGGATCTGTACCTGTCCTCAGAAGTAGGAAATATACGTCGCGAAGGAGCCTAAAGAAGCGTCATCATGACCAGAACATTGACATCTTCGCCCACAGTTTTTTTTTTTTTTTTTTTTTTTTGCTTTCGATGGAAAATTTACTTGTGAAGCTTTGGATGTCATAGTTTTCCTAAAATATATCTCCATAGTCTGCTGTTTGGTCGGCTTTCTCCTCAAGCGTTTCATGGAATTCTTCAGTCAATGTGATTACCCCTCGACCACAAACATAGAATTTTGTTTGTACTTACTTCTTACGTAATGGATATATTAGTCCCACATTTGTCCGAAGGTATACCCACTTGACCATACGAATCTCTGGAACAAAAATGTCAACATCAGTGACAAAAACTGTACTACTTGGATTCAGGAAGTTGACAGGAAGGAGGGTTGGCTCCCATCGGAATGCTGAATCCCCTGACACCGGAGGGACTTCTGGAGCTAATGTTTTGTAAATGCAAAACAGATTACCAAGGTCAGTGCGAGCAGGACTGTACTGCACGAAACTGTGCCAACAATGTGAAGGGACGTGATCCAACGTCGATGACAGTTTTGATATAGAAGACGAAGACGACCTGCACGAGCCTCTTGCAATACCAGTGTCAGAAGCAGATACGACAGAAGGTATTAATTCATGTAGTATTCTGCAGCGGTACGCATCTTTTCTAATCAGTAATTATTTATTATAACATTAATCATTCAATTACAGTTTTTCAATTGAAGAAAACCAACAACTAATTGTTCACCCTGGACCTTCCACAGCCTCCGACCCTTTGCTGGACCTTCCAGTGCCCAAGAAGCTTCACCAGGACCTTTTAGTGACCAAGAAACATTGCGTAGGCCACCAACAGCCAAACGAAGACGAGTAAGAACCTACACACGTGACATCAGTGTAGATACTTCTTCATAGTCCACTATGCAATGAACTATAATATACTTGCGAGATCAGCAGTAATGAATGTATGGTTATCAGCTCTTTCAGGCATTAATGTATACGTGATGACCATCAGTTATTAACCTGATTTGTTTTCTGTACGCTAACATCCGCCGTGTTCGCGACGTTTTGAAAACGACCTAAACATATGTTGGCTGAAAACACCTACCCACTTAAAATCCCAATATCTCATCAAATAGAAATAGGTCTACTTACTATACTGCAGTTTAAAATGGGTCCCCAGCTGAAACAAACGGAATGATAACACTCTGTCGCACTGGCTGTAGTAACTTGGACTACAGTATCATTTTATTTCGTCTTTTTCATCGCTGCACAGTTTAAGTTCTGTAGTCACCCGTAGTCTAGAGCGCCGGCACAGTAGCTCAGCCTGTTCGGTCGGAGGGTTAGCTTCCCTGTCTAATAAAGAAACTGAGTTAATGGATCAACAAAGAACTTTAGCAAGCATCATGGGACGCCCGTCCCGAATAATAATAATAATAATAATAATAATAATAATAATAATAAAGAGGTAGCGTCTTCGGTCCAGGGTTCGAATCCCGCCACTGATAAAATTTTGGTTAATAATCAGCTTTGGCGGCCGAACACTTCCGAAAAAAGAAGTCACCCTCATTCTGCCAACGGCCTTCTCAAAGAGGGCGTATGAGCAGATAGAGGTTCAGGTGCATTCTCTTATCCTAGGGGTGGGAAACTGTCCCTAATGCATTTATGCAATACAGTTGCGTAGACAAGTAACTAATAACGACGAAGGGCGTTCAACAAAAAATGCAACACATTTCGTTTCTGAAATCGGGTTGGTTTTAGTTAGGATTCCAATACACCATATTATTCACCACTCTTTTGGGTACAAAATCCTATTTCACAATATAAACTCCGTTCAATGAGACAGCCTTACGCCAATCTATTGGGATGGCTCATATACCCGAATGGTACCTGTTGATTGACATCTTACTGCATCAACAACTTTCCCATTATTCACGTACGGCTTTCCGTAGTGTGCACCCTTCATTGGACCAAAGAGATGGAAGTCGGAAGGTGATAGATCCGGTCTCTAGAGTGGATGAGGAAGAACAGACCAGGGAAGTTTCGTGAGCTCTTCTCGGGTGACTTGTGTCAGGCCTTGCGTTGTCATGGGAAAGGAGAAGTTCGTTTGCATTCTTGTGGCGACGAAAAAGCCGCAGTCGCTTCTTCAGTTTCTTGAGGGCACCACTGAAAGAGTCATAGCTGGGTGCGGCCAGTGTGCATGCGGGAGAACAGACTTGTTTGTGCGGCCTTGTTACTTTGATAACAGTCGCCTCGCCCAACGACTCACCTTACTTTTGTTCATTGTCACGTCTCCTTGACATTCTGCAAGCGCCTACTAATATCTGCGACGCTCTGGTACCTCTCGAAAAGAAACTCAAAGACAGCTCTCTGCTTGGAACACACATCCATTACAGACGCCACTTTGTAGGCTACTTATAGCACCGCCACCTGTTCATTAAACTATTGGGGCTGAAGCGGGAATATTCTACTAGACCAGAAAACCATTCCGCATTTTTTCAACCGAAAGTGGCCAAGAAAAAAATGTATAGCATTCGTTATTGAATGTCCCTCGAACAATTATGATTACATAATATTTCTCCTAATGTATTTCGACTACTTTTTAAATCTGCTTATATTTTATTTTGTATCATTTCACCACAATAATAAGTAAGACCAACGTAGTTTTTACTAAGTACGACGCTCTCTTGGGTTAATCCACGTAATTGAACACTGCTACGCAGCCGTAATTTGTACAATAGTGAAAAACACAAAATGAAAGAATATTTGATCCAAGTTACAACAGTTATACAGGCGGGTTATTGTAAGTCAAAGTGCTGTTTATCGAGTGACTACTGATGACATTAACAAGGGATAGGATAGTATAAGAGAAAGCATCAAACATACAACAACGGAAGCCTTTGGAAAGACAAAAAGAAAGTGTAAGATGTCTGAGGACATGATACGAAGAGGTCGAATTAACAGTGAAGGGAAAACAGAAGGCATACGAAGAAATCTTTGAAAGTAAGCGCCGGCTGCTGTGATCGAGCCGTTCTAGGCGCTTCAGTCCGGAACCGCGCTGCTGCTACGGTCGCAGGTTCTAATCCTGCCTCGGGCATGGATGTGTGTGTTACGTCCTTAGGTTAGTTAGGTTTAAGTAGTTCTATGCCTAGGGGACTGATGACCTCAGATGTTAAGTCCCTTAGTGCTTAGAGCCATTTTTTGAAAGTAAGCCAGTGGACTTCTTCAATAAAATTCTTCAGGGTATCAGACCGCATCGTCATAATTTAAAATGCGCCAACGTTTCGGCCAGCGTTGCAGCTAGCCTTCATCAGGGCCTTACGTTAACTGCTGAATGAACGTTGGCGCATTTTAAATTATGACGATGCGGTATGATACCCTGAAGAATTTTATTGAAGAAGACAACGGCCGCGGAAGCCTACGCTTATATTTAACCAACCTGTATGGGCAGGAAATCCACGGAAACATCAAGAAGTTAGAAGCACTGCGTTTAAAAAGATGTAAACTGCTGAATGACATTGCTTTTTTGAAGAGATGCAGAGACACGAGTGTTGTGCCGTATTCTTTGCGGTTGACGTCTCACATAAAAACGAACAAGGCGAGGAATATCTGTGTTAAAGCCAGTAAAGCATTGCTACGGGAAAGGATCCGCCACATCCGCATAAGTCTCGATGCTCACAACAGCAATATGTGTGATCTGCACCTATTTCTGGCCGGAAAACTCCAGATGGAAGACTGGGATAAAGTCGACAGGTTAACCTTTCAGCAAGCATCAAGGACCAGCAATAGTATTACTAACCGCCAGATGAGAAAGTACGACAAACTACAACAGAAAGCCACGGACGAAACATTGACGCTGGACAGGCGACGGACAGTGGTCAACCTCTCCAGCCACACCTTGAGCGAAGCAACCACAGCAATTCTGGCCAAGGGGATGAATTTCGCAGTCGCACCTAAGCGAGTTCCAAAAGAAGATATCATAGAATCCGTAGAGGCTTCGGTACGTCATCTGCCACAGGCCGAGGCGGAGAAGATCCGGCAGGAAACGGTCAGAGTTCTGAATAAAGCAAAGCCACCGAAGCAAAACATCAACGCTGAGGAATACCATGCCATCAAGGAACTCAGGGACAACCCCCACTTAGTAGTAGTACAGGCAGATAAGGGCAACGCCACTGTAGTCTTGGACACAACTGATTACAACAAACGAATGGAAGATATTCTCGCAGAACCTATCTACAAGAAACTTCAGGGAGATCCGACGGCCAAGGTAATCAAAACGACGCAGGCACTGCTCAAGCACTCTAGAATCAACTTCGACAAGGCCAGAAGATTTATCCCGCAAGTGACACAGGCACCAAGGATATATGGTGTACCGAAGGTACACAAAACCGACTTCCCCTTAAGGCCCATAGTAAACAGTATAAATTCGCCGACCTACTACCTAGCGAAAGAACTGGCACCTAGCCTCCGACACCTAGTGCATCAAACCGAGTCCTACGTTAAGGATTCCACTCACTTCGTGTCTCTCCTAAAGGATATGCGTGTTACGGACCAAGATCTGATGGTTAGTTTCGACGTCAAATCCCTATTCACGAATGTCACAGTGTCAGATACTGTGAACATTCTAGAAGAACGCGTGGCACCTGATATATGTGAGCTTGTGCGCCACTGTCTGACGACCACCTACTTCAAGTGGAGAGGTCAATTTTATGAACAAACTGACGGTGTAGCTATGGGCTCACCCCTATCGCCAATCGCAGCAGAAATTTTCATGGAGGCATTTGAGGAAACAGCCCTCCAGTCCGCACCATTACGTCCAAATTGTTGGCTTCGCTATGTGGATGATACTTTCGTCATCTGGCCCCACGGAGAAGAGGAGTTACAGAACTTCCACAAGCACCTTAACCAACAGCATAGGAAAATTCAGTTTACAATGGAAACAGAGAAGAATGGGGTGCTGCCTTTTCTCGACGTGGAAGTTTATCGAAAACCTGATGGTAAACTTGGCCACAAAGTGAACAGGAAACCAACCAATACGGACAGGTACCTTCACGCCTCCTCCCACCATCACCCCACGCAGAAGAAGTCCGCCCTGCACACGCTAACGAAGAGAGCGTACAGGATAAGCGACGAAGAACATCTGAAGACAGAACTTGAACGCCTCAGGTCCATCTTCGGAACTAATGGCTATGGGAAGCAGATGATAGACAGCACCATGTCGACAAGGGAGAAGACTAATAGGGAAGAGGAGAAGGAGGCACAAAGCATTGCTGTGTTACCGTATGTACAAGGGGTCACCGAACGTATTGGCAAAATTCTACGAAAAGCCGACATCAAACCAATTTTCCGAAGCAGAAACAAAATATCAGACATGCTCGGTTCTACCAAGGATGCAGTTGACAAACTACACACAGCTGGCGTGTATGAAATTGGTTGTGCGTGTGGATTAGTCTACATAGGTGAGACGGGACGTCCGATTAGCACAAGGCTCTCGGAACATGAAAGATATATCCGCCTGAAACAACACACTAAGTCAGCAGTGGCGGAACACCGAGACGAGTGCGGGAAACCAATATTTTTTCAAGAAGCACGCGTCCTGGCGAAACAGCCTCTCACTTTCAAAAGAAAGATTAGAGAGGCGATAGAAATAGCCAAAAGACCCGCCAACATGAATAGAGAGGACGGGTACAAGCTTCCGAGGTCTTGGCTGCCTGCAATAGCAGGGCTACGGAGCGGTGGCAGAGCCGTGGCGGCCCATGCAGACACGCGGAGAGCCGCAGTAGTGGTCGCGAGTACACAAAGCAATGGCACGCCGCAGCCGACTCCTGGGCAGCATGGAAACAGTGTGACGTCACAGCCATCACCTGTTCGCTATTCGTCCGTCTCCTCCAATGGGGTGGATTAATATAAAGACCAATAGAAAACAGCTATTTCAGCCAGTGACAGATAATAAGGGAAACACCAATAAAGCATACCTTTCACCCCTCCTCCTCCTACTTTTACAGCCAATCAAGTAACGACACGGTTTTCTCGTGCAGCTATTTAAGGAACCAAATGTGTTCATTTAGCAGTTAACGTAAGGCCCTGATGAAGGCTAGCTGCAACGCGGCCGAAACGTTGGCGCATTTTAAATTATGACGATGCGGTCTGATACCCTGAAGAATTTTATTGAAGAAGACAACGGCCGCGGAAGCCTACGTTTATATTTAAGCCAGTGGAGTCTAGAACAGGTACAAGGCCATGAAGAACCATGCAAGGGAGGAATCAGAAAGGAATCAGAATAGTCAACGACAGGTCTTGGGACAAGTCAGTAAATAACGAAGAAACTAATACACAGGAAGTAGCATATAAACTCCTGCAACAGGCCAATAAAACAGAAAAACTTCATGCTTAACAGCACGAAATTGAAAAAGATACTTGGATTGACTACTACCGTGGCTGTGGTGTGAAGATCACGATATAGCGGAAGCAAATCACCTCCGAAGTACAGATCGAAATTTTCCACGGAGACGAGACAACCGTGGAGGAGCTGTATGAAGCCCTGGACAAACGAATGGAAAATCCACATGACAGGGCGGAACCGACACCGAGTTACTAAAATGTAAAAGACCATTGCTGAAACTACACTTACTTGAAATAGTGAATACTTGCTGGAAAGTGGGGGTAATAGGTGAAAATGTGATTATGAAACGAAAACTCCCATAGCGCAGGAACATCATGAGACTGCAACACCGTTCAAGCCCTGATTAAGAGGAAGATGTGTCTCCATGGGCACAGGAGGCGCAGCAGTCGCTGACACCGGTTTCGGCTGAAAATACCAGTCTTCAGGAGCGACCTACACTCCAGGTCACATGTCAGGAGGGGCGGATCACCAGTACGATAACACAGTTTCATTATACCGGGAGGACAAAAAGGAAGAGCTACCAGAGACTAGGCCATGAAACTACCATTCCTAGAACGTGCACTTGTAGAATCAGCCCCCTCTTCTATCCGACGTCTTTCAGGAATCCCTGTCTGGGAGCATGTCCACGTTAAAGTAATCCATGGAAGTGCATATCAACGTTGCTTACACGGAAATACTATTCATCCAAAAATTTAATAAAGCAAAGTTATCAAATTATAAGACCACATAGTTTTCGTTTTTAGGTCTGAAAACAAGAGGATAAAATAGGAAAAATAGAGGTTCTACTCTTCTCATCATCTCCGATCATTAATATTCGTTTACCCAAGAGCAACAGGAACTGAAGGAATAATAAGTGGTTGCCAAACTTATGAAACTTCTAAACCACCGTACAGTTCTTAATCCTTACTGCGACCCACCAAGCCGGCCGGAGTGGCCGAGCGGTTCTAGGCGCTACAGTCTGGAACGGCGCGACCACTACGGTCGCAGGTTCGAATCCTGCCTCGGGCCTGGATGTGTGTGATGTCCTTAGGTTAGTTAGGTTTAAGTAGTTCTAAGTTCTAGGGGACTGATGACCTCAGCAGTTAAGTCCCATAGTGCTCAGAGCCATTTGAACCATTTTTTTGCGACCCACCAAAAGAAACTAGGAGATAAGCAGAAACCTTTCAAGGAAACCTGATATATATTTTGTCTGTAAACATACTCTTCTAATAAGCAGGAAATGATTTTTCAATAAAGTATATAAGAAAAAAAACTTAAATTGAATTGCACATAAGAAAGTAACTAAACCGTAGTTAGTGAGAGAGATGCAAGAATACATTCCTTATCATACTTATTAACCTTAATGGGGACTATGGTGGCTTCTTTGTCATCAGCAATTTTTAAATTGTATACTGGCGATGGTAGGAGTGACACAGCTCGCTCGATGAATGGGTGAACTTATTCTTTCAACGTTTTTAAAACCACATTAAATACGACTTTACTACAAATGACTGTAACCCTAAATTATTAAACCATTGTAAATTTACGTTAGCAGTTGATACCAATTCGAGGTTCCTGCTAGTCTGATATTCCAATGGGAACCAAAGTGTGGCTTCCCATGCTTCATGTTTGACCGCACAGCAACATTCTTCTGGTGGTGAACGTTCTTCTCGGTAATTGATAATTTTACAAAACAAAATCGTTTGATGTGGAGTAGTTTATTTCATGACAGGTTTCGACAGTAACTAGCTGTCGACCTCAGATTCTCGTATCTACAATGCACGGATAGAATAATGTTAACGTTGTAATTTGCTCGATCGTTCCCACTATACACAAAGAATAATAAAACTGACACACCTCACAGAAATATAATTACACGTCAATCTCGTCTACTACTGTGAACAAGCTCCGATAGTAAAAATACAGCTCGATACTAGTTTGTAATTTTTTTTTTCAGTCGTCATCTTTCTGGCTGGTTTGATGCGGCCCGAATTCCTCCCCTGTGCCAACCTCTTTTTCTCAGAGGAACACTTGCAACCTACGACCTCTTTTATTTGCTGGATGTATTCCAGTCTTTCCCATTACAGCTTTTACCCTCTAACGCTGCCTGTACTACCATGAAAGTTATCCCGTGGTGTCTTAATACACGTCTTACCATCCTGTCCCTTCTTGTCAGTGATTTCCACATGTTCCTTTCATCGCCGACTGTCCCGAGAACTTCCTCAATCCTTGCCTTGTGAGTCGAAATAATTCTCAACACACTCCTGTAGCACCACATCTCAAAGGCTTCGATTCTCTTCTTCTCCGATATTCTCACAGTGCATGTTTCATTGCCATGCAATACTTTACTGCAAATGAATATTCTCAGAAATTTTTTCCTCAGCTTAAGGCCTTTATTTGATACTAGTAGACTTCTCTTGACCAGGAATGCCCTTTCTGCCAGTGCTAGCCTGCTTTTGATGTCCTCCTTGCTCCGTCCGGCATAGGTGATTTTGCTACCTGGGTATCAAAATACTTTAAATTCGTCAACTTCGTGATCACTAGTCCTGACGTTGTCTCTCTGTCCTCATTTCTGCTAATTCTCATTACTTTCTTCTCATTAGACGGTTCATTTCATTTAGCAGATGATGTAATTCTTCTTCACTTTCAATGACGATAGAAATGTCATCAGCGAATGTTATGATTGGTATCCTTTCGCCTTCACTTTTAATTCCACTCTCAAGCCTTTCTTTTATTTCCTTCATTGCTTCTTCAATGTATAGAGTGAACAGTAGGGGTGGTCGTCTACTCTTATTGTTTCTTCTTGGCTCTTGTACGTATTGCATATTACCTGTCTTTCTCAGAATTACGAACATCTTGCACCACTTTACATTGTCGAATGCTTTTTCTAAGTCAAAAAATCCTACGAACATGTCTTGATTTTTCTTTATTCTTGCTTCCATTACTAACCGCAAAGTCAGAAGTGCCTCTCTGGTGACTTTACGTTTCCTAAAGCCAAACTATAATCTTCATCGAACACATCTTCAATTTTCTTTCCATTCTTGTGTATATTATTCTTGTCAGAAACTTGGATGCATTTGTTGCTTTTAAGCTGATTGTGCGATAATTTTCGCACTTGTCGACTCCTGCAGTCTTCGGAATTCTGTGGTGTATCACCAGACTCTACATTCTACAAATCAACGTGAATAGTCGTTTCGAAATTCTGATGGAATGTTATCTATACCGTCTGATTTATTCGATCTTAAGTCTTCGAAAGTTCCATTAAATTCTGATTCTAATAGTCGATCTCCTATCTCGTTCCTGTTGATTCCTGTTTCCTCTTCTATCAAATCGCCCTCGTACAGGCCTTCAGTGTATTCTTTCCACCTATCCGCCCTCTTCTCTGTATTTAACAGTGGGAATTCCGATTGCACTCTTAACGTAACGACACTTGCTTTTAATTTCACAGAAGGCTGTTCTGACATTTTTTTACGCTGAGCCAGTGTTTCCGACAGTCATTTCTTTTTCGATTTCTTCCCATTTTTCATGCAGCCACTTCGCCTTAGCTTCCCTGCACTTCCCTTTTATTTCATTCCTAAATGACTTCTATTCCCAAATTCCTGAAATCCTGGGAACATTTCGTAGGTCAACTGAAGTAGATCTGTTACCAACGGTTTCTTCGCAGTATCTTCTTTGTATCTACGATTTTCTTCCCAGTTTCTGTAATTACCATGTTTAGAGATGTCCATACCTATTCAACTGAGCTGCCTACTGAGCTATTCGTTGTAGCAGCATCTATAGCCTCAGAGAATTTCAAGCTTGTCCCTTCTGACTCGTGGCGCCATAGAACATCGTTGGCGCCGACTGTGTGATCGCTCTTCGCGGCTAAGCCATCTTTGCAGGCTCGCGAATGGCACACACTTGCTTTTTTAGGATGAAGTTGTCGTTTATGGGACGGACTTTCGGGTAGAATAGCGTGGCATAGAGTGTGCCGGTGCAATCCGCGAGAGGGCTGTGTCACTGCGGCCGGGTCGGGAAGTCGCTGATAAGCAGCGCTGCCGTTTGGCACAGGCAGCTGCGACGAGCTCTCTGCAATATAGCGTGGAGCTCAGCCTTCGGACGGCGGACCTACGGGGCTTCTTGGCTGTTACTGCAGAACTGGTTATTAGCAGTGGCAGCGGTAGAAGCTGTGCTGCCCATGGACCATCAATACTAGTACACGCCGATACGTCGCCTGCAACCGTGCACCGCGTCTTCCGCTTTCGCAATAGCTGCGGCCGTTGGAATTACTCGAACGGTGAGCATCTCGAGGTTGTAGTGCCTCTCTAAGACTCCAAAATTGTGTAACATGTCTGTGACTGCTTGCTCACTGTGATAGTATTTACAAGCTGTGCGTCATCTGGCTCAAGTGTGTTCAGTCTCTAGCCCTCATACATTGTCTCTCCGTGAGTGTGTGTGTGTGTGTGGGGGGGGGGGGAGTGTGTGTGTGTGTGTGTGTGTGTGTGTGTGTGTATGTGTGTGTGTGTGTGTGTGTGTGTGTGTTCCCTTAGGCTAATTCTGTTACCCGGAAAAGAGTCACGTTATTGGAAGCGTTTCAAGAAACTTAATCAGTAGCTTCACTGCTGTATATTAAATGTTATTTCAGATGAAACTTAAGGTTCTCAGTGTCAGATTACGAGTCATAATATTGCTCAATCTGTACTGAGTTGCACTGAGTTGCAAACAAATGCATTTATGTATTTAGATCTGTAGAAACACTGGTTTTCATTTATGAACTTAATTACGCCTTTTATAATGTCACGAGTAGTTACTGGATTGGAGGTTCAAGGTAGTGTCACTTATATGTTCACGCAGTCATTTAAGTTAACTGTCACTGTTAAAGAGATAAAGTGGCATTCCGCCTAGATAGTCCGGTGTAACATTATTTCCATTCCTTTGTTACAGGTAAAGGCTTAATAGTGTCACCTCTTTGGTATGTAATTAATATATATCCTTTATCTTACAGATTACATCTAATCTGGTGTGTGTATATGATACTGTGGCTAGTGTTGTTGCCACCAGAATAGTCGTGAGTGTCTCTTTGGTATTGGGAGGCGTACACTAAGGCGTGCACCACCATAAATAAATGGTAAAATATGTCCTGTTTCTTAGTGTTTCGTGTTAGTGGATGATTAGCAGCTCCTCTGTCATTTTGAGATTATCGGAAGCCCCAACTGAGCTACATCAAGTGCATCAGTTGATTCTTCAAGGGAAAAATAGCTGTAGCGCTGCGAAGTAACCATAAAAGCCATGAATTAGCCCTCCCCATGACTGTATTTGCAGAAATCTGATTTAATACCAGATATTAGCTTAGTTTTATTTCTCAAACTATAAAATATTAATTTACACACCCTAAAACACAGTTCTGATTAATTCACTATCTTCATATGGTTTATTATTCTGTGTAATAATTTTTTAAACGCGGTATTCTTATCTAATGATTTTTAAAGAAGTTGACGTTTTTGCGTTGTGTTTGGATTTTCGTTCCCCCATCTTTTCTTTCCTTAGAGCAGAATACAGTGGGAAATCCTTTTCAAACGATGAGTGAACTGAAGTGATGTTAGTCGTTTCATTCTTCCCAAGTGATACACTTTTACTCCACAGCATTAACACACCGTTTTTTTCCTACAACACGCCAGTAGTAGAAAGAACCTAAATTAGTATCACTGCTTAAAACAAAACCATTCACGTTAAGAAATGTCTAATATGCATATGAAAAACATTTATGTCTACACGTATAGAATCAACCATAGACCTGACAATGTAGCGTTCTTCACTGACAAAGGCTATCGCACGGGAAATTAAACAGTTTTCGTGAGCATGGTCAGAGCGCAGTGGAGTAATCCAGGTCAACCAACCCGAGCGTTACCATGATCTAACATAAATGTCCCCTTCAGCTACAAGCAGCTCGTGATCAATTGTTTGGCGATTACTACAACAGCCCTTACGAATCTAAAAGAAAATACATTACTGTGAAATAAAAACAAGAACAATAAGAAAAACAAAGGTAGCATGTTCCAAGCTGTACATATTAAGACATGACTGAAATCAAAATATGCTGCTCTGAAACACTCCTCACTATGTTTCTCTACCCCAGGCACAGTAAAATTCTAGGCACCTCCTAGGCAGGCTGTTCAGAAAGTGGTCTTGGAGTAGCTGTTCAAGCCATTTTCCGACGGTGATCCTTCTTAGATCATCGAGTGTATAGTGTCGGCATATTTCAGGAGGCCCCAGATACGTTCAGTCACGTTCATAAAAGCACATGCTGCAGGCTATTCCACCTCGGTTGATTCTTTTCTCGCGTAGGAACATGTTCACGCAAAGCACGATTCGTTTTCGTCTTTAATCTTGAAAGACTTAACACAGCGTGGTATGTTGTCTGTAGAGCTGTATTATAAGTTATCCGAGACGTGCCCCGTCACTGCATATCCATCATATTACTCTCTCAAGGGGTATCCAACATTCGTCCATGACAACAACCGCCGGCCGCGGTGACCGAGCGTTTCTAGGCGCTTCAGTCTGGAACCACGCGTCTTCTACGGTCGTAGGTTCCAATCCTGACTCGGGCATTGATGTGTGTGATGTCCTTAGGTTACTTAGGTTTAAGTAGTTCTAAGTCTAGGGGACTGATGACCTCAGATGTTTAGTCCCATAGTGCTCAGAACCATTTAAACCATTTGTCACCAACCCAAACAATGACTGACCCATTCCTTACGCCATGCATGTGATTTTTTGTATTTTCGAAAGACTTCCATCACTATTGCTAATCTACATTTTATATCTTCTCAGCTTCAGCCATCGTTATTTTATTGTCAAATAAAAAACATGTGTACTACATTTACAGCCTAATTTAATCAACTTCACCAAATTTAATTCGACTGAGGTCAATCACACCTCATTTCCTGATATTGATGTTGATCCTTCATCTAACATCAAGACACTATTCATTCTATTCATCTGAACTTCGAGGTACCTCCCCATCCCTGCGAGTATTATAGTGTCATCGACAAACCTTAAACTTCTTATTTATTCTGTTTAAACATTAATTCTCTTTCGACAGTTTGTTTTATTTTACGCTACTGTTTGCTCAACGTACTGACTGAATTACATGGGGACAGGCTACAACGCTGCCTCACTCTTTTCTCAGCTACAGCTTCCCTGATATGCTCGTCGACGCTTGCTACTGCAGTTTGGTTTCTGTACTGTTGATTACTTTTCACCCAATATACACTGCTTTGCTAAATTTAAGAACGATATAGCTAAAGTACCGTAACGTATTGACTACTGGGTGGAAATGAATAACAGTGCAGGAAAATGTTGCCAGAGATCTCACAGTCGATCAGAGAAAGCTTCATGTCACATATCCGAGGTCAACGTGACTCTAGACCCAAATTAGGCTGGCTCCGCAACATGAGGCGATTGAAGAAACGGGGAATGATTGTGTGTGTCGGTCCCAGGGAGCAGTTACAGTGCAATA
Source organism: Schistocerca nitens (assembly GCF_023898315.1). Taxonomy (NCBI): domain Eukaryota; kingdom Metazoa; phylum Arthropoda; class Insecta; order Orthoptera; family Acrididae; genus Schistocerca; species Schistocerca nitens. Next base: position 655,227,561 of record NC_064615.1, on the reverse strand, counting down.
TAGTGGTGTTCTTCATAACAAATGACCCGTATATGACATTTGGATGACATCACATGGGGAAGAATTATCGGTACACTGGACGAATGACGAGCTGTAACGAGTGTAGACCAGGAGTTTGGTATGTTACAGCACTGTTTCACGTGTACGAGGATCAGTACGAACCATAGACACTGCTACCCGAAGGAGAGGAAGTGGTTGATCAAGGTAAGCTACAGCAAGAGATGACCGCTACGTTACGAAACAGGCAAGAAGAAACTGATGCCAAACAGAAAGTGCAATTGTAACCACATTTTGCAGGACTGCAAAGCATGCATTCTCACTCTCTGGGTCTCTTTGCCATGCGAGAAGTGCGTTGTGTTCCGTTGGCATCCACACATCGGCAGCATCGGGTGCGATTGTGCCAAGAGCGTACAATTGTTGTGTGTGAAATCTTATGGGACTTAACTGCTAAGGTCATCAGTCCCTAAGCTTACGCACTACTAACCTAAGTTATACTAAGGACAAAGACGCACACCCATGCCCGAGGGAGGACTAGAACCTACGCCGGGAGCAGCCACACAGTCCATGAGTGTAGCGCCCTAGACCGTGCGGCCAAGAGCGAACAGACTGGTCCAATGAGGACAGGGGGTCGCATGCTCTTCTTGGACGAGAGCAGATTCAGTCTGGTTCTAAACTCACCCTCATTTGACGACAGGTAGTAAATCCCTACCACTATTATTGTAATTTTTACTTTTACCTAAATAAAAGAAAACCATCTCTCTATGTTGGCACGTATAACCCTCTTACTAAAAGTTATTTTAGTTTCCAAATAAAGTACACTCTGGGGGGATAGTCTTGTTAATGTAAAAAGCTGATCAGTAGAGTTACCCTTTTTACAGGATTTGACCGAGTGTTGTGTCTAATGGATAAGTAAATCAGACTATTCCATTCATTACCTAAGATCTTACACAGCTGTTAGAAAGAAACGTTGTATGAATAGTATTATATTGTAGCTAGGACAACTCAATTCCCAGTTCATTTAGTGGATTGCAGTATGTACTAACGGTCGCCAGCCTATCCAGGCAATGAAACAGTAAAGTATTGGAAAAGCAGAAGTATAAATTTTGCCTATTTTCTTGTTACAGTTTAAGTTAGCTCCTTCAAATAAATATTACTCCACTTAGACAATGTTGGACCACACCCTTATACATCTGGTTTTTAGAAAAGAAAAATCCCAGCAGATAACTTTAAGGAAGCTGAAAAAATTTACATCAGAGGGGGACCTTTAGAAAAACACTTTCATTAATCAACAAACTTCAAAACTAAAATACTTAGATACTAAATCGCATACTTTTTATACTGAATATTTCACTTCAAGAAAATCTCTTTCTTACAGCAACTAACTTCCGAAAGTGATTATTTCTTGAAGTAACAGATTTTGTTAACTTGGCTTCACTCTAATTGAATTTTGTATAAGCAAACTTTTACTATAACACTTTGAAATAGTTAAGAGAAATGTCTCATTATTTACACAAAAACAATTTAAATCGTGCCTCTATATATTAACTTGGCACTCCATAATTCTGTAAAACAGGATACTCAGATTAATCAAATACCAGGAAGGAACCCTACGCAGGTGTATGGCTAGGATGAAATAACGGGGTGAACCAGTTTCTTTAAAGTTCAAGAATGATTATTAAAACACAGTTTAAACTAATAGTTCACGCTGTACAGAAGCAAAATAAATCTTATCTGGTGGCGGAAGACTTGAGTGTGGCGAACAGTTATGACGGCTACACTACCCACATTAAGGCGTGCAAGTATCTTGCTGTATGGGATCAATTTCTCTAGTTGGCGTCTTTCAGTTTTGCATAAAGTAGCCCAACAACTGGCAGGTGTGCTGTAAGCCATTTGCATTCTTCATCCGAGGCAACTGTGCAAATTTGCAGGCAAAGCTTTTCCTGCTCCACAACGGTGCTGCCTCAATCATTGCTGCCTACAGAGTGTGTGACTTACTTCCCGTGCTTCCTCTAAGTAGTTCGCCAATTCGACCTTGCCACCTTTTCCACTCCCCAGAGCCACCTTTGTTTTAAACAAAACCACCCTGGGTTTTACATAACACCTATTTCTTACATTTTTCCTATGTGTGACCATTTCTTAAATTGTCAAGTTTACATGGACATGAACAATTTATACACACAGATATTTTTAATGCAAAATGTGATCAGAAAATTATTTAACATAATAAACAATTTACATAGTATTTTACATACATTACTCACAGATAATACAAAGACCTTTAAACTCCAGTATAGCATACCTTACATATACAGAAAATATAGTATCAATACGCGAAAAATTTAAAGCAAAAATTATAAAAATTGAAATGAACCATAAACAAATAATGTTATAGTGGGAACATGAAGTTCACAGAGAAGCATTGTCAAACATGATCGTTTTGGTGACCCAGGTGATAAAGTGTGGAGAGGAATAATCTTGCTTGGCGTACTGAGCACCTAATTTTCGAATACGATACGCTAGCCAGTCTACATTACCTAGACAATGTGCTCATTCCCTGTGTGGGTCACTTCATTGGCGCATTAGGCCATGTAATTTTTTATGAGCTGCTGCGTCGGACAGCGCAGGTGGAGCTCTTGAACGTGAGGATTTTCGATGAATGGAGTGGCCTTTAAATCCCATCGAGTACGAGTGGGAGTGTTGGAGAGACGTATCGCAGCATTTCCACATACACCAGCGATCATCAAGAAGTCGTCAACCCCATTGGTTTACTAATGGAACGCCTCACCATAAATATTTACAAACTTTATAGCCAGCATGGCAGCACTTGCCTGTCTGTGGTGATTACATACTGCCTTAAGAACAACTATCCGTTCTTTCATAAATAGCGTGGATCAATATGAAAGTTCTGTGCATCTCATTGCGTATCTGGTTCAATTACCTTCTGTACTATACTGTAGCAGTTTTTCCCATGTACGATCCGAGTTTCATAGAACTATGTTATTTGTCAGTGCCACCTTACTGAAAAGTTACTTTTGTCATTAAGTTTTGCACACCTGAGCATTTTAACCCTGCTTCCAGTGTGATACATGTACACTCGACAGCAAAGAAAGTGGGTCACCCCTGAATTCCAACGTGTAGGCTGTACCTGAATGTATGCAACCAACATAGCATATCTGTGTTGCACATAGTCGCAACCCTCCATAGTACAGTCGTTGTAAGATAGACAATGGGTACCGCTAGAGACTACTAGAGAACACCGGTCTTTATGATAGTCCGTCCAGATGTAAAGTAACACCATGATAGTACAGAAGAGATCAGACAGTACTTAACGTTTGTAAACTAAACATAATTACAATAAGTGACATTTCAAATGTTATGGGACAACTAGTTCTGTCACATAAATCGTTCAGTAATCCTTAGGCACAATTAAATATTTGAGACAGCATATGGATTTATAAAGTTGTATGGCAATTGGAAACAAGTTCTTTGCTGTCTAAAAGGTTTACCCAACACATGCTGAACGTCGTTCAACGGGGAGTGGTTTCGCATCAGCTTTATGTAATACTAAGCAGTTAAAAGAAAACGTGATTAACGGCGGCAAGCACTCTACGGAAATCCCAACATTAACAGCGAATCACAAGTAATATCATTGTTCACATTACTCAACAGTTACTTGTACACGAAGTTGTACTTTAAATGACATGACCAACGTCTTCATTCTGGATCCGGATGCAAACCCAGAACGTAAAGCCATTGTTAACCAAGCAAAGCTTTGTGCCTTATCGAGACTCGATCACTAGGCAGAAAGAGACGTCAAATATTGACATTTGCACCAGTATCAGTTATCAGTTCTCAACTTGAACGTAAAAGACAATAATGTTTGTACGAAAGCAGGTGGCCGTGCGGTTAAAGGCGCTGCAGTCTGGAACCGCAAGACCGCTACGGTCGCAGGTTCGAATCCTGCCTCGGGCATGGATGTTTGTGATGTCCTTAGGTTAGTTAGGTTTAACTAGTTCTAAGTTCTAGGGGACTAATGACCTCAGCAGTTGAGTCCCATAGTGCTCAGAGCCATTTGAACGAAAGCAGGAACCCTAACATGACAATTACCTTCTTGGTAATTAACCTCGAAAGACGTTGTATAGTGTTGCATTGTCAAGGGATAAACGATGCACGTGTTTAAAATTGAAATACCATCATGTGATGCTGGGGACAAGGATGCGAACCCAGCACCTCATCGGATTGTTGAATAAGTACGTAAAATCAGAATGTACATATTACAGTTTGTCACCAGTAGTGGGTTTGGAACATTAAATGACGACTGAAGTTGTATTGCCTGACCGAGATTCGAACCGGTGCCCACCGCCGTCGTTGTGTAACCAGGAACAGACGAGAAATGTCCAATGGTGGTCCACCATCAGCGAGATGTGCACACTTTTAACTAGAAATAAGGTGACGAAAAAGTCTACGCTGACTGAGAGTCGAACGCCGCACACATGGTTATGAAGACACGTTAATAATCAACTTGATATTCAGTAGTAGCTAGGAGTAGCATGTTTAGTTGCAAACCTTAAGGCCTTACTCATCCCTAGTAACGTGTTGCCTAATATCTGCGATATCATTATGTTAATTTAAAAGTGGATTGACTGCTGTAAAGAGCAATGTTCTCTAGTAGTCGTGTATCATTTAGATGTAAATGAAGTGCCTTAGCAGAAAGTAATTTCCGTCGTGCAGCACGTATTGTTTCAGAGACACTGAGTACATGTTATAAGTGCACAAAACGTTTATTATATACTAAGTACATACTATTATTTGGAGAAGCTGCCGCAAAACCTGTTTACTTTTACATTCCGCTTAGTTGTCGTGGTTGAATACAGGTTTTCTTAAGGCTACATCTAATGCTTAGCGCTTAAAAGAAAGTATAGTTTCCTGCGTCATGCTATTGCTAGCTAGGTGAAATATTTTGTGGTAGCTATGTTTAAAATGAATGTATTTTTGAAAGTATTGTTCGTCAAATATTTGAATAAACCGTCAACTGTAGGTGTGCCTGCACATGTTATAGCATAATAGCTGTGGCTGCGTTAGTTTGCACTACAGACTTGGGTAGGTTAGGTGTAACTTTTGATCTTTCAAGGGGTGATCGTGGCCATGCGGCCCGGGTCTGTAATGGCCGCGGCTCGATAGCTGCGGGCCAGCCAGCCTGGCCGAGGCGAGACGCAAGCGAGCGAGCTGGCGGTGGCGTTGGTGGGCCAACAGCCCGGGACGAGCCAGCACGGCTGCGCCGCATGCCTCTGCCTCTGCCGCTCCGTTTGACGTAAATATGTTTACCTCCTCTCCTCGAATCAGTATAAGAGCGGCAAGCAGAAATACACATCAGGCTGTCTGCCGTAATGGCTCACTGGGAGAGGTCTATTCGAGGTAGAATCAAAAAATTGTTCAAATGGCTCTGAGCACTATGGGACTTAATATCTGAGGTCATCAGTCCCCTAGATCTTAGAACTACTTAAACCTAACGAACCACCGGCCGCGGTGGTCTCGCGGTTCTAGGCGCTCAGTCCGGAACCGCGCGTCTGCTACAGTCGCAGGTTCGAATCCTGCCTCGGGCATGGATGTGTGTGATGTCCTTAGGTTAGTTAGGTTTAAGTAGTTCTAAGTTCTAGGGGACTGATGACCACAGATGTTAAGTCCCATAGTGCTCAGAGCCATTTGAACCATTTGAACCTAACTAACGGAAGGACAGCACACACATCCATGCCCGAGGCAGGATTCGAACCTGCGACCGTAGCCGTCGCGCAGTTCCAGACTGAAGCGCCTAGAACCGCTCAGCCACTCCGGCCGGTCGAGGTAGAGTCGTCGCTCTCATTGAGGAAGGAGGATGTTCCATCAGAGAAGCTGGCAGACGGTATGGCGTAGCACATACCACTGGAACGAGATGGTGGAGGATCTGCCTTGAAAGAGGCACCACCAACAGGGCTCCTGGCTCAGGCAGGAAGAGAGTGATCTCACAGCAGGAAAACAGGGATCAGGATCAGAGAAAATCCCTTTCTGAACGCTCCAGTGACACGATTCGCCGAAGGCTGAGGGACGCTGGACTGCATGCACGACGATCCGCCGTCAAACAAGACCTCAGCGAAGACAACGTTTTATACCGGCTAGCATTTGCGGAGCTCCATCTGAGGGCGTCGTGGGACAACGTCATTTTCACTGATGAGAAGGTGTTTTCCACCAATAACGACGGTCCACGAATCGTTTACAGGGCGCAAGGGACTCGCCATCGATGCGAATATGAAACCACGACGAGAAGAAGTAGCCGGCTATCTGTTACCTGCTGGGGTTGGAATTCTGCGATAGGGGCGGGAATTCTTCACAGGATAGAAGGAACTCTGAACAGCGCGCACTATGCCCACATATTGGAAAATGTGATGCTTCCATCAGTGCGAATGCTGTACGGAGAAGGGGACGTCACATTGGAGGAGGGCCATTCTCCCATTCACAAGTCTGCATTTGTTCAGCAGCGGCTCTCCACGATTGGCGTCAACGTCATGGACTGGCCGCCACGGGCGGCTGATATGAACTCCATGGAAAACATGTGGGCTGAGGTCGCCAGAATATTAACAGAGAACTGGCCACGAAGCCAACCAACTACTGCGGACGTTCTTTGGGACTGCGTCCTGGAAGCCTGGGAGGAAGTTGCTTCTTCAGGCTGTTACGTCCGACGGCTTGTACATTCTATGCCACGACGCGTGATAGAAGTACAAAATAATGAAGGATTCTGGATAAAATATTAAAGTTCTTAAAATGCTTTGTTATGTCTTCTTTTTCGTCATTTTTCCTCATTGGGAGCTAGTGGAAGATCGCGTGGCAACAGAAAAGATGCAATATGGGTTAGCTTTCCTTTGAGTTGCTCTTTTAATTCAAGTGGGTTTCTTTTGAATATATAGTTTGTTAAGTATTTTATTTTGATTTCATTTGTACCCTGTCTACATACTTCCAAACTAATCAGCGTAGATGGACTCTGTCACAGTAGTTTTTGTTACTTCAAATACGTCTCTCTCTTCCCCTCCATCCATGAATACGCCCTCCGTCCTCCACACAATACGCCAACGATTTCATATTATGTTTACTCGCCGCGCGGGACTAGCCGAGCGGTCAGGGGCGCTGCAGTCATGGACTGTGAGGCTGGTCCCGGCGGAGGTTCGAGACCTCCCTCGGGCATGGGTATGTATGTTTGTCCTTAGGATAATTTAGGTTAAGTAGTGTGTAAGATTAGGGACTGATGACCTTAGCAGTTAAGTCCCATAAGATTTCACACACATTTGGACATTTATATTTACTCGTTGTTAATATCTCTTCTATTCTCTCTCACACTCTCTCTCTCTCTAACACTATCGCCGCAGGTGCCCTTCTATTACACTCCCCCAAAACTTTGTAAACAAATCTAGCGGTTTCCAATGACGCTACATTTTCTCTTTTAATTGCTGCTGTCTTTACTCTCTATCATTCCTCTCACCACCTACGAAACCGTATTCTTTGATCTCCTCTTCCCTATAACCCATTCTTCGTTCTGAGAACAGTCCTTCCTTATCTCTCGGTCCTAAGATAAAACGAACTGTGTCACACATCTAAGTAAGCAATACTTTGCAAGCATTTCACGCTTATATTTTGCACTTCTGCACTTCTATCCATTCCCAGATCCCGCCTTCCTTGCTGTTACGCGTCCCTCGACATCTGCATCTACATCTAAATGAATACTCTGCCATTCATAATTATGTGCTTGGCAGGGGGTTCTGTGGTCTGGTGGATTAATCTTGTATTGACGTGTAAAACGTGTAGGTTCACATCTCACGTCAGGCGTAGATTTTTAACACATACAAGTAGCTCTCCTTCACCCCTAGTAACGCCAAGTGCAGAACGCCAGTAAGCTCCGTAGTTCAATATCCGCAGTAAAGATAACATCCCTTCGCTGCCGACTGGACATTCGTTTGAGCTGTGACAGATGGAGAAACCCCGTAAGGCAGAGACTCTGTCACCAGCAAGCCGTCGTAAACTAGAAAACGTATTTCATTTAATGAACCAATGGCCATGTAAATTCACAAGGCTCTTACTTTATTTGTAACTGAGACGTTGAAAATTGTGGTGCTGGACTGGGATTAGAATTCGATTTCACTGTGTTCACGAAGATTGAAAACTCTTCTAGGCGTCCTCGAAAGGCACCTATCTGGTTCCGAACCCTGATCAGCACAAAATATTCGTTATTTCATTTCAAGCCCTAGCAGGTGCACTCCGAACTACTGGTGAAAAATAGTTGCATTTTCAACGTCTCTTCGTGCGTTGTCAGCTGTAACGTGTTCGTTTCAACTCACAGCCACATGATGAGCTTTTTATCACAACAAAAGTTTCCTTACATCTTTTCAATTTCAAACATTCCTCTCCATCCTACTGGTGAAAACGGATTTGGGTTTGACGTTGTGTTCGTTGTGATCACCAACGACGACATGTTGTGGATTCAACTTCTAGCCAGCAGAGTATTTTCCATCTCATCATTGAAAGTAGAAACATGCCAGTCCTAGCTATTATTGGAAAAGAATTTGATAGTTAAAGTTTCTTCATGACCACGTGTGCGGTTATTAAATTCCATTCAGCACAGAACTTTTCGTCTCCTGATGTCTAGCTAAACATGCGCCCATCTCGCTACTGGTGAACCAACAATAGCTATTTATCGTCTGTTCCTGGCTAGACAACGACGGTGCTAGATGCTGGGTTCGAATCCTAGTCAGGCAAAAACAATTCTATCGTCAATTAAGGTTCCAGCATTTCGCTATTGGTGAAAACATTCGATATTTAACTTCTGATTTTGTGTACAGTCGTGTTCAAAAGTATCCGAACGACCTTACTTGCGTTTCACCTGATTCCCATGCGACCTACATAACGCAGCTGTCTAGCAGGTCCTCTAATCCCTCCTTGGTACAGTCGTTTGACTATTGAAAATGGTTCCAATAAATCACCACTAGAAAACGCTGCTCTGTATCGCAATAACTCAGGATGTAAAGTAATACCACGATACTACAAATATCAGGAAACACCTCATCACAGATGAGACTGTCCTTAAGGCTTGTAAGCTCACATTTATTTCAATAAATGACATACCTGAAATGTTAGCACTCTCATTATTACGTCAGATAGGTAATGCACGTAGTAAGTTCGTCGTATTCATAATTTCCTCTTCAAAGTAACATACCATACTTGTAATTTTACATAAAATGTTATTAAAAATTTACGTTATTCACGAGCAGCTAGTTGAGAATATGTATGAACTTCAAATGACACGACGAACCGCCTCGTTCTGCATATGGATTCAAACCCAGGTCATGCAGACTAGGCCGCGGTGGCCGTCCAGTTCTAGGCACTTTAGTCCGAAACCGCGTGACTGCTACTGTCGCAGGTTCGAATCCTGCCTCGGGCATGTTTGTGTGTGATGTCCTAAGGTTAGTTAAGTTTAAGTAGTCTTAGGTTCTAGGGGACCGATGACCTCAGATGTTGAGTCTCATAGTGCTCAGAGCCATTTGAACCAATCATGCAGGCTAAGATTTCGTGGCTGACGGAAATTAACAGTCATTCCTGACTAGGCATAAAGAGAGTGATATACCTCATTTTTGGACAGTATCAGTTAGCAAATATCAACTTTAAATTACATAACGTAAACATTTTTAACGGTAGCGAATTCCTACCCAGCATCTATTGTCCCTGTTAACGAACTACGAGGGATGTTAAACCTTGCTACTTCACAAGTAACTTACTTGAAACACAGTGAGGTTAAGCTTTGTGTTAGGGATTCGGACCCAGAACCTAATCGGATTGTTATCGAAGCACAATCAACTTTGACATATCGTATTTCCTCGGCAGTAGCTAGATGTATTAAATGAAATGACGAGACGAAATATTAATTTTTCCTTCCCAGGACTCCAACCCGGCACGTATCGCTGTTATACCCTAGAGAAAAGGAACGTTAAGTATGGGTTTGTTACACCAGCAGCGACATGTGAGCATGTTTGAACTAGAAATAATATGATGAAGCGTTCAGTGCTGACTGAGAATCGAACCCCACACATATCGTTGTTGACTACACACGAAGAGACGACACTTACCGAATTTTTCTCGACCAGCAGCTCGGAATTACATCCTTGAACTTACAGTGATCTAGCAAATAGTTCTGTCTCTTACTGGGAGTGAAAAACGTCAGATATCGTTAGTGTTGACAACGAATGAAAATGAATTAAAAATAAAAATTATTATCCACCATCAGATAGGTGTTTTCATGCTAGAGCTTGATAATACATAGTGAAAAGTTTAGCTCGGCCAGGATTCCAACCCATTCATACGCAATATGTCGAGATGTTGAGGAATCTGCAGTTTTGAACAAACAACAAGTTGTAGTCGAGCTGTATTGTCACGAACAGACAAATTCCGCGTTAAGGGCGGTCTTAGTTTCATTCCCAGTTCAGAACCAATTATATCGACATACAGAAGCTCAAATAAAAGACGGAATAAGTGTCCTGTGACCATACACAGGGTTTGTTTCGTCACTGGAAACAAATAACTAGTATAAGAAAGGTTACTGGTGATAGAGTTTCTACATGTCGCCACTCCTTACTTTATTGTGATTCCACCTAACGTCTACTACTAGAGAAGGAATATCATGTTTAATGTGATTTTCAGACCACAATGCCATTATACCGTTGTCGTAGCCAGAAGAGAATAGACTCTGCCTCTTCATATCAAAAAACATGTCCCAAAGTTGGAATCGAACCGAGACCAACTATCATCAGTCCAACAGACCACCAAAACCTCTTCTCTACGACTCATTTCTCTATCATAACACCGTTGCGGCACACAAGATGAGAATTCTGACACACAGGCTCCTTGTAGTGGTTTGCAGGACGTTCAGTACATTCATTTACTTGGTTTACCGAATCGCCATGAACTAGCTGCCTTGGCTACTCAGTGCATACATTCGACTCTATTTTTTAATCACCGAAATAAAATAACGTAACTGCCACCTACACAGAACTGCCAACAGTGTAGGATGCACAAATTTAAATAGGAAGTGTTCCTTTCCATTTGAGCTACTCTATTGCGCTATCTGTTTGTTGAAACCATAGTGCAGTGCAAAAGACATGCTGTAACCGGCAGTCTCTCAGAAGTCTATATCCAACCATATGCATTATCTCACAGCACTGTGGAATGCCGAAGTTCTGGAAGAACTGTTGTTCACTCACAGAGGTAGTGCAGGTACGTCACAGCTAGTAGCGTAACGGTAAGCGTTGCGCACTGTTGATAAGACGTCGCGTGTTCTATTACATTCACTACTACATTTTTTTTAAACGCAATTCTGCTGTCTGCTGAAGTTAACAATTTAATGGAACTTTGAACATAATTCCTTCACTTATCAACCCAAAATAGTCGCATGTGGAAAAAAGGCTAACTTCTGCGTCATTTTGTTCTTTTCAGGTTTAATAGACGGCCAGGCAGCAGATGCGTCTCGAAGCTTTTGTATTATGTACGGGGAGAGTGCATCGTGCCAAAATAGTCAGAAAAGTATTTTCTACATTAGCTGTCGTCTGGGAGTGGCATTTTATTCTTCTTCAAACCTTGTTTGACAGCTTTAACTCAGAACAAGTTTTCTACATGCATGTAATCAATAAACTGCATGTGCATTGTCAGACTGTTATAAATAACATCAGAGAATTCGCATATATCGTTGATGATTAATTTCTCTCTCATGTTTAGTATTGTTTTAACAACACTAAAAGAAACCTGACGAAAACTGTGCACTGTATTGTAAGAAATGAAATAAAACTATCAACGATAACCTTACGACGAAAGTAAGTCTGTTTTAACAAAACTGAGTATCTGTACACAAGCGTGCCTCTATCTGCACGAATTAGCAAAATACTACTCATTTAGATTTCGATTGGGTCTGTGTTTAAATGGTATGCTGTGTCACACTCAACGGGTATGCAAACGTGGCATTTCATAAATAAATTTACGTATTCGTGGAAACCCAAAATTTGCTTGTCAGCAGCGGAAAGAGGTGTTGCCTGTTGTGCAGCATTGTAAGTTTTTCACCATTGCTCTTTGAGCTGAAATTATTTTCTTGAGATTTGCTAATCAATTTATTTCCTTCATACTTATCACCCTGTCATGGGAGTCTTAAGTTAAGAACATTATTGAATTTCGTATCGTTGACGGCCGTTTCGAATTTCTTCAGAGACGTTTGTATTGTATAGCAGCTTGGCAGTCAGAATGCCGAGATCTACAACCATTAACACGACTTACTGAGTCGAGCTGCCAAGAGGATTTGATGTTAAAGGTTTTCTTCTGATTTTGCTACAGAATTTTTTCTGGGAATTCGCAGCTCCATGAAATAATACACAATAAATGCTCGCACACGCTGCCCCTGCCATGGTTAGAACTGACGATTTTCTTAACAGTTGGAACACAATACACGGGTGGTACCACGGAGCTACGGACACACTGCTGCCAGCACGCCACTCTCGTCATGGTATTGGTCGCTCGGCCTCAAAACGCATCGTGAAAGATATTAAATGTTGTCACTTATGTGAAGAATAGCATTTCTTTAGCCAAAAAATTGAAATTTCTGTCTCAGTGTTTTAGTTTACGTGAGGATTATATACCACGAGTCATTCAAATGGATTGGGAATATCAAGCGAATTTAACGAGTCAGTTCAGTACCATACGCGGAAGTGATTGCACTGTCACAGTGTTGTCAAATGTTCGTGACGATGTTGCCAATTCTCAGCTGTGCTAGGAACAGCTCTGTAGCGTTATACGAGGAGAATCCTGTGCTCGTGTCATAGGAGGATACGGAGAGGCGCGGGGTTTGGTTAATATGCAGCGTTTTCTCCTACCAGCTGTGTCAAACATTCAGGTGTGTAATCTTCCATCACCATTTCAGTTTCCCACAAAATACACTCCTGGAAATGGAAAAAAGAACACATTGACACCGGTGTGTCAGACCCACCATACTTGCTCCGGACACTGCGAGAGGGCTGTACAAGCAATGATCACACGCACGGCACAGCGGACACACCAGGAACCGCGGTGTTGGCCGTCGAATGGCGCTAGCTGCGCAGCATTTGTGCACCGCCGCCGTCAGTGTCAGCCAGTTTGCCGTGGCATACGGAGCTCCATCGCAGTCTTTAACACTGGTAGCATGCCACGACAGCGTGGACGTGAACCGTATGTGCAGTTGACGGACTTTGAGCGAGGGCGTATAGTGGGCATGCGGGAGGCCGGGTGGACGTACCGCCGAATTGCTCAACACGTGGGGCGTGAGGTCTCCACAGTACATCGATGTTGTCGTCAGTGGTCGGCGGAAGGTGCACGTGCCCGTCGACCTGGGACCGGACCGCAGCGACGCACGGATGCACGCCAAGACCGTAGGATACTACGCAGTACCGTAGGGGACCGCACCGCCACTTCCCAGCAAATTAGGGACACTGTTGCTCCTGGGGTATCGGCGAGGACCATTCGCAACCGTCTCCATGAAGCTGGGCTACGGTCCCGCACACCGTTAGGCCGTCTTCCGCTCACGCCCCAACATCGTGCAGCCCGCCTCCAGTGGTGTCGCGACAGGCGTGAATGGAGGGACGAATGGCGACGTGTCGTCTTCAGCGATGAGAGTCGCTTCTGCCTTGGTGCCAATGATGGTCGTATGCGTGTTTGGCGCCGTGCAGGTGAGCGCCACAATCAGGACTGCATACGACCGAGGCACACAGGGCCAACACCCGGCATCATGGTGTGGGGAGCGATCTCCTACACTGGCCGTACACCACTGGTGATCGTCGAGGGGACACTGAATAGTGCACGGTACATCCAAACCGTCATCGAACCCATCGTTCTACCATTCCTAGACCGGCAAGGGAACTTGCTGTTCCAACAGGACAATGCACGTCCGCATGTATCCCGTGCCACCCAACGTGCTCTAGAAGGTGTAAGTCAACTACCCTGGCCAGCAAGATCTCCGGATCTGTCCCCCATTGAGCATGTTTGGGACTGGATGAAGCGTCGTCTCACGCGGTCTGCACGTCCAGCACGAACGCTGGTCCAACTGAGGCGCCAGGTGGAAATGGCATGGCAAGCCGTTCCACAGGACTACATCCAGCATCTCTACGATCGTCTCCATGGGAGAATAGCTGCCTGCATTGCTGCGAAAGGTGGATATACACTGTACTAGTGGCGACATTGTGCATGCTCTGTTGCCTGTGTCTATGTGCCTGTGGTTCTGTCAGTGTGATCATGTGATGTATCTGACCCCAGGAATGTGTCAATAAAGTTTCCCCTTCCTGGGACAATGAATTCACGGTGTTCTTATTTCAATTTCCAGGAGTGTATATACGAATAAAACACTTACCTTGTGACTTTGTTACAAAAGATTATTTCAGTACAATAAAAAGTCTTTGGAAATCAACTTTGCCAACCTGTCACGAAAAGTATGATAACAAACACTTTGCACCTCGAAATCGATTGCATCTATGTGCAGTCTTGTGATCATACAAGTAGAATTTCATGAATTGCACGAGAATGTAGAAAAATGTTGGTGCGAATGGAAGCTGTAAGAAACACAGTTACCTAATTATCCTGTACCACGTAATAATCAATTCATTTGATAACTCAGAAGAGAAGAAACTAAAAATTATGCCCATTAAGACAGAAACTAAAGTGCAGATGCGGGCACTGTGCAGATCTGCGCTTTTTCATTTTCAGATCTATACAAATAATGTATACTAGCCAGCGTATTCATTGCTTTCGCAATGTTTCTCTCTTGTTTAGTCTTCTTATGATGAACTGGATCCACACCCATGAGTCTGATTTTTTCTTTGTATCCTTCCATCTGCTACCTTTGTGTGTTATTGTTCGGTGTTCAAAAAGCAAAATATTATGCCTGCTCCCACGAGGTATTAAAATGAGGTCGCAAAAAGGCTAACGAATTATAATCAAAATACAGTGAGACGCCAATTTGTCTCTCGTCGCTAACGAATTATAATCAAAATACAGTGAGACGCCAATTTGTCTCTCGTCATGGTGTTAAGTGGACAGTAATGGTTGGGTGTTATTGTCGTCTTTTCTTATTGAGATTTTCATATTACCCTGACACATGATGCCGAGATAAATGTGTATATTCTCCGTGATGAAACATACCACATTCCATTCATCCTGATCCATTCGTTACGTGCATCGGCAGCAATGAGTGATAGGAAAGCTGTTGTGGGGTGACGAATAACAATAACAATGGTAGTAATTACAAATCAATAATCAAGGATGGTTATTGCATTACAGACGATTAACAAAATAACCAAGAATGGCTGAGTGTTTAATTGGCGCACTGAGTAGGTGTTCATACCACTTTGTTACTGAATTCTGTTCTAGTTCTTTGCAGAGAGAAAACAAAGAACCCCGTAGCCATACATATCGCTAGTACAACGAGATATTGCCTATCAACTATCCTTGCTTTACATCACGAGACGAACATGACGTCACTGAGCTGATATTAGAAATACAAATCTGTTTTTTCTCTCTCTCTCTCTCTTTTTATTTTTATTTTAATTTTTTGAGGAAAGCGTCGAGAAGCGCGATAATAAGCAAGTAGGCCTATAACGTGTTTACAGTTATTTTCATCGGGATACATAATGCAAAAATACAACTTTTAAGTTTGTTATTGCGTAATTCCAGTTATTGACAGTCTATTCGTGAGCTTGCTCGCATTCAGTGGGGTGAAACCTATCACAGAAGCCAGCATAACACAAATATTTCTTGCACCATGCGCAACACGTAAACGAAATCTCGCTGCACTGACGTGTTGTCCAATACGTTGCACGGAAAACATATCTGATTCATGTTGCTAAATGCAGCTCTATCCGATATCACTTTGGAAGCGTTCCAAGTGTATAAAAGTATATCTTGAAATACGCAGAAAGGCCCATAGAGGTATTCGACTGAAACATATCCATGACCAAAATTGTAACTGGGGTCGACAGCATCGTCGTCTACGACCTTGACAACTCGAACGGTGACAGTGCTCGGCCGGTTACTTACGTTTACTGGTATCAAAGCTACAGCATGGAAACACAAAAATGTTAATAACCCGAAGATCATTAGTTTTGGAACCCATAGAAAGTAAAGCAGTCATCAGTCGCAAGAGTGGTTTGAACACCACAGTGCTTTAATAGGCACGGTCTTGTTGGAGGTGGTATGCTGTTGCTTTCATCCGACCTTTGAAATGACTTAGATAGCCAGTTAATAGGGGAACCTACAGTTTTACGTGGCTTTCGGACCACAGTGCAATCAGCATTTTTCACATCAACAAACACTGCCCCAGGGGAAATATGTGTAAAACGGCACATAAAACTCGTTGGACTGGTGAGGGATCGAACCTGAGACCTTCGTATCCATAGTCTTGCTCTTTATCACCTTGCCACCATGCAGCCAACACTGTGGTTTCTGCTTGCCATTAAAATTAAGGATCTCTCGTTTGTGCCTGCGTTGGCACTTGCGTGTCCCTTAGGAGACCTTACCTTTGGGATTACCCTCGTATACGTATGCCCGCTCAAGGAAGACAAGGATACCTCGTCTAGCTTCAATATTACAAATACGCCTCTGTTTGTGGATGAATTCAGACTTAGATTGATAATCATTTTCAATATTTATCAGTACTGTACCCATTGGTGTGAAACTCGTTTTCTACCAATGATTACCACAGCTACAGGAACACTATTTTAATACCTCTTACACAAAATACTTACGCAGTGCTATCAGACGAAAAGATCAACCTGACACAAACTGTGGGAAGTTTGTTTTACAACCTTCGTACCTGAATAAAGAACTTTTCCTATTTGAGATATCTTTGAACGTTGCTGCATTAGAAGATTTAAGAAGAGACTAAATTCCTTCAGCTACGCCAGTGTTTAAAGAAATCGTGTTAACGACACTAAATCGTGGTTTGTTAATCGTTTACCAGCCGTACTCTGCCGTATTTCGCTGGTTCGAAGGCAAAAAGCTTACTGACAAATTTCACAGAAGGAAAAGGGGGACGAAATGTCTCCCACTCGAAGGTCATGTTGTTTTACTTAAATGATTACAAAATCGGGTAAAACGAACTATGAGGTTGTCAGTATAAGCACATTACTGTTGTCAGTATGATGTTGCACCTCCCAGGGCCTGTAATGATAAAGGGCCGGTTTAGGTCAGGCATATTGTACACAGAAGTGGAAGAGAGAGCGCCACTAAATTCTACAATCCGTATGAATTGCATACACACAGAAATTACTGTTACAGTGTACTTATGGAACCCAATGAGTGAATTGCATATTTTCCGGTGAGAAAGAGCACTGGCAAACAGTCTTCGCTACATTAGGTTACTTAAACTGGCGTCACTTTGAGATAGAATTTATGGCCAGCGACTAAGTGTAAGGACAGTGAGTCGGATGTGGCTTTTGCAACTGTGAAATACTTTCCTTACTTTATGGAAGCGAATATTAAATTTGAACTAATATTGCGAAAATTTTGTACTTGGATAGCTTAGAATGAAAATCTTTCTGTTTATTGCAAAGGAAAACATTTGATTTTCTAAAACATTCTGTGTCATACACAACTTTAAACAGGTCATATCGACCAAATCATATGGAAGAGCCGACAGCGATGTATATTGGAAGGCAGTAAGATCCCTTGGCTTTTGGTTTGGCGGTATTTGACAGCCATTTCTAGGCGCAAGTAAATGAAGAGGGGCAGCGCGTTTTCGTTATCAAGTAACGTCTTCATCAATTACTTTAGTTTTAATGTGATCTACGAGTAATTGCTGATGTTTGATATTAACATGAAAAGGATTCCGTAGACAGGGAAAGAACTTGTTCTTGAGCAACTACTTCTATAATGACCAAAAGGACAAATGATCTTCAAGCACATGTGTTGCAGCAGTGGTATGCAGAAAATGATAGTAATAATGATAGTGATAATCGAATTATCCGGTAACTTCACACTTCACAGTGGATTTTCTCGAACTAAGAAATTTCCTGAATTAGTGAAAATTTCAAAATGGCTTCAACTCGAGGGTATGACGCCTAGAAGAGTCTTTACATCCTGCTGACATGAGAATAGCATAATCTCCACGTGAGAAGCTTGCTTCTACTTAACGATTTAATAGACTCGCGTTTTTTTCCCACCGTGACTAGTTTAGTAAGCTAAGCACATCATCCATTACAGCACACTCCTGGGGCTGGGAAATGTGGCCACAATGGTCTGGTGGAACGAATTATCACAAGTGCAATGCGTGGGTTCAGGCATTTACTTTTAAGAGGCACAAACAGATTTACTTTACCTCAGGTAACCTCAAGAGAAAGCTGTTATAATCCAGAATCCGCATTAAACATCACGTTCCTTCATTCCAAACTGGGCAGAGCCGGTTTACGTTGGAAAATGACATAGGTGGAGGTCAGGCTAAACAGAAATACTGTTACCAGTAAACTTACTTACATTAGAAAATTTTATTTTATTTGATGAACTGATAGCCGTCTAAAGGAACAGGGCTCTTATTTTACTTGTACTTGATTGAACTAGAGACGTTGAAAAATTTGGTGCTGGTCTGTGATTCGAATTCGTATATCCTCTTTCGAGGAGCTGAATCTCTCGGAACAGTAAAGATCAATCATTTCATTCCTTTTCCCAAGACCGCAGTCTTCTCTATGTCTCCTCCAAAGGTAAATATGTGGGTCCGAATCCTGATCCAGTACAAAAATATTCATAATTTCATTTCAAGCCCTATCGCGAGCACGCCTGCCTGCTAGTGAAAATTAACGTGCATTTTTAATGTTCGTTCATGTTGCCAACAATTTCTCGACAAACACGCACAAAAATGGTTCAAATGGCTCTGAGTACTGAGGGACTCAACTGCTGCGGTCATCAGTCCCCTAGAAGTTAGAACTACTTAAACCTAACTAACCTAAGGACATCACACACATCCATGCCCGAGGCAGGATTCGAACCTGCGAACGTGGCGGTCGCGCGGTTCCAGACTGTAGCGCCAAGAACCGCTCGGCCACACCGGCCGGCCAAACTCGCACACATCTTACTGTTGGTGAGTAAGCAATTGATACTTAAGCAATATTCGTGGACAATAAAGAAGAACGATGGGAGTGCGGTTCGATTGTCGCTCAGGCACAAAAATTTGTGTACTTATTTTAGATTAAACACCTAGCAGCTGGCAAGAAAAACGTAACATTTGATTTTAATTAGTTAACAATCCGATTACGTCTTGGTTTCGTATCTCCGTCGCAGAACTTCACATCATGCGCTTCATCTTTAAATTCATACACACTTCGTTACTTCTGAGTTGATGTATATCAGACATCTTTCATGGTTAGTTAACAGGGATGAAAGGGTCTTGATAGGAGTCCCGGTTTATTACAAAAACTGTCGCTTTTATTTTCAAGTTTAAATTTGGTTACCGATATAGGCGAAAATTTCGGTACTTCATGACTCTTCATGGATAGTCAGCAATATGATTAGATTAGATTAAATTAATACTTGTTCCATAGATCATGAATACGACATTTCGTAATGATGTGGAACGAGTCATTTTAATGAAAGATTTCTTTACATACCAGTATTCAATTTCTTTACAACAAATTTTTACCCCCCCCCCCCTCTCTCTCTCTCTCTCTCTCTCTCTCTCTCTCTCTCTCTCTATATATATATATATATATACATATATATATATATATATATATATCACACACCCACACACCCACATTCTCTTTTTATTTTTATCTGTTTGTTGTGCTCGACTATCGGCGAGGCACGAAAACGTCCGTGAATGGGTGTCTTAGTTTTGAGTACAGTTACGAAAGAAATATAAAAACAAGTATGGGAGTTACTGATTTATGATGCTTAATAGCAGTCAGTTCTGAGTATTGTTAGTAACTAAGCTACAGTCCCTAAACCTAGTAACAGAAATGCGAATCAGACGCATTACGTATTCCAGGCCGTAGCAACCGCGTCTTTGAGGCGCCAGCTATGGTCACTTCCCAGCTCGCTTTAGGATCACATCGGTTCGTCTTCTTCCTGCTGGTAATGTAACTGAGATTTGGCAACAAAGCAAGGTATGTTTGGCAACTCTGTGATCGACGAGTTACTTCCTGGTGTGCACGGAATTAAGGCTCAATGTTCACTTGATTTCTCATGTTATTTCCATTGAATAACCTTAGTTGTTATCGCTTGAGGTGTAACGGAAGATTGTAAATTTACGGTTTTCAGAACAGCAAAGTCATTGAACGGGGCAATCGCAGCTAATCTCGTCCTGTAAATAGCGGTTTACGAGTTCTAGTCACTATTGGCCTCGTAAGTGGAAGGCGCAAATTGTATGTATCAGCTAGCTCTGTGTTGACGTGCTGACCTCTGAAAACGAGACTGTTATGGTTCGCGGTTCCAGCCTCGCTGAATGTAACGTTTTTATCCCTTCTGTGTAAGAGCTGCAAGCAGTCAGATCAAACATCGATAAGCAAATCGTAAGAAAATACTTTCAGCTCATAGTGCAATGGTGAAAAACTTACAATGCTGCACAACAGGTAACGCCTCTTTCCGCTGCTGACAAGCAAATTTTGGGTTTCTAGGAATACGTAACTTTATTCATGGAATGCCACATTTGCATACCTGTTGAGTATGACACAGCATACCATTTAAACACAGACCCAATCGAAATCTAAGTGAGTAGTATTTTACTAATTCGTGCAGATAGAGGCACGCTTGTGAACAGATACTCAGTTTTGTTAAAACAGACTTACTTTCGTCGTAAGGTTATCGTTGGTAGTTTTATTTCATTTCTTACAATACAGTGCACAGTTTTCGTCAGGTTTCTTTTAGTGTTGTTAAAACAATACCAAACATGAGAGAGAAATTAATCATCAACGATATATGCGAATTCTCTGGTGTTATCTATAACAGTCTGACAATGCACATGCAGTTTATTGATTACATGCATGTAGAAAACTTGTTCTGAGTTAAAGCTGTCAAACAAGGTTTGAAGAAGAATAAAATGCCACTCCCAGACGGCAGCTAATGTAGAAAATACTTTTCTGACTATTTTGGCACAAATACATAATACAAAAGCTTCGAGACGCATCTGCTGCCTGGCCGTCTATTAAACCTGAAAAGAACAAAATGACGCAGAAGTTAGCCTATTTTCCACATGCGACTATTTTGGGTTGAGAAGTGAAGAGAATTATGTTCAAAGTTGGACCTCTTCCACTTCAGGCGTTGGCCTCTATCACCCATATCACCCCCAAAAATCCTATCTAACCTAAAAATTAAAAAAAATAAATTAAAAAATAAAAAGGAACAATCTGTTGCCACCGCCACTATCACCCTAACTTAACACACTTTTTTATTTTTTTTAAATAATATATAAAGAAACTGAATAAATCTTCTTTCCGTGACAAACTGTCCAATATCAATCAAGCACTTCTGATTTGATTTATGTTACGGCTTCTTGCAAAATTAGTTTTCCTGAGGCACTTTGACTTGCCGTACTATAAAAATAAATAAATAAATAAATGCCAACTTAATTACAATGAAGCAAAATTAGTATCGACTCGCTGTAGTGTTGTGCACCAACCAAAAATTACCGCTTCATTACGGCAAAGTGTGAAGTAAGAAATTTCGAAACAAAGCTTTGTATTTCTGACTCGTTTTAAGGTTGTGGTGCTCTTCCATTATGTACTGTATGTACTCGTCTATACTCGCATGTGTATTCGTAACTGCAAAATATGCAAACTGGCCGATAATCCAAATGTAGCTATAGTGCTTTGTTGCCGGAAAGAAATGCCAGACTGGTTAAAGTACATCTTTAAGTGTTATAGCAGAGTCTGTGATTCTAGTAATTATTGCGAATTTTTTTCTAGTCCAGTTCCATATTTGGTACTCGTCTCAGCAGATGAGAATGTGTGCCAAGGTATCTACAGTATGGCAATGATCGCAGTACGGACTCTGCGTCATTTTGATATTGTGCACCTTTCCACCTGTGGGGACCTTCTCGTTTACAATGTCATACCACGTGGACACTACTTTGGAGTGGAGGATAGGATTGTTAATGTTTTTCCAGACGTTACTCCAGTTGACCGCTGGATATTTCGCTTCCATTGGGTTTTGCCTATGGTATCTCGTGAGGTGGTAATAGGTCCTTCTGGTGTTAAGCAGCTGTGAAGTATCTTGAATATAGCTCATTTCAAGGTAGTCAGCCCGGACGTGATCGAGTTGAGCGCTGATGCGACCAACATCGACTGGGGCCTTTTTGCTCGTTGGGCCTAACAGGTTTAATAACGTTTTCGTAATTGTCGGATGGGGTGTCTGCAGTATTTTGCGGATTCGGTCCATATATAAGGCAGTGCTTTGGTTCTTGATGTCTTTCACGCCATACCACCAGCGGCGCGGGTTAACACTATGGTTGGCATGGTGACTTTAAAGATGTTTCCGCTCCATATGAACCAATACGCTACAGCTAAAAGCTTTTGTGCTGTATCCTTGGCTACTGGTAAAACTGCTGCGATGTGATATATTTTGCTTAGCGCATAGCTGTTAATCAATAGAGCTCTATGTATCCTACTGAGCGTCCTAGTTTTGTGTTCACGGAAAGTAGCCCTGAATATATTTAGTTTATGGTCCCAGTTGGCTACTGTCATCTCTCTTGGGTTCGCCATTACAATCATACCGAAGTGGTTCGACTTTGTAGCCATGTTCTTTGAATGGTCTCCATATGGGGTCCGACAGGTAAAATTTTCGATTTGTGTTCATTGAGTTTGGCTCCGGAAGAAGTGGTGTAAGCGTGGATTATTTGTTGAACGACTTCCATTTCTGAATGCGTGTTAACTACTAAACTGACGTCATCAGCATAAGCGTGACACACGGTTTTTGTAGCCAACACCGGTAGACCTTGTAACCTGTGATGCAGGTTTAATAGTAACGGTTCTACGGCGATTGCGTATAGTGCCATAGAAAGGGGGCAGCCTTGTCTCACTGATTGCTTGATCGGGACTGGTGAACTTAGCTGACCATTAATTTTGATTCGAGACATGTAATAGAACACGCGACGCTTACCGTTACGCTACTAGCTGTGACGTAGCTGCAGCACCTCTGGAAGTGAACAACAGTTCCTCCAGAACTTCGGCATTCCACAGCGCTGTGAGATAATGCATATGGCCGGATATAGACTTCTGAGAGACAGACAGTTACAGCATTATTTTTGCACTGCACGATGGTTTCAACAAACAGATAGCGCAATAGTAGCTCAAATGGAAAGGAACACTTCCTATTTAAATCTGTGCATCCTACACTGTTGGCATTTCTGTGTAGGTGGCAGTTACGTTATTTTATTTCGGTGATTACAAAATAGAGTCGAATGTATGCACTGGGTAGCCGAGGCAGATAGTTCATGGCGATTCGGTAAACCAAGTAAATGAATGTACTGAACATCCTGCAAACCACTACAGGGAGCCTGTGTGTCAGAATTCTCATCTTGTGTGCCGCAACGGTGTTATGATAGAGAAATGAGTCGTAGAGAAGAGGGTTTGGTGGTCTGTGGGACTGGTGATAGTTTCATATGATGTTGGTCTCGGTTCGATTCCAACTTCTGCCGATGTTTCTTGATAGGGAGAGTCAGATTCTATTCTCTTCTGGCTATGCCAAGTGAAGAAGGTATAATGGCATTGTGGTCTGAAAATCACATTAAACTTGATATTCCTTCTCTACCAAGTAGACGTTAGGTGGAACCACAATAAAGTAAGGAGTGGCGACATGTAGAAACTCTATCACCAATAACCTTTCTTATACTAGTTATTTATTTCTAGTGACGAAACAAACCCCGTGTATGGTCACAGGACACTTATTCCGTCTTTTATTTGAGCTTGTGTATGTCGATAAAATTGTTTCTTAACTCGGAATGCAACTCAGACCGACCTTACTGCGGAATTTGATCCGTTCGTGACAATTCAGCTCGACTAAAACTTGATGTTTGTTCAAAACTGCAGATTCCTCAACATCTCCACATATTGCGTATGAATGGGTTGGAATCCTGGCCCAGCACTAAACTTTTCACTATCTATTATCGAGTTCTAGCAAGAAAACACCTATCTGCTGGTGGATAATAATTTTTATTTTTAATTCATTTTCATTCGTTGTCAACACTAACGATATCTGACGTTTTTCACTCCCAGTGAGACACAGAACTATTTGCTAGATCACTGTAAGTTCAAGGATGTTATTCCGAGTTTCTGGTCGAGAAAAATTCGGTAAGTGTCGTCTCTTTGTGTGTAGTCAACAACGATATGTGTGGGGTTCGATTACTAGTGAGCACTGAACTCTTTGTCATATTATCTCTAGTTCAAACATGCTCACATGTCGCTGCTGGTGTAACAAATCCATACTTAACGTTCCTTTTCTCTAGAATATAATAGCGATACGTGCCGGGTTGCAGTCCTGGGAAGGAAAAAATTTATGCTTCGTCTCGTCATTTCAGTTAATACATCTAGCTACTGCCGAGAAAATCCGATATGTCAAAGTTGATTGTGCTTCGATAACAATCCGATTAGGTTCTGGGTTCGAATCCCTGTCTAACACAAAGCTTTACCTCACTGCAAATCAAGTAAGTTACCTGTGAAGAAGCATTATTTAACATCTCTCGTAGTTCGTTAACAGGGACAACAGATGCTGGGTAGGAATTCGCTACCGTTAAAAATGTTTACGTTATGTAATTTAACGTTGATATTTGTTAACTGATACTGTCTAAAATCGAGGTATATCACTCTCTTTATGTCGAGTCAGCAATTACTGTTAATTTCCGTCAGTCACGATATCTTAGTTTGCATGACCTGGGTTTGAATCCATATGCAGAAGGAGTCGGTTCGTCGTGTCATTTGAAGGTCATACATATTCTCAACTAGCTGCTCGTGAGTAAAGTAAATTTTTGATGACATTTTGTGTTAAGTAACAAGTATGGTATGTTACTTTGAAGAGGAAATCATGAATACGACGAACTTACTACGTGCATTACCTATCTGACGTAATAAGGAGAGTGCTAACATTTCAGGTATGTCAGTTATTGCAATAAATGCGAGCTTACAAGCCTTAAGGACAGTCTTATCTGCGATGAGGTGTTCCCTGATATTTTTAGTATCGTGGTATTACTTTACATCCTGAGTTATTGCGATACATAGCAGTGTTTTCTAGTAGTGACTTGTTGGAACCATTTTCAATAGTCAAACGACTGTACCAAGGTGCTATTAGAGGACTGCTAGACAGCTGCGTTATGTGGGTTGCATGGGAATCAGGCGAAATGCAATCCAGGTCGGTCGGAAACTTTTTTGCATGACTGTACTTCGTTAATAATCCGATTAGGTGCTGGGTTTGCATCCCTGTCAGAAGCTTTATGTGATGGCATATCAATTTTAAACATGAGCATACCTTGTTCCTTGTAAATGACACCATTTTAAACGTCATTGGGGGTAGTTCCCAGGACGGTAACTGTTATCACAGGATTCCGAGTTCAGTACAAACATTTTCGTCATTTATTTTCAGGATCTGAATTGATAACTGATACTGGTGCAAACGTCTATACTTCACGTCTCCTTATGGCTAGTTATCGGGTCTCAATAAGGCACAAACAAAGCTTAGCTTAGTTAGCAATGGCTGTAGGTGCTGGGTTTTAATCCAGGTCCAGAACGACGACGTTGGTCATGTCATTTCAAGTTCAAATTTGTGTACACATAGCTGTTGATGTGTTACGAGAACAGTGATATTACTGGTGATTCGCTGTTAATGTTCAGATTTCCTTATAGTGCTTGTTGCCGTTAATCGCGTTTTTCTACTGGTTCGTCCAATATCCAGTTTCCAGAGCCACTCGCCGTTGAGCGACCTTCAGCACCTGGATGGAAAACCTTTTAGAGAGCGAAAAACTTTTTTCCAATTGCCGTACAGCTTTATAACCCCATAAATTGTCTCAAGTATTTAATTTTGACTAAGGATTACTATACGATATATGTAAAATAATCCGTTTTCTCAGAACTTTTGGAATGTCACTTGTTGTAATTAAGTGTTAGTTTATGAGTGTTATGGGGTGTCTCATCGCTAAGAACGTGTTTTCTGATATGTTTTGTATGACGATATTAGTTGACGCTTAGACTGACTGCCATAAAGACCTTTGGTCTCTTAGTAGTATCTTGCGGTTCCCAGTGTGTGTAGTCAAACGACTGTACCCCACAGGGTTTGGTCTTTAGAGGACCTGCAACACAGCCACGTTATGTTGGTTGTATACGGCAGGGACCCACTTTTTTTGCTGTCAAGTGTACCTTTGTGAACTTATCATTTCTGAGAACGCATGCTGTTACAGAATGTTTACCTGTAAATACCACATTACTGCAATAAGTGCTCAAAGTGATGTCCGTCAACCTCAGTGCATTTGGCAACACGTGTAACGACATTCCTCTCAACAGCGAGTACTTCGCCTTCCGTAATGTTCGCACATGCATTGACAATGCGCAGACGCATGTTGTCAGGCGTTGTCGGTGGATCACGATAGCAAATATCCGTCAACTTTCCCCACAGATAGAAATACGGGGACGTCAGATCCGGTATGGTGCTTCGACGACCAATCCACCTGTCATTAAATTTGCTATTCAATACAGCTTCAACCGCACGCGAGCTATTTGCCGTGCATCCATCATGTTGGAAGTACGTCGCCATTCTGTCTTGCAGTGAAACATATTGTAGCAACTTCGGAAATCAGCATACATTACACCATTTAGATAGTCATCGATAAAATGGGGGCCAATTATCCTTCCTGCCATATTGCCGCACCATACATTAACCCTCCAAGGTCGCTGATGATCCACTTGTCGCCGCCATCGTCGATTTTCCGTTGTCCAATAGTGCATCCTATGCCGGTTCACGTTACCGCTGTTGCTGAATGACGCTTCGTCGCTAAATAGATCGCGTGCAAAAAAATCTGTCATCGTCCGGTAATTTCTCTTCTGCCCAGTGGAAGAACTGTACACGACGTTCAAAGTCGTCGCCATGCAATTCCTGGTGCATACAAATTATGGTACGGGTGCAATCGATGTTGATGTAGCATTCTCAACACCGATGTTTTTGAGATACCCAATTCTCGCGCAATTTGTCTGCTACTGATGTGCGGATTAGCCGGGACAGCAGCTGAAACACCTACTTGGGCATCATCATTTGTTGCAGGTCGTGGTTGACGTTTTACATGTGGCTGAACACTTTCTGTTTCCTTAAATAACGTAACTATCCGACGAACGGTCCGGACTCTTGGGTGATGACGTCAGGATACCGAGCAGGATACATAGCACACGCCCATTGGGCATTTTGATCAAAATAGCCATACATCAACACGACATCGACCTTTCCGCAATTGGTAAATGGTCCATTTTAACACGGGTAATGTATCAAGAAGCAAATACCGTCCGCACTGGCGGAATGTTACGTGATACCACGTACTTATTTGTTTGTGACTATTACAGCGCCATCTATCACATAGCGAAAAAAGTGGTCCAACTAAAATATTCATATTTCTTTACATACTACACGAATATGTAATAAAAATGGGGGTTACTACTTAAAAAACGCAATTGATATCCGTTTGACCTATGGCAGCGGCATCAAGCGGGCCAACCATAGCGCCATCTGGTTTCCCCCTTCAAGCTAGACGAGTTTGGTTCTTTGTAGTTTTTCGTTTAATGCTTATTTCTTGAGATATTTGGCTTGGTCACTATCAATGAAACACCCTGTATAGTACATATATTGTATATAGTAAGTATATTCGGTCATCCCTTAATTTAACAGCTCATTATCGTCTTCACTGAGGATCCTAACCCTAAAATGTGGATTTAAGATTAGAAAATACGGTGGAGGATCCTGTTCAGATACTACACAGTCCTCAAATTAACCTCGCTAATGGTGTTAGGTATCCGATATCCTTTCTCCATACCGACCAGGAAGACGATTCACGAACCAATCCGCTGCACACTTGGAACTGCATGCTTAAACCCCGTAGGTTTACTAATGGAACGCCCCACCATAAATATTTACAAACTTTATATCCAGCATGGCAGCACTTGCCTGTCCGTGGTGATTACATACTGCCTTAAGAACCACGTTCCGTGCTTTCATAAATCGTGTGAATCAAAGTGAAATTTCTGTGCGCCTCACTGCGTATCTGGTTCAGTTACCTTCTCTAGTATACTGTAGCAGTTTTTCCTATGTACGATCCGAGTTTCATAGAACTATGTTATTTGTCAGTGCCACCTTACTGAAAAGTTACTTTTGTCATTAAGTTCTGCACACCCGAGCATTTTATCCCTACTACCTGTCATTGTCAAAATCAATTTTTAAATCTACAAATACTGTAGTATTGTATTTAGTATATATATTGTACATAGTAATTATATTCGATCGTACCTTAATTCAGCAGCGCGTTATCGTCTTGACCGAGGATTCTATCACTAAAATGTTGGTTTAAGATTAGAAAATACGTTGGATGATCCCGTTCGGTCACTACATAGTCCTGAAATTATCTCGCTAGCGGTGATAGGCATCCGATATCCTTACTCCATACCGACCAGGAAGACATCCTCTTCCATTTGCATAATATTGTCCTTATGTACATTGCCCTTGTATAGACCCTCTATATACTCCTTTCACCTTCCGCGTTCCCCTTCTTTGCTTAGAACTGGGTTTCCATCTGAGCTCTTGATATTCATACAAGTGCTTCTCATTTCTCCAAAGGACTCTTTAATTTTCCTGTAGGCAGTATCTATCTTACTCCTAGTGACATAAGGCTCTACATCCTTACATTTGTCCTATAGCCATCCCTACTTAGCCATTTTGAACCTCCTGTCGATCTCATTTTTGAGACGTTTGTATTCCTTTTTGCCTGCTTCGTTTACTGCATTTATATATTCTCTCCTTTCATCAATTAAATTCAATATTTCTTCTGTTACCCAAGGATTTCTACTTGCCCTCGTCTTTTTACTTACTTGATCCTCTGCTGCCTTCACTATTTCATCCCTCAAAGCTACCCATTCTTCTTCTACTGTACTTCTTTCCCCAATTCCTGTCAATTGTTCCCTTATGCTCTCCCTGAAACTCTGTACAACCTCTGGTTTAGTCAGTTTATCCAGGTCCCATCTCCTTAAAATCCCACCTTTTGGCAGTTTATTCAGATTCAATCTACAGTTCATAACCAATAGATTGTGGTCAGAGTCCACACCTGCTCCTGAAAATGTCTTACAATTTAAAACCTGGTTCCTAAATTTCTGTCTTACCATTATCTGACCTATCCGACACCTTCTAGTATCTCCAGGATTCTTCCATGTATACAAACTTCTTTCATGATTCTTGAACCAAGAATTAGCTATGATTAAGTTATGCTCTATGCAAAATTCTACCAGACAGCTTCCTCTTTCATTCCTTACCCCCAATCCATATTCACCTACCGTGTTTCCTTCTCTCCCTTTTCCTACTCTCGAATTCCAGTCACACATGACTATTAAATTTTCGTCTCCCTTCACTACCTGAATAATTTCTTATATCTCATCATACATTTCATCGATTTCTTCATCATCTGCAGAGCTAGTTGGCATATAAATTTGTACTACTGTAGTAGGCGTGGGCTTCGTGTCTATCTTGGCCACAATAATGCGTTCACCACTCCTATTTTTTTATTCATTATTAAATCTACTCCTGCATTACCCCTATTTGATTTTGTATTTATAACCCTGTATTCACCTGACCAAAAGCCTTGTTCCTCCTGGCACCGAACTTCACTAACTCCCACTATATCTAACTTTAACCTATCCATTTCCCTTTTTAAATTTTCTAACCTACCTGCCCGATTAAGGCATCTTACATTCCGCGCTCCGATCCGTAGAACGCCAGTTTTCTTTCTCCTGATAACAACGTCCTTTTGAGTAGTCCCCACCCGGAGATCCGAATGGGGGACTATTTGACCTCCGGAATATTTTACCCAAGACGACGCCATCACCATTTAATCATACAGAAAAGCTGCATGCCCTCGGGAAAAATTACGGCTGTAGTTTCCCCTTGCTTTCAGCCGTTCGCAGTACCAAAACAGCAAGGCCGTTTTGGTTAGTTTTACAGGGCCAGATCAGTCAATCATTCAGACTGTTGCCCCTGCAACTACTGAAAAGGCTGCTGCCCCTCTTCAGGGACCACACGTTTGTCTGCCTGCACTACGGTACGGTTATGTGCATCGCTGAGGCACGCAAGCCTCCCCACCAACGGCAACGTCCATTGTTCATGGGTGGGGGGATTTTATTTTTAATCTGTATCTCGTTTCTGCAAATGTTATTTGACTCTTTCCGTGATTTCCGTGGGCAAATAGCCTTAGCTCACTGTAATGAGATGAAATACAAAATAAAAAGCTAAGGTAGTATAATTTGCTACTTACGATATTCATAAGAAAAATTCTTAGATCGCTCCCAGTTAGATTCCTCAAAGAAGAGAAACTTTCGTCGCAGAATTACCAAGGGCTTAAAATACACTGCACATTTAAAACACACCCTGAGCTTTTTTCACATTATATACTGAAAACGTGAGACGCAAACGATCCATTAACTTCCGTGTTGCTCAATACTGAAAAGCACGCAATAATTTAAGAAATTATCAACCATTGGAAGTAATACAGTCATAAAGAGTTCCTCATTTGATCCATTAGAAATGGTTTGTGAAAGCATGAGACTGTCTGCTACCTGTCACGATTTCCGTTTGTTATCCCCATTTTCAGGTGCGTTTTTCTGTGTGTACTATTACATTTTTACGTAATGTTTTGATGTGTGATATTCTCCTTTGTTTCTTCACCTTATAGCGATATATAAAAAATTGCGCAGTTTTTAGTTTGTTTATCGATCTTTCTTATGTAGTAATGGTGAAATTTGAAAGAACTTTCGCTTACAGTTTTCTTTTTGTCCATCTGAGCAGAATTTCACACACATTAAACAACACATACAGTTATTTTGTGCTCAATGTAACCCACACAAACAAACAGTTACAAAAATGTTTTCATATGTTGTCCACAGTGATAACCTTATAGGTCCTCCACAAAGTATGAGATGCTTTTTTACAGGGAGCGATCTTAATAATCTGGATCATAATATGTCTATGTTACAGCGGTACTTATTTCTATGTGGAACTATTTTCATTTAAGTATATTGTCGAAGCATCTAAAGGAATTCAATGAACTTGTAACAAATTTCTCGCTAAAGATATTATCTTCATATTTTCTGTAATATGAATAAATCTCCAATTCTTCTAAAAAATTGATTTTATGCCCTTTATTTAGTCGGTGGAGTACATTTTGCTCTAACTTTCCAAGTCAGTGTACTGTATTATAGGTGTGGCTAATGATGTAGTTGTGAATCTGTTGTGTGTGTATGTGTGTGTGTGTGTGTGTGTGTGTGTGTGTAGGTTTTAGACTTTAATGTGCTCTGTATACCTGGTGTTGAAATTTTGGGCTGTTTGTCCAAGGTAGAACATGCACATTCCTGGCATTCCTTTCTATGTTCCAGAGCCTGAATGTGGGTGATGATTACACTTTATATTATGCATTAGTTTTTACTGTAGTTTATTAGATATAGAGAACCAAACTTTTACTTTGCAGTTTTGGAAATATTTGTGATATTCTGTGATATATTGCCAGTATATGGGATGCTAGATATTCCTTGGTACAGTTTATGTTTCGGTCTATTTTCACTTTGTGTAGTACTATGTCAACCATGAAAGCAGTATGATCATTGGAAATTGAAATCTGTTTTATTATTTTTATTTGTCGTGGCAGGTTTTCTTGATTCAAAGCTATTTTAGTTTTCCTATGTGGCACTGACATGTATGCAGCCTGTATTTGGATGTTTGGGTGACTTGACGTTACAGGGACTGTGGTCTTGCTAACTGTACTTCTCCTATAAATTCTGAATGTTAGGTACTTGATATACCAGATCCCTTTGCTAGGTCTTCGGCTTAATTATAGAACCTGCCATTAAAACAAAAGTGGTTGTAACTTAATGTTAGCTGGAAGAGTTCCACGAATTCAAAAGTTTCTATTTATGCAAGTTTTTTATGTCATAAGGTTCTTTTGAATTACTCTTAGAACTTCTTCCATTGGTTTTTTGAGTAAACGCTGGTAATGCCAAGTGATAAAAACTGAACATCTTAATGGCATATTTTGGATGTTAGTTCTTCAGCTTTTATCATGCGGTTTTTTTACAAAATATGTTGTTTAATACGTATAATTTTTCGTAAGTATTTTATTCTGTCTCTGTGACAGTTTATATGCTGGGCTATTTATAGAATTTACATTGTGTCGTATTAGATCACATTCCTTAACTACTTTTGGCTAAGCTCTTAGATGTGTTGCTTTTGGATTCATGCATGTAAGACATTTTTGTCAGTAGGAAGTGTGTGTTCTGTAGTTGCTCTTTAATTTTAGTTTGAAATTGTTTTGCTGAATCTTATTTGATGTGTTGAATATTTCGTGAATATTTTGTTCAGTCTGTGCACACAAACTAGCAGGTTTCCAATATATGCTGTACAGACTCAACAAAACGTCTTCCAGTGAATGCTATTACAAAAATGAATTACAGACAATCAGATAAATAGCTATAGAGATTGGATATGATACAAACATTATAGAGAAACTAAATCACAAAATACAACAAAAGTATTGGATACACTAACACATAAAAACAACCAAGCTGTCACCAACTTATGATCACACATAACACATACACACACACAAGCACACATTAACAAGAAATATCCTTAACTACAAGCAAATGATATACTGTCCCTTACAACAATTAAGCATCCCATAGAATAGGCAATCCATTCAAATGACAAGGGCCGAAAATAGCCTACAGGACAGACAACTCAGCATAGAGAAAACTAAGGGCAACCAACACAAGAACAGAGAAAACACAACACATCTTATATTTACCAACTGAAATGCCAGAACTGCACATCACTGTATATAGGAGAGACAAGCAGAAGCTTCAGTACAAGATACTCAAAACAAAGAAGAGCATTAAAAGGTAAGTGCTGTCATTCTACATTTGCTGAACATCGTTTCAGCATGAAACATGGCCGAACACACATCAACACTGACTTGAAAATTCTCAAAAGCAGTAACAGCCCCTGACAAAAACTAATAATTGAAGAAAATACAAAAGCCACAGTTGATGGAAAACAAGTAACAAGTAAATACACATCTCTCTGCAAAGGAACTCTATTTTCTGCCCACAAAGAATTATCAGATAGCACCTACACATAAACACCCCAAACATCCCTTTCCAATTTCACACACACAATAAATAAATTAAATGAAAAAGATTTTAAAAAATTAAAAAATTAAAAAAATAGAAGAGTCAAAATGAAAACTACACCCAGTCACCCACACACGCACATACAGAGAATAGCAGAGACACTACATAAAGAAAACATTCAATTGTTCTGCTGTCCACCAGCTGGTTTCTGTAACTTGAAAACAGTGGAAGCCAAAGAAAGTATTTGAAACACACACACACACAAGAGACACACAAATGGTCAAGAATTCCTTATCGACTATATATTGGATGTGTCTGTATATTCTGTAATAAACTGTAGGGTTCCATGCTGCTTGCTGTGTCTATTTGTATGGTGAGCGGCTGTCTGTTTACCAAGTCCTTCTTCTTGTGTAACTGCCTTATTTCGGTTTTGAGCCATAGTTTTTTTGTTTGGGCTTCATAAGATTTGCTATTGTTCCTATTTTAAATTATTTTAACTTTTATATATTTCAGAACTTTACCTAGGTTATGAAAGTACTTGTCGAATCTTGTATGTACAACTGCTTTCAGTACTTTCCTTTTAAGATTTTTGTATTTATATATAGTTTCATTCCCTGGCTTGGTTCTAATAATGTGATTTTGATCCGTTATAAATGGTTCCTGAAAGCTTGCAGTTGTGAATGGGTTTGTCTATAAATAACTTTTCTGCTACCCATTACGATTTTCTTTTGCTTATGTTTTACATGACACTTTTTGGATAATGGTTACCCTTTTTCAAGTGCGTTTCTCTCTGTGTACTACTTCTTTTTACATAATGCTTTTGGTTCATTAGGTTCTGCTTTGGTTTGTTGACATTTTGCATGCTCCGTTATCACTTAATCACTCGACATTGCCAACCTTTGCTCAAAAAAGCTATAACTATACCACAGATAAAATATTTATAAATGAATTGGTACAAAAATTATTTAACATACAAGAACCCTACCTAATAAAATGGAATTTTACAGGAAATAAGTAGATGACAAAACACTGTTAGTAAAAGGGGATGCCAAAGATATAACAGTTATTCTAAATTCCTTCAATAATCAACTTGAGAAAGTTCCATTTACAGTGGAACATATACAAGACAAAGGCATTAATCGCCAGGACATAAATATTACAAATCACTATGCACAATCAAAATCTGTAGGAAAATTACAACTACCAGTATCACAACCCATGAAACTTCATGTCACCCAAACATCCATAAACAAACAGCATACCGGTCAGTGATGTGGGGCGACTAACATACCTTTGAACCAAGAAAACCTGCAACAAGAAATAAACATAGTGTAATAGATTGCATTTGCCAATGATTATACTGCTTCCATGGTTGACATAGTCCTGTACAAAGCAGAAAAAGACCCGAACACAAACTGTACACCAGAAGAAAGAGACACAAATTGATATTTAGCATCCCATACTCTGGCAATATATCACAGAAATTGCAAATATTTTAAAGAACCACAAAAAAAATTTGGTTTTCTACATCTAATGCTCTACAACAAGAACGTATACATAATATAAAGTGTAATAATGACCCATAGTCAGGCTCTTGAGTATGTGAAGCAACATGCCAGGAGTGTGTCATGTTCTGTCTAGGACAAATAGGCCTTAATTACAACACCAGGTACACAGAGCACATTAAAGCCTACCCACACACAATAGTCACACAACATCAGTAATAATGTCAAAGTACTGGTCCGCTTATATAAAGGGCATAAAATGGAATCTTTGGAAGAACTAGAGATGTATTCACATTACAGAAAATATTAAGATAGTATATGAAACAAAAAATGAGAAACTGAATCAGTGAATATCTTCAGGTGCTTCGACAGTACACTTAAATACAAATAGTTATGCATAGAAACAAGCACCACTGAAAATAGTATAAGCAACCTATGATACCAATGGTTAAGGTAAATACCCTCTGTACAAAAGCATGTTATACTCTTTGGAAGACCTATAACATTATTACTGTCGACTACATCTAAAAATATCTTTGTAACTCTTTACATAAGTTATTCTCGATGTATCCTGTGAACAGAAAATTGAGTGTGATGTTTAACATGTGTGAGACTCTGAGCAATTTGACCATAAGAAAACTTTAAACACAAGTTCTTTCTAATTTAACCAGTAACTACGTATAAAGAATGATAACAACCATAAATTGTGTATTTTTTATATATTTCAGTAGTCAAAAAAACTAAGCAGCACCTCACACCTAAAAAAACAGTGGCATAATACACATAGAGAACTGCACTTGAAAATGAGAATCATTTCCCGAAATGCTTCGTGTAATAAACAAATAAAAGAAAATTGTGACTCGTAGCAGGGATGTTATTAATAAACAAACCTATGACTGATGACCAAAGACGTTAAGTCCCATAGTGCTCAGAGCCAAACAAACCTATAAGGAGTACATTTTCAAATACGTAACTGATCTGATGCTCACCGAAAATGGAAACAAAAACATGTGGCTAACAAGACACGTTTTAGACGGTTAATATCCCCGGTGTTTCTTCTACATACCCAGTTTGCGACCTCAGGACAGCAACCGATGTTCGTTGACTATTTTGTTCTCTGCTGGTAGACAGTACTCTGAATGACTGTAGAGAAGTACAGAAATATTTCATCAATATTTCGTATGGGCGACTCAGTGGCAGCTCTGAATGTAGCCAAATGCAAGCAAATGCAAATACCCTAGAGAAACATCGCTGCGTTGGTGAACACGTCTCGGTACCGTAATACTGTCTGATCAACTAAGGGTAGTATTAATCAGTAGCAGGGCATGTAAATCAAGGATGCCAGATTTCGGGTAGTGTGGTATATCAGTATTGGCCAGCTACACTTACGTTCTACATACCATACAAAAAGTTTTCGCTATTTGGAGATTTAATTGATTGCGCCTCATAGATGATGCCGACCCACAGTGACTCACATTCACGTAAGCACACGTAAACAGTAGTGAAGTGTGTTGTAATGGAGAAAATCGCAAAATTTGTATCTTTACAGACATACTTGAAAAAACGTTTAGGAAAAGCAAAACTGCTCTTACTTCAGTAAATGTATTGGACCCAACTTTTCTAGTTAGGTTAGAAGGGCTGATACACAACTGTGACACATTCCTTGTGTGATACAAAATAATGCATGTAAAAATTGGGTAAGTGTCTTAAAAAGAATTATTTGACTTTATAGGCAAAACGCTGGGAGCGAGTGTGTTGGGTGAGTTTGGTGTGGAGCAAAAAATTAATGACAGCGTACAAGCGAAGTTGGGAAGGAAATTCAAAACACACGTCCAAATGACTTGTTAAATCGGTGTGCTCGGAAAGCAATATTTTGAGTGCGTCCCTCGTAACGGTTAAACAGGATGATTCTGAGTTCGGATAACATACCAGTCACTCTGCCAGGAGAGACTAGTACTGGTTCGTTGTCATGGGATACTTGATCTAGAAGTACATAAGAGGGCGTGCTGAACAGTGACCCCTCTGAATTTCTTTTGTAAAAACTGTTAAAGATTTTTAAACGGAACCTTATTAGCATTCTAAATCTGTATTCCTCATGTCTGCATACTTATATCCCAACATAATCAAGGTGGCGACGAACACATTTCTTCCAACGAGAGACCAATTTGTTGATACCATCACTGTAGAA
Organism: Schistocerca nitens; assembly: GCF_023898315.1. Taxonomy (NCBI): domain Eukaryota; kingdom Metazoa; phylum Arthropoda; class Insecta; order Orthoptera; family Acrididae; genus Schistocerca; species Schistocerca nitens. The sequence goes on along the minus strand of NC_064615.1, from coordinate 655,190,458 downwards.
TGTTTGACGTTGTTGACGGAGATATAACCTCACCTCTGCATGCACTGTTTCATCACTATCAACGTGAGGCCCTCGAAGGCGTTTTTTAAGTTTTCGAAACAGGTGAAAAGCGGATGGAGCTAAGTCGCGACTATATGGAGCATATCTAAGTGCTCACAAAGTGTTGATGCTTGCAGATGTCGCAGCGCTCGAGTATGCTGGTTTGGTTGGCAGGAGAGCCAACACCGTGTTACTAGAAGGAGGCCGAAAGGCACGCGTTTTAGCTCACGCAGGCTGGCGTGAGGTCTGGAACAGGAAAAGGAAATTAGAATTTAGAAAAAAGGACGTAGCTGGTGGAATACGTAACTTTAATCCATTAATTGTGAACGTCGGTCTTGACTGTACATGAATCAATATCAATAGTAACTGATAATGGCGCCTTGCTAGGTCGCAGCAAATGACGTAGCTGAAGGCTATGCTAATTATCGTCTCGGCAAATGAGATCATATTTTGTCAGTGAACGATCGCTAGCAAAGTCGGTTGTACAACTGAGCGAGTGCTAGGAAGTCTCTCTAGACCTGCCGTGTGGCGGCGCTCGGTCTGCAATCACTGATAGTGGCGACACGCGGGTCCGACGTATACTAACGGACCGCGGCCGATTTAAAAGCTACCACCTAGCAAGTGTGGTGTCTGGCGGTGACACCACATATCCACCTGCATTGTCAGGCGGAAGCAGAGGGTGCTCCATGTGGGGATGAACTCTTCGAATTTGAAACTCGATTACAGCACGCTCTTCCTCGCGCACCGAAATACGTTGGACACTTCCGGATTGCCCTAGTGTTAGAGGGCTGAAACTATGCGGTCAACAAGACTAAAAATGTAGAATATTAATAACGTTTGTTTTATTTAAAAACCTGTAAGAGGTTTCACAGAAAAACGTCGGAGGCCTTCCTTTTCACCACGCACTCCCAAAATGAGTTAGTGAGAGCTCACGTAGGAGCACACGCAGATATCTCCTGGCCTGCACCTATGTGTTCCGTTCTTCAAGTACCAGGTGCCTGGAGAGATTAGCGTACTTTAGGTGCAGGCTATGTGGGCACTGTGATGCCGTTAGAGCTGCGAGAATTGGAAGGAAAGCTGCTTGCGGGCAATATTTTGCCACGGAAATGACACAGTAAGAGAGGCTGCAACCTGCGTTTTGCACCTTAAATTAAAGTAATTGCAGATTATCATAGTGACAGAAATCTTGTTACTGTGTTATCTATTCCCTATCTCATCCATACTCGCTCATTGTAGTTACTCAGGCTGTGAGTGATTTTATGCTAATAGTCATCCATCCTCAACACCGTCGGAGTACTCGCTTCCCCTAGGGGCTTTGCTTACCGAGTGTTAACGATTCCCGTGAATCGTAATGTTAGTCGTCTGTAATTGTCAGTACGTCTACGGCCTGGTGCATACAAATTATGGTACGGGTGCAATCGATGTTGATGTAGCATTCTCAACACCGATGTTTTTGAGATACCCAATTCTCGCGCAATTTGTCTGCTACTGATGTGCGGATTAGACGGGACAGCAGCTAAAACACCTACTTGGGCATCATCATTTGTTGCAGGTCGTGGTTGACGTTTTACATGTGGCTGAACACTTCCTGTTTCCTTAAATAACATAACTATCCGACGAACGGTCCGGACTCTTGGGTGATGACGTCAGGATACCGAGCAGGATACATAGCACACGCCCATTGGGCATTTTGATCAAAATAGCCATACATCAACACGACATCGACCTTTCCGCAATTGGTAAATGGTCCATTTTAACACGGGTAATGTATCAAGAAGCAAATACCGTCCGCACTGGCGGAATGTTACGTGATACCACGTACTTATTCGTTTGTGACTATTACAGGGCCATCTATCACATAGCGAAAAAAGTGGTCCAACTAAAATATTCATATTTCTTTACATACTACACGAATATGTAATAAAAATGGGGGTTACTACTTAAAAAAACGCAATTGATATCCGTTTGACCTATGGCAGCGGCATCAAGCGGGCCAACCATAGCGCCATCTGGTTTCCCCCTTCAAGCTAGACGAGTTTGGTTCTTTGTAGTTTTTCGTTTAATGCTTATTTCTTGAGATATTTGGCCTGCTCACTATCAATGAAACACCCTGTATAGTACATATATTGTATATAGTATGTATATTCGGTCATCCCTTAATTTAACAGCTCATTATCGTCTTCAAAGTCTCTCTAGTCCTGCCGTGTGGCGGCGCTCGGTCTGCAGTCACTGATAGTGGCGACACGAGGGTCCGACGTATATTAACGGACCGCGGCCGATTTAAAAGCTACCACCTAGCAAGTGCTCACAAAGTGGCGGTGACACCACATATCCACCTGCATTGTCAGGCGGAAGCAGAGGGTGCTCCATGTGTGGATGAACTCTTCGAATTCGAAACTCGATTACAGCGCGCTTTTCCTCGCGCACCGAAATACGTTGGACACTTCCGGACTGCCCTAGTGTTAGAGGGCTGAAACTATGTGGTCAACAAGACTAAAAATGTAGAATGTTAATAACGTTTGTTTTATTTAAAAACCTGTAAGAGGTTTCACAGAAAATGTCGGAGGCCTTACTTTTCAGCACGCACTCCCAAAATGAGTTAGTGAGAGCTCACGTAGGAGCACACGCAGATATCTCCTGGCCTGCACCTATGTGTTCCGTTCTTCAAGTACCAGGTGCCTGGAGAGATTAGCGTACTTTAGGTGCAGGCTATGTGGGCACTGTGATGCCGTTAGAGCTGCGAGAATTGGAAGGAAAGCTGCTTGCGGGCAATATTTTGCCACGGAAATGACACAGTAAGAGAGGCTGCAACCTGCGTTTTGCACCTTAAATTAAAGTAATTGCAGATTATCATAGTGACAGAAATCTTGTTACTGTGTTATCTATTCCCTATCTCATCCATACTCGCTCATTGTAGTTACTCAGGCTGTGAGTGATTTTATGCTAATAGTCATCCATCCTCAACACCGTCGGAGTACTCGCTTCCCCTAGGGGCTTTGCTTACCGAGTGTTAACGATTCCCGTGAATCGTAATGTTAGTCGTCTGTAATTGTCAGTACGTCTACGGCCTGAAGTGTCTGCACGCTGCGTCAACGGACGGAACAGTCTGTAGTACTGCACCAAATGTGACTATTTCTGTGTAGCGTACAGTGACAGAAAAACACGCCGACCAAAGAAATTAGCTACCTTCAGGCGTCTCTAAATTTGATAATTTGATAATGAACCCAATGCGGTGGTGTGGAGGGAGGAGAAGTCTATAAGGTTCTTCAGGTATGTCACACCTTCTACAGCGATCGATTAGTTGTTAGATTCCATGGAACTACCGAATTCCGGGGATGCTGTTTGCTATCTGTCACTCCTTTATCAAGATAGTCACAGTCCTTCCCCATCAGATGATTTAGCGGACTAGTTGATGTGCGATGGGGTGCCTGACTGTTCGTGAAACCAGAAACGAATGGAACGAATGTATGCATACCTGTGAATAGGCAGTTGTCAACTTGGCAGACAGAAGCGTGTGTACTAATACTCATTGAATATATAGAAATAAGGGCTACTCTTGGTCACCAAACACCTTGATTCACGGTCACGCATCACGGAAACCTGATTTAGTGGGCCCAAATCATACTACGAAAAATACCTGACAGAAACACCTGCCGGCTGAGCGACATTCTGCAACATTACGTGTTAAGCGTCTAACTGGGCCATTTCACACAGTTCCCTTTGCCGTGTTCGCTCGGAAACTGGTTGAGATGAACCCGCATTCTCAAAAAGCAGAAATTCCTGTCTGGTTTCAAGCCGACTAAAACTGACAAGGCGTGACACACATCTCCAGTCTCTGCCATGCTTGCAAATGGTACACAACTAACTGTCGTACCGCTCTGCAGTTCGTGTTGATACAACAGTAACTGTCAGTTCCATCCTTGGTATGTTCTTCGGCATATTCAAACACAAAAGCTCCTTTCTTGCATCGTGTGACGTGGTGACCAACATCTCTCATCTCAAAAAGACTTTATTAGCAGAATCGGTTAATGGATACATATTAATTCTATTACACAATGCATTCTCAATTCAATGCATTGCTCCGTGCGTGATATTATTTTAAATTACTTTCTTTCCAAGATACTATGGAAGAGAAGCTATTTTGTTATTTTATTACAGAACGTATATACAGCCACTTTGGTTGAAAAAATTTTGTCACTTGACCACGGTTTAGATTGCAGTAGGGGAATCTACATCAGAATAAAAAGTTACATGGAATACCTAAAAATACAGTGTCACTGACTGAAGTAATATACACTTAATAGGATTACTTCCATAAGTTACGTACAGAGTGTACTTACGAGTAATCACGCCATGGTTTAAAACGTCTGATCAAAAGTTCAAAAAATGGTTGTGAGCACTATGGGATTTAACATCTGAGGTCATCAGTCCCCTGGAACTTAGAACTACTTAAACGTAACTAACCTAAGGACATCACACATATCCATGCCCGAGGCAGGATTCGAACCTGCGACCATAGCGGTCGCGCGGTTCCAGACTGTAGCGCCTAGAACCGCTCGGCCACCCCGGCCAGCGCAAAACCATCTAAAATCAATAAATTATATTCATATTGCTTCACTCGAAACTGACTCGAGTTTGTGTAATGTGTTCCAGCCACTGGCTGAAAATTCCTGCAGAATCTCCCAGAGGATCATGACGTAACAGCTGCGATTATATTTTATACCAAATACATTTTTTTTGCTCTGACAGAAGGAATCGCTGCCTACCCTAAGGATCAGCAACATATAAATTTTAGATCCGTCTTACTGGCAAAAATATTAGCAGGTTAACTGTGAATTAACTGTCTGTGATAGTTTTACATCAGTTAAGTCTTATGAAAACTTTGCCGCATTACTTAAAGAAGATCCTATGGCTAGATGCTGTTTCACTTGGGATGTGTACCAAGCAAGAGGTACGCAACAAATATCGCGAGGGCCGCCACAGCACAGGCACCTGCCATCTCTCGTGTAGTCTCCAGACGGCGCTCACCATCACAGACCTCTTCCCAGTTCCGCGCCACTTCCTCCAGCGCGTTGTGTAGGTCCACTGAAAAGGCGGACAGCCACTATTGAACACTGTCTTTCCGCAGTGTACGGGCAGACATAGATATTCCTCCGGGGATAGCCTCAAGATACGAAGCGCCACAGACGCTCAGACTGTTCCACGCCAGCAATTAGACTGTCGACTTCAGTGCCTGCGGTTAGGTCAGACAGTACTCTGAAGACTACCTTCCGACGTAGGAGTGGCTATTTACAGAGAACTACGACCAGTAGCACAGTGTCTGCAGACTGCCGAAATATAATATCAAAGACTGCCAAAAAACAGCAAAGTTGCACTCTAAGACAAATTATCATCCGCGCCACCCTTACAGCAGCACTCGACGATATGCTATGCCCCTTTTTGTTGCCCTTCATGACAAGCATTTCTGGATTTACATTCCAGCAAGGTAATGCCCTCCTGCGCACGGCGAGAGTCTCTACAGCTTGTCTTCGTGCTTGCCAAACCTTACGTTGGCCAGCGAAATCGCCGAATCTCTCCCCGATTGAGAACGTTTCGAATTTTATGGATAGGGTCGTGCCGGCCGCGGTGGTCTAGCGGTTCTAGGCGCTCAGTCCGGAACTGCGTGACTGCTACGGTCGCAGGTTCGAATCCTGCCTCGGGCATGGATGTGTGTGATGTCCTTAGGTTAGTTAGGTTTAAGTAGTTCTAAATTCTAGGGGACTGATGACCTCAGTAGTTAAGTCCCATACTGCTCAGAGCCATTTGAGCCCTTTTTGATAGGGTCCTCCAACCACCTCGGAATTTCGACGATCTAACGCCCCAATTGGATACAATTTGGGGTGATATCCCTCAAGAGGAATTCCAGCAACACTGTCAGTCAATGCCACGTCAAATAACTGTATGCATAAGGGCCAGAAATTGACCAACATGTTACTGACTTGCTAAATCTGTGGATCTCTTTCTTCTGAATAAATGATCCAATATTTCTGAAATCGTAAACATTTATTTGTCTTATGAAACGTCCCGTTAGAAAAATTAAGAATGACAGTGCTGGAAAAACTCTTACGCTATTTGATTTTCAAACAGCTGAGCAAAATTGAGCGTACTCAGACATTGCTCTCTTTACTTATTCTCATCATCACTAAATTGACACAGAATATTTTTACCGCAACGCAATCTGACTTTCAATAATCCCTACAAAAGAATGGCCCTGACTAACAATAACCTATACTTTCATGAATCACTTACCTCACAAAAATCTTCGTTATTCAAACTACTGCAATATACCGAGCGCCAATACTGCCAGCTAAATAAAAGATTCTAACTACTGAAGGCACTAACTACTGATAGGCTTAGTTAGCAAATGAAAGATTTGTAATCTTTGGACATCCAATTAAACAAACTTCCTTTTTCTTATGGACACACGTCCACATCGTCCGCTCTCAAAACTCTGACATCTCTCTCCCTACATCCACCACTGCTGGCGGCTTACCTCCAACTGCCCAACACTACGCGCTGTTCACATCCAACTGCCCGACACTACACAAGCGAATATTCCAACAATGAGTCCAACTAGCCACAGACAGCACACAGCGCAGTCAGCGATTTTGATACACAGCACTACGTGGCGTTATCAACATATAAACCTGAACAGCCTACTTACAGTCCGTCTACGCACATTGGGTTGGCCCTTATTTTTCAGCTTTCAGAATGCTTAACTCCCATGCTCTATATTTGCTCCAATGAATAAAATGTCTTTATGTACAGAATACAGCTCAATGATATATATATATATATTACACTCCTGGAAATGGAAAAAAGAACACATTGACACCGGTGTGTCAGACCCACCATACTTGCTCCGGACACTGCGAGAGGGCTGTACAAGCAATGATCACACGCACGGCACAGCGGACACACCAGGAACCGCGGTGTTGGCCGTCGAATGGCGCTAGCTGCGCAGCATTTGTGCACCGCCGCCGTCAGTGTCAGCCAGTTTGCCGTGGCATACGGAGCTCCATCGCAGTCTTTAACACTGGTAGCATGCCGCGACAGCGTGGACGTGAACCGTATGTGCAGTTGACGGACTTTGAGCGAGGGCGTATAGTGGGCATGCGGGAGGCCGGGTGGACGTACCGCCGAATTGCTCAACACGTGGGGCGTGAGGTCTCCACAGTACATCGATGTTGTCGCCAGTGGTCGGCGGAAGGTGCACGTGCCCGTCGACCTGGGACCGGACCGCAGCGACGCACGGATGCACGCCAAGACCGTAGGATCCTACGCAGTGCCGTAGGGGACCGCACCGCCACTTCCCAGCAAATTAGGGACACTGTTGCTCCTGGGGTACCGGCGAGGACCATTCGCAACCGTCTCCATGAAGCTGGGCTACGGTCCCGCACACCGTCAGGCCGTCTTCCGCTCACGCCCCAACATCGTGCAGCCCGCCTCCAGTGGTGTCGCGACAGGCGTGAATGGAGGGACGAATGGAGACGTGTCGTCGTCAGCGATGAGAGTCGCTTCTGCCTTGGTGCCATTGATGGTCGTATGCGTGTTTGGCGCCGTGCAGGTGAGCGCCACAATCAGGACTGCATACGACCGAGGCACACAGGGCCAACACCCGGCATCATGGTGTGGGAAGCGATCTCCTACACTGGCCGTACACCACTGGTGATCGTCGAGGGGACACTGAATAGTGCACGGTACATCCAAACCGTCATCGAACCCATCGTTCCACCATTCCTAGACCGGCAAGGGAACTTGCTGTTCCAATAGAACAATGCACGTCCGCATGTATCCCGTGACACCCAACGTGCTCTAGAAGGTGTAAGTCAACTACCCTCGCCAGCAAGATCTCCGGATCTGTCCCCCATTGAGCATGTTTGGGACTGGATGAAGCGTCGTCTCACGCGGTCTGCACGTCCAGCACGAACGCTGGTCCAACTGAGGCGCCAGGTGGAAATGGCATGGCAAGCCGTTCCACAGGACTACATCCAGCATCTCTACGATCGTCTCCATGGGAGAATAGCTGCCTGCATTGTTGCGAAAGGTGGATATACACTGTACTAGTGCCGACATTGTGCATGCTCTGTTGGCTGTGTCTATGTGCCTGTGGTTCTGTCAGTGTGATCATGTGATGTATCTAACCCCAGGAATGTGTCAATAAAGTTTCCCCTTCCTGGGACAATGAATTCACGGTGTTCTTATTTCAATTTCCAGGAGTATATATATATATATATATATATATATATATATATATATATAGAGTGTTACAAAAAGGTACGGCCAAACTTTCAGGAAACATTCCTCACACACAAAGAAAGAAAATATGTTATGTGGAAAAGTGTCCGGAAACGCTCACTTTCCATGTTAGAGCTCATTTTATTACTTCTCTTCAAATCACATTAATCATCGAATGGAAACACACAGCAACAGAACGTACCAGCGTGACTTCAAACACTTTGTTACAGGAAATGTTCAAAATGTCCTCCGTTAGCGAGGATACATGCATCCACCCTCCTTTGTATGGAACCCTGATGCACTGAAGCATCCCTGGAGAATGGCGTATTGTATCACAGCCGTCCACAATACGAGCACGGAGAGTCTCTACATTTGGTACCGGGGTTGCGTAGACAAGAGCTTTCAAATGCCCCCATAAATGAAAGTCAAGAGGGTTGAGGTCAGGAGAGCGTGGAGGCCATGGAATTGGTCCGCCTGTACCAATCCATCGGTCACCGAATCTGTTGTTGAGAAGCGTACGAACACTTCGACTGAACTGTGCTGGAGCTCCATCGTGCATGAACCACATGTTGTGTCGTACTTGTAAAGTCACATGTTCTAGCAGCACAGGAAGAGTATCCTGTATGAAATCATGATAACATGCTCCATTGAGCGTAGGTGGAAAAACATGGGGCTCAATCAAGACATCTCCAACAATGCCTGCCCAAACGTTCACAGAAAATCTGTGCTGATGACGTGCGGATGACGTGCGTCTTCGTTTTATTGATATGGATTGATATGACGAATATTTCAATCTAACGGTGAACACTAGGAACCAAATTTTGTCAGCGAGTTTTGTGGCGATAGTTGAACCCAATCGTCTGCTGTGTTATTGCTTGTGTTGCACTGGGATGGAACACTGTTCCCAGTGCTAGACGGTGTTGAAAAGGTAGGTACTGGCTGTATTAGTGACCTTTAAAGGCAGACAAGAGTTGTTGGCATTCCCTGAAATCACATCTTCTGGAGAATATCAGGCTATGGCTGATCACCAGGCATCAGAGAAGTGGGGTATAGCTGACAAAATTCAGGCACTTTGCTGTGATACGACAGCAAGCGATAGAGGATCAGTAAATGGCAGCTCTATAAATCTAGAAAAGTTGTTCAGTCGTGACTTGTTCATCATCACATATTTGGATTGGTTTTGAGGACCTTTATCGACTCAGTGATGGAGTCAGTTTCTGGCCCAGACACGAAAGTTTTCTAGAAATGTAGAGTAGCTTGGTCTAAAGTCGATAAAACCGGATACATTACAGGTAGCAGCGAAGTTCCAGGTGACTTACTGTCTGCTTCTCCATGTATAATGTACACTGTACATCGCAACTACCTATTCACGACACGTTCGGTTAACTCTTTTGTGATGTGCTTTTTCTTTTGTCTTACGGTGTAGTTAGATGTCATTATACTTGATTTAGGACATCAAGTGCCACACATCAAACTGTACGATGCTTCGGTACCATTTTGTAACATACTCTTAACAAATGTCATTTCTTATTTCTTATTGTTTTGCCACATCTTTGTTATAGCGCACCCGAGTCAGATGTTAACTAAGATTATCATGCAGTTATCACGTCCACAAGATGTACGTACGTGCTCCGCAAACCACCGTACGGCGCATTGCAGAGTGTACCTCGTACCGTTACTAGTCATTTCTTCTCCTGTTCAGTTAACAAATAGAGCGAGGGACAAACGATTATCAAAAAGCCTCCGCACAGCCCCTAATTTCTTGCACCTTATATTCGTGATTCTTCTTCGAAATAGACGTTGGCGGCAGTAGAATAGCCCTGCAATCGGCCTCAAGTACCGGTTCTCCAAATTTGCGAGATAGTGCTTTGCGGAAAGAGCGTCGTCTTTACTCGAGGGATTCCCACTTGCTTTAATGAAGCATCTCCGTAATACACCGACTGAAAAATTCGCAAAAATGGTTCAAATGGCTCTGAGCACTATGGGACTTAACATCTGTCATCAGTACCCTAGGTCACACACATCCATGCCCGAGGCGGGATTCGAACCTGTGACCGTAGCAGTCGCGCAGTTCAGGACTGAAGCGCCTGGAATCGCTCGGCGACCGCGGTTGGCGAAAAATTCACAACAGCAAAAATTAGTTAAGTGGAGTTACAGACGGCTGTAGTAGCCAGATGGGAGTAAAAGTAGCGTCTTCGTTTTACTGATTTGGATTTCGCGAACACAGTTGTCTATGTAACAGATATAAATGATTAACATTGCACAATCACAGGATGATGCAAGTGAGAGGTAAGCCAATTCAAATGTGAAATACTGGTAGTACATTAAAAACGGGCGTAGTCGTCAGAATGTCGAATGTAAGCGTGCAAACGTGCGTACATTGTGTTATACGGTTGTGGTGGTTAGTATGTGAATGGTATGCCATGCCTGTTGCATTTGTGGGGCAATACAGGAACTGTTAATGCCGTTTGTCCCATATGATGTATCATATGTGCTCGATTGTAGACATACCTGGTGATCAAGCAGGTCAATGACACATGTCGACACTTTGTAGAGCATGTTGGCTTACAACAGCAGTATGTGGGCGGGTGTTATCCTGTTGGAAAACGCCCCCTGGGATACTACTCATATATGGCAGCGCCTAGGTCGAATCACCAGGCTGGCGTACAGATTAGCAGTCAGGGTGCGTGATATAACGCAGAGAGTGCTGCTGCTGTCATGTGAAATCGCACCCCAGCCCATAACATATGTCCAGTGTGTCTAGCACGCAGAGAGGTTCTGTAACGCCGGAAATGCATATCCTCCTATTTCCATCTGTTGTACTGTAAGTTTTTTCCTTAATTTGTTACCTGAGTATATGACATTTCTGTGCCTTTATATATTGTAATTGTTTTACTATTTGTATATATATATATATATATATATATATATATATATATATATATATATATATATATATATATATATATGCATTTATGTCGATGTATAATTGGTTTGTTTCGTAAATATTATTTGTATTTTTACGCTGGGTCTTGCCTAGGGAAAACTGCTATCGAACGATTACATCGATAGGTCGTGTGAAGAATCAAAGTGTGTAGGATCTTTGGTAGTGTTAACTCTGCCGCGTGGAGCGCGGGCAGGGCAGTCGGGGTCTGGCTGGAGTAGCGAGTGGAGCAGGTGTGTTGTGTGACGCTCCCGCGAGTTGCCGCGCTTTCGGGGTTTGGCAGCATGTAATTGCGCTCGGCTCGCGATGATAGTTTCTGACATGGTGTCGCGGACGGGAAGCATTAGCTGGCGCACATCAAGAGCCCGTTTCGCCTGGTGACCGTGTCGAGAAGAAGGCCCGCCAACATCCAGCTTCTGCAACAGCGACGGCCGACAATGAGTGACTGTCTCCACCTCCTCGATCGACGGCTTCAAACCTTCAATCAACCAACAAGGAAGACTAAAAGCACGTAAAGTTTCAGAACTGTATGGCAGACCTCAGCTTTTCAAATTGTTCCATTTGCCTCGCAAAATTACAGCAACTCAGCATGAACCTTTGTTGCTCATTGTCCCAATTGCATTACCAAGCAGGGTCCCTTCCTTTTCCGAAATGAAACCGAGTGTCGTTGAAATTCAGACGCCAGCATTAAAGTACTATCATTGCATTTCATTACTTTAGTTTCCAAGTGCAGTTAAAGCATAGCTGGCTACAATAGTTAGATTACACAAGCACAAATTAAGAGTGCGAGTTTTGTTAGCATATTTTAGCTTACCTGTGACTGCAGCTCAGCTTGGTACGTACTAAATTTTATTATTGTTAATTATTCAGAATCATTTAATTCAAGTTCAAAGTTAAATCTCTTGTTTCTAAATTGCGTAGAGTCAAGTTGCTTTTGAAATGATTGTTGAGGTAGTCCAAGACTAACCGTATTCTGCTGGATTTCGATGTGCTTCAGAAAAAAAGCTCACTATTAACTTCAGTCACTAAATTAACTTTCGATTTTCCGGTTTTATTAATTCTTTTGCTAAATTAAGTCAGAGTGTAGCGAAATTTATTACTTCTGACAAACTTTCAGTTTTCACACTACACGTGTCAACCTTCAGTTGCCACGCTTCTAGTGCTAATTATATGTGTAATAACCTTTCTTTTTCAGTTACTATAGTAATTGTCCTTAGGACTGGCGACCGTGATTTCCCCCAAATCTCAAATATCTAATTACCGCTAGTTAATTGTTGACGTAACGGCCGCACATTTACTTTCTTTATTAACTTTACCCCTTTTCAAAATTAATTTCCACCAGTTTCATTTGCATTTTTCCTTTCATTTAGATGTAACCCTTTCCTCCCTCTTTACCGACAGATTAACTTCGGTGACGATTGCTTTCCCAAATTTCCCATTAGGTACACGCGGTTTAATTTTTCACTGTCATTAAGGTCGATAAGTGAGGGGGAGGTTACAGTTCGTTCGATTTTTTGGAGCCCTTCAACTGGCCTCTCTCTAACCAACACACGAGCATCACTGGCACCGAGGCAGAACCAGCTATGATCAGAAGAAACAATAGAACGCCACCCTGCCCTCCTATGAGCTCTGACTTGACACCATTGAAGTCGCGAATGGTGGTGGTTTGGGGTAGTGGAACGCACATTACAGTGCGTCTGGCTCGGAGCTGTCCTTGAAGTAACCCATTTGCAACAGTTCATGGCGTCACTGTGATGTCAACTGCTGCTCATATTGCTGCTGCAGACGCTGTACAATGCACTAGAATCATACGCCGAAGACGATAATCTTCCGTTTCGGTAGTGCCACGTGGCTCCCCAGACCCCGGTCCTTTTTCTACCGTACATTCTCGTAGTTACCGCATACAGCAATCATGTACAGTGGCTACATTCCTGCCGAGTCTTTCTGCAATACTGCAGAAGGAACATCTAGGCTCTCATAGCCCAATCACGCGACCTCGGTTGATAATGGAGTCTTTGTCGCCTTAAAGGCATTCCGGACTAAAATCGAGTCACCACCTCCAATCTCAGAGACAAATAGCGCTCACGACCGTTACAGCGCGTATTTAAAGCAAATCCGATTTGCATCCCCATAGTGGCACTACTAGCGCCATTCTTATGCGACAGGCGCGAAATGACATCATATTTCAGATGTAGAAACGTGCCTACCACCTTCCGTTTCTGTCGCTCAACTCCTCTGTGTTGCGATTTTTTCCGTCAGTATACTCGCGTGCTGACAGAACCTACCGGCAACAGATCTAGCAGCCCGCTCTTAATTCTTTTGACGAAACCTGTAACCGACAGTCAGCCTGGAGCCGTATCAAAAAATAAGTAAATGTGTAAACGTAATTAAGGCGATGTGGAAATATTAGGTGTAAGAGTCATGTCCTTTACGTGTGGGGTGTAGAGGACCACGGCACACTTTTCGCTATTGCTGACATTGAGGCCCTAGAGCGCCGCTGTCGGCTTCCTGCTCTAACGCCACGTCATATACGTGAGTATACTGACCAATTCATTACGCCTGGCTTAATGGCCGCATGACATTTTGTTCAGCAGAACGCCGTAAAGCTGCCGCGCGGCAGTAATTGGCTACAGGAAGCACGCCGCCATTACCGTGATGAACGCGAATGGCGCCTGAGGGCGCTGCGTGGGACTGTGCGGAACCGCACCGCACCGCGACCTGGATTTCCCGCTGTCGAAGGGCCCGGCAGCGGGCGCTATCGGCCGGCGGCCGCTGGATGCATCGCTTCCGGCTGCAGCTGCGGAACTCTGATGTTGCTGTATAAGCACCAGGGGATAAAGTAGCTAACTCGTAGTTACTGCATTCCGCGTCGGAGGCCAGCAATCTGTGTTTGTCACAGGTCGTACAGCAGCCGCGTAAGAATATTAATATACGCTACTCCAGTGATGATTCAAAATTACAAACTTTCTAAATATTACAAATATTCATTATTTAATAAGAAATTACTCTACAAAATATACAGCATGTCTTGTTAAAGCCAAAACCTGGAGATTTCGTTGTTTATAACTACTACGAGGGCCACTACAAAAGAAATGCACACTATTTTTTTTTAAATCCATCTTTTATTCTACATGTTTGAAAGTTTTACATTGTGGAGATACATCCTGTAGGAACAATATTTTCATTTCTCCACATAATTTCCAGCCCTCTACTGGCTTACGTCATCTTGGAACCAGCGCCTGTATACCCGCACGGTAAAATCCTGGACCAACCTGTTGGAGCCACTGTTTGGCAGTGTGCACAAGGGGGTCATCATCTTCAAACCTTGTTCCACAAAGAGAGTCTTTCAGTTTCCCATGGAGCCAGGTCAGGACTGTAAGGCGGGTGTTTCAGTATTGTCCATCCGAGTTTTGTGATCGCTTCCATGGCTTTTTGACTGACATATGGCCGTGTACTGTCGTGCAGCAGCAAAACATCCTGCTTTTTCCGATGTGATCGAACACGACACAGTCGAGCTTGAAGTTTCTTCAGTGTCGTCACGTATGCATCAGAATTTATGATGGTTCCACTTGGCATGACGTCCACAAGCAAGAGTCCTTCGGAATCGAAAAACACCATAGCCATAACTTTTCCTTTTTTCTTGGGAGAATTTGCATGATCCCACTCCACTGATTGCCTCTTCGTCTCTGGTGAAAAATGATGGAGCCATGTTTTATCACCTGTCACAATTCATCCAAGAAATTCATCTCCACCTTTTTCGTATTGTTCTAAAATTCGCTGGGTACCGTTTTTCTTGTTTCTTTGTGAGCCACTGTCAACATCCTGGGAACCCACCTGGCACAAACCTTTTTTAACGCCAACACTTTCAGTATTCTGCAAACACTTCCTTCCCCTATCCCAACGTAGCGTGACAATTCGTTCACTGTGATGCGTCTGTCAGCAGTCACCATTTCGTTAACTCTATGCACATTGTCTGGAGTGTGTGCAGTACGAGGCCTGCCACTGCAAGGACAATCCTCAATATTGCCGTGCTCACTTTCATCACGTAACCTGCTTGCCCACCGACTAACTGTGTAGCGATCGACAGCAGCATCTCCATACACCTTTTTGAACCTCTTGTGGATGTTTCCCACTGTCTCGTTTTCACAGCACAGGAATTATATGGCAGCACGTTGCTTCTGACGAACGTCAAGTGTGGCAGTCATCTTGAACGCATGCTGTGATGGCGCCACTGACGGGAACAGGTTGAACTAAGTTTGAAAACAAGCAGGAAAGATGTATCTGCACACTGTAAAACTTTCACACATGCAGAATGAAAACTGTATTTTTACAAAAATAGTGTGAATTTCTTTAGAGGTGACCCTCGTAAATCAAGAGATTAAATGCTGGCAGCATTCTTCGAGCGGCTTGCAAAGTCGGATAATGTTTCTGAAATGATATTATCCGCCTTCGATTGTAACTGCTGTTCATTTCTAATATGGCCAATTCCGGTAATTTTGCCATTTTCAGACGATGAATGTCGCACCTTAGCAAGGTACCAGCTTATCCAGTCATTAGTATGCAAACATAAAACTTACGCATCTCTAGTTTTCGTAAATTTTTGTGTTTTCCCGCCGTATGCTGTTGACTGGACAGCTTAGTGGCTTCTCCTGTTACAGGTAAATAACCGTTTTTAAGAGGGATAATAGCCAAAACCGACCAATAGTGGAAATAAGCGTAATTACATTAGAAAGTGAAATACATTGTTATTTTTAAAATCTGGCACTTTGTAGAAGCAGACGTAAAGGTTTCCACAAGTTGTGTACAAACTTTCCAAGTACTTCTGTTACACATTTTCTAACTTAGCCGAACTATAGCACAATAATTATTACCAAATGTTTCTAAACCGTGACCAAGCAAATGTTCTATTGAATGGTCACCCATTAAAGCGAACTCTCTACCCACTTTTAGAGTGGCGGCTTGTGGTTATACATTCTAAGCGTTCAGAGATTTCTGGACTCAGACAGTAGTGAAGTTAATAGCATCTGTTGTATAACAGTAATGCTTATCAACACATTTATACAACCACAACCACTGCCAGTAAAAATAGTAATAATAATAATAATAATAAGAATAATAGTATGCCTAACTTGTTTGAAAAAAATAAAGAATTGTTTTTTGCGGAGTTTCATTGTTTTGTGCATAATTAAGTACAGTTTACGACAGTAACGAAATAATGTTCGGACAAATGTGCGATATCTCCAACACATGTATTAGGTAACAAATTAACTTCCGGTCTGAAAATCAGATATTCTTACTTTGCACACATACAACAACTTACTGTTATTACATTTGTGCATTTCCTTGTTAAACGTTCGCTTGTAGTCACGCTTATCTGATTTCGTCACTTCCTCAGTCAACGGTTCTGGTCTGGGTAGACATAGTTCCTTTACGACTAACTTTTACTGGTGATTTTGTTTTCTGTTAGCACTTGAAACAGGTTCAACAGAATTCATGTTGACACTGCACCGAAGGCAGACTCCTGCACGATAGGCGATCAACTCCAGATGCAAACTGCCTTTTGTGGAAATAATTACACTCAAATAGTACTGTCGACCAACATGGTCACTTGAATACAAATGAGTCGCTGAGGACCATAAGGGCCAAAATAACACTCTCTTCGATCCCACATTTAAGAGAATATCAGAGAAACCTATGAGATAGCTTTTCATGAAAATGTAATGGCTCTGAGCACTATATGACTTAACTTCTAAGGTCATCAGTCCTCTAGAACTTATAACTACTTAAACCTAACTAACCTAAGGACATCACACACATCCATGCCCGAGGCAGGATTCGAACCTGCGACCGTAGCGGTCGCTCGGTTTCAGGCCTAGCGGTTCGCTAGGCCACCCCGGCCGGAAGATTTTCATGAATGCTCATATATAAAATGTGGGCTTACAGCACATATAAACCTGGCCCACCGTAAGATCAACAGATGTCAGAAGCACGATTACATGCTATAGTCTCACAATGGATGATATCGAGTTTTATGGTTCTCAGCACCTCAAATGGATTACTGTGTGATGAAATCCAAGACTGAATACACTATATGTCATTAAGAACCCCAAAAAATAGGTTTTTCTACCCGTATAACAAGACCGACGTCCACTTTAATTATATTAGATAGTGAATAAATTGGCATATATGAGTCTACTACAATCTAGCGGGATTTATTCCAGCTGAACGGGGATAAAAGTCTGTTTCAGTGTGCTGCCGCATGTTGGCAGTGACGTAAACTTGTAATTTAGTGGTAGGGGCTAGCTGCGAACTCCTTGAACCGTGCACATTGTTTAGCAAATCCGTATGTATTTGACCCGTAAGGCAATTACGTCACGCAGTTGAGCATTCGGAGAGCTCCTTAAAACGTGCACACATGAAGGTATGCTCTCGATACTGGTTCCAAGTTTCACAGAGTCAAGAGTAGTAGCAATGTAGCGTAGCGTAGTAGATTTAGTTCCGTGCATTTCAGATTCTACATCTACATCCATTCTCCGCAAGCTACCTTTCGGTGTGTGGCGGAGGGTACCTTGACTACCTCTATCGGCTCCACCTTCTGTTCCAGTCTCGTATTGTTCGTGGAAAGAAGGATTGTCGGTATGCCTCCGTGTGGGCTCTAATCTCTCTGATTTTATCCTCATGGTCTCTTCGCGAGATATTCGTAGGAGGGAACAATATACTGCTTGACTCCTCGGTGAAGGTATGTTCTCGAAACTTCAACAAAAGCCAGTACCGAGCTACTGAGCGTCTCTCCTGCACAGTCTTCCACTGGAGTTTATGTATATCTCCGTAACGCTTTCGCGATTACTAAATGACACTGTAACGAATCGCGCTGCTCTCCGTTGGATCTTCTCTATCTCTTCTATCAACCCTATCTGGTACGGATCCCACACCAGTGAGCAGTATTCAAGAAGTGAGCGAACAAGTCTACTGTAAGCTACTTCCTTTGTTTTCGGACTGCATTTCCTTAGGATTCTTCCAATGAATCTCAGTCTGGCATCTGCTTTACCACCGCTACGGTCGCAGGTTCGAATCCTGCCTCGGGCATGGACGTGTGTGATGTCCTTAGGTTAGTTACGTTTAATTAGTTCTAAGTTCTAGGCGACTGATGACCTCAGAAGTTAAGTCGCATAGTGCTCAGAGCCATTTGAACCATCTGCTTTACCAACGATTAATTTTATGTGGTCATTCCATTTTAAATCACTCCTAATGCTTACTCCCAGATAATTTATAGAATTAACTGCTTCCAGTTTCTGACCTGCTATATTGTAGCTAAATGATAAAGGATCTTTCTTTCTATGTATTCGCAGCACATTACACTTGTCTACATTGAAATTCAATTGCCATTCCCTGCACCGTGCGTCAATTCGTTGCAAATCCTCCTGCATTTCAGTACAATTTTCCATTGTTATAACCTCTATATATACTACTACAGCACCATCCGCTAAAAGCCTCAGTAAACTTCCGATGTTATCCACACGCTCATTTATATATATTGTGAATAGCAACGGTCCTACGACATTCCCCTGCGGCACACCTGAAATCACTCTTACTTCGGAAGACTTCTCTCCATTGAGAATGACACGCTGCGTTCTGTTATTTAGGAACTCTTGAATCCAGTCACACAACTGGTCTGATAGTCCATATGCTCATATGCTCATATGCTTTTTTCATGAAATGACTGTGGGAAACTGTATCAAACGCCTTGCGGAAGTCAAGAAACACGGCATCTACCTGGGAACCCGTGTCTATGGCCTCTGAATCTCGAGGACGAATAGCGCGAGCTGTGTTTCATACGATCGTCTTTTTGTGATTCCTACAAAGTAGATCTCAAGTCTCCAGAAAAGTCATTATAATCGAACATAATACGTGTTCCAAAATTCTACAACTGATCGAGGTTAGAGATATAGGTCTATAGGTCTGCACATCTATTCGACGTCCCTTCTTGAAAAGGGGAATGACCTGTGCCGTTTTCCAATCTTTTGGAACGTTACACTCTTCTAGATATTGCCCCATCTACTTTAAGCTAAGCGGCATTCAAAGAATGCTAATTAATAAGTCCACAAGGCGTCAAAAGTTAGGGTGCTCACGAGCTCTTACGCTCTTACACAGCAGCCGCCACTGACCTCTACTACACTGCTAGCCATTACAATTACACCATCATCAATGCAGCATACACAAACGTCAAACTGGCATGAAGCCTACTACATACCTGTATTTGGAAGTGATTAGTATTTCAGAGAAGCCCTGCAGTATGTGGGAGGAACCCGTTTACATTATTGGTATAAGGAAAGATGAGGTAGCGTGTTTCTCATTCAGAAATCGCCTTTGATTCTTGGTTGTCTGTGTGAAGCTTATGTCATGTCTCCTTCGACAGCGGCAGTATCTTGGCTTATCGAGACTACAGATTAGGGCTCTGCAATACTGTTGCTCTTTGTGTTGGATTCCCACGAACGTGGAATTGTTGGTTTCAGAAAGTCCTAACTTGGCAGCATTCTGTATCTCAGTGGCCCCCTGTAACTAGCGCGAGAGAGGACATAGATATCGTTCAGCAACGTCACATCACTTGAGTCCTAAAATGGGGTTATTTATCGGGAGAGGATCGTGTAGTCATACCGCTGGAGCCTAGGGTCGAAAGCGTCCGGTGCGTTCGCTGCTCTGCGTTTTGACCATTGTAACACTGCGTCTGTACCTCAGTATTGATGCTGATAATACCACCATATGACGGAAATACACTCAGATCTGTTTACTTATGGCGTACATTTATATTCCCGCGCGACAGTGCCTGATGGTATCTAATGGCGACTTCAGTATGAGCCTTAAAGATGATGTTGATGATGATGATGTTTGGTTTGTGGGGCGCTCAACTGCGCGGTCATCAGCACCCATACAAAGTCCCAGTTTTTACACAGTCCAAGTTTTTTTACACAGTCCAATCTGACCGCTGTCACGAATGACGATGATGATGATGAAATGATGAGGACAACACAGACACCCAGTCTCCAGGCAGAGAAAATCCCCAACCCAGCCGGGAATCGAACCCGTGGCCCTGTGATCCAAAGGCAGCAACGCTAGCCACTAGACCACGAGTTGCGGACGTGACCCTCAAAGAAAATAATGTTAGTGGTATAGAATAACGACAATTTGAAATAGTTAAGAGGGATGCAGGAAAGCGAAGTAACTCCTGTAACATGCCCATCTCGCAATAAAAGACACTATGCGGTGTTCAATTACAGCTTATGCTTTACTAATTCAAACTGACAAGCAAACATCTGCCGGTGTTGGCGCAGGTGTTAACTACTACGAAATTAAAAATCAGACATCAGCAAACCGTATCAAGAACTACGAAATCAAACGTTTGAACACTGTGATTCTTCATATATTTCCCAGAAAGTTTCCTTCGGAGAGCAATGAGTTGTCATCACACCATACTACTCAGTTCCCAACTGTAGTGAAAAAAAAAGGGGTTTACACCCATTCAACGACTATTTAAATATCAATCGGTCCATGTGTCTACCGTACACGAACAGGCCCCCAGTGGGATGAAAATGGCCGTTACCATTATCGCCCGTGTTTCATCGCTCGTGAGACTTCTTCAGGGTACGCCGCGGTGTCATTTTACGAAATACTAAAATCCTAATATGAGTCTACACCATGATGAATGCCTCTCCAATAATTTTAGCATTTCAGCATTTATAACACATCACGTTAGTACCTCAGAAAGTATTTACAGGTATTGAGGCCAGCCGCGGAAACCATACGCGGTAAATAGTTTTCCCTTTCAGTCAGGGTACGAACAATAATTCCCGTAAACGGTGTCAGTTTCTTTACTCCAAAGATAATCCTTGTAATTGCTCTCCTTGCCTGGGTGGTTCCTCCATGGAAGCCGCCCTGCGTTACCTGAGCGGCCACAGGCAGCCCGGCGACTGCTGGTCGTCAGGTACCTGGTCGGGCTTCCTAATGCCGCTTCCTGTCCCGAGGCGCAGCCATCAGTAATTACACCGCCTTCTCTGGCAGATATTAGTGGCTACGGCTACGTCTCCCATCAGTCCATGCCGAAGCCCACCTGAGCGCCTGCAGGCAACATAACCGTCTTACGGCCTTATTAGCAGCATGGCTGACACACTAAAGTCGTTCTGTGTTATCTGTACCGTGCTATAGACATATACGTTACCGTGACTTAAGCAAGTACAGCGGTCTATAAATTAGAGCGTCTTTTTTTTCTGCGTATGGTTACCAAGCGAGTGGATTTGCCTAGTTTTGGGATGCTGGATTTACAAGTGCGATCATATTCTCTTCGACACATCACATTTCGTAGATACAAAACAGTAATTAAACCGTGTAGTGTTTATTTATAATATAAGGTTAACATAAACCAACGGAAAAATGCTCCTGCCTGAGAGCAAAAAAAGTGAAATGTTGCTCTTCAAAGGACTCTGACAGAAACGTGGGAAACCAATTGCCGCAGTACTCATTCTGCTTTCCCTACCAAAAATTAAGGCATACGAACGTATTCACGTTCTTTTAACAGAACGTTCTAAATGCTTGCACCCATTAAGCCTAAATACTCAGAATCTCTCTCTCACTGCCACTGGCTATATATTTTTCTTTCTAACTGTCTGTTTTATCCCATTATTTTACAGTACATCTTACTCCCCTCTTAGTTACGCTCTCTCTTTTTATCTTTATTTTCCACTGCCACTGTCTCCAACATACCTCGGAAGCTCTAATGTTTCGGTGCAAAGTGTGCTGTCCCCTATACTAATATGTTAAGGATTACCAGTTTTGGAGGTTTCACATGCGACAAGACCACTCTATTTTTCAGTTATACTGCCTCCTGTCTCTTTTACACTCTCTCGTTCTATTTCCATTGACCTCTCATTCCTTTTACTGGCACTGTCTGTTACTGACCATCAATACTTCTCTCTCTTTACCTCCCATTGCCATCCTCTACATCCATCTCTCTTTCTCTCTTCCTCCTTCACTCTATCCTCTCTCCTTCTGTCCCATTAACACTGACTTCTTCTTCTCCACAGTATATCCGCTACTCACTTTCAACAAAAAGAGCGCGAATATGCTAGCATGCCAAAATTTTCGGTGAGAGGGACGGAATGAGATCTGAGGCAGCTGGATCGCCACTTGCCTGTCTCAGCAATTTAAGGAGGAACATATTCACCTTTTTGTGCTCTTGCAGGAGCGTTTTTTATGCTGGTTTTCATCTTTTCCCTGCTACAGCAGGGTGTGCTGCTTATAAAAAACGAATTCTAGAGGTCAGTAAGGTTTTCGGAGTTTATTTATATACTTCACAAATTTATGTGTTTTGACACATACAAGGAAAATAAGTATGTATAATGTAAGGTTAACACGAAAACATTTGTCTTACATTCCTGTGGATTCTTCGCCCATCAATCGCAGTTCATCTAAAACACCATGCTTATGATTTGTATCTTAAAAGAGTAAAAATTTTATTTCAAATACTTTACTGAATAGGGAGTCTTCTGAGTTTTACATAATTTTTGGATGTTATTTTTAGATCTTTTTAGGCATGTAACCCCTTTTAGCCTATTTCTTATCACTGCACCTCCACGTTGGGCATATTTGTATATGCGCGGAGTGCCGTTTACACAGAGACATTGCGTCATAAAACTTTAATTTTTACCTCAGAGCGCTTGCGATGAATCTTCAACCCTTTCCATATGTTCACTACGTGAGTTAAAACTACTTTTACGTCACAGACCAGATAGTAGGTGAATATTTTACGTGCATATGTGCAGTAAATTTGAACCTATGGATGTCGGGAGCAGATAATGATATTCATAAAATTTTCAAGGTGCCCCAGGAATATCATTTCAAAAACATATGATAAAAATGCCGACGATTTGCTATGAATTGCAGATATGTTTTTGACCATCCCCACAATTAGTAGTTTTGGAACACAAAAATGATTTTTCTGGTGTATTTTGATAACGGATATAGATTTTCAAAAACGGGGAAACGGGGTTTCGCGATGAAAATCCAAGGGATGTACAGTTCAAATTTGAGCCATTTTTCTCTGCAAAAATGACTAAAACTGGTTTTATGGCTTTTTGCATAAGAACATTGATTTTTGAACCTCTGGATCGTGGTAATAGACAATTACATCGAAAAAAATTCATAAGTATGCTGAGAATATCATCTTAAGAGTAGTGGGGCAAAGAAAGGTGTGGTGCATCTGTTGTGCTGGTTGCACACAATCAGGGGCAAGTATACATTCAGCGCAAATTATCCCTCTTCCTATCCCTTTAATCTGTTGTTAGGTTAATTGGTTTTGTACCCACCAAGGGCTGATTTATGAACCCCCAGAGATAATCTCCCTCCCACTTCCCCACCTGTATGGGAAAAGAAATACGTTTCTTCACGCCTCCTCCATTCAGTTCTGAGCCACTTTTTCCTATCCTGGGAAAACCCCAGCCCTCCATTCCCCCCCCCCACTTCCCCCTTCCTGGCCTCACCTGGAAATTGCCTAGAAAAGGACTCATTCAGCAGTGGAGAGGAAGGATCTCAGAACACAAAATTCAGTAATAATAACCTGTTGAATTAAGTTTTTATTTCCTTTATTTAATCAGTTTTCAGGTGACAAAGTTTCCCCACTTGGATAGAGCTCACACCTACACCTACACCCCTACACACCTACACCCCTATGCCATAACAGCTGTAGGCACAGAGGAATGGACTGCACATATGTCAGCCAGATAGGTACTGGGCGCACTGTCATTTGTGTCTGTCAGCTGGGTGCCACTGGGCACAGGATAAAGTGCAAGCATGTGCATCTGGTTGCAATAGTAATTGAGTCACTACTGAGGCTCTAGTTCCAAGTGCCGCCACCAGTGCCAAGTTGTCAGACAGGAAGGATTTCACTAAGGAGCAATTGTGTGAGGATGAAAAAAAAAAGGAGGCTGTTGTGGTATAGTATGCCTTTTTCTGGATATTATAGACCAGAATGAAAAACGGTAATGCCGTGTCTTTGTATGTAGTGTTCTCCTGGAAAGGTACTATCATAATGCGTTCAGTTGAGGAGATGTTGAGAAAGAGTAGTTTAATAAGTGTTTTACCGGTAAGCATACAGCTGAGGAGTGTGTCTGTAACCTCCTGCATGAGGAATGGAAGGATGTGACAATGGATGAGCATGGGGTGAATGCTTTTCAGCAGATAATAGCAATGCAGGAGGATGCATTTGGAACTCATAGAGACTATTGCCTGTACTTGAGCTTTTCATGGTTTTTGAAATGGAGCATCAATCTTCGTCCTACTGCACCACCTCTGACATGATGAACCAGAGATGTTCACCTTGATGTACAGGACTCGACTGAGCTGATTCACAATATCACCACCCGAGGCCACTTGAAACAGGCTTGTTTTCCTCAACACTTCCCTCGGGAACCAAGGAACAGGATTCACCACCTCTCCCCAAATCGAAAATTGATGGGAGCCAATAGGAGTGCAGGAATGCTACATCCAATCAATTGATCATGACATCAGGGGATATAAGACAGATGTGCTCTCAGTTTCAGTCAGTGGAAGAACTATGAAACATCAACAGCAACCGAGATCCTCATCAGCCTCCATCACACAGAACAAATCTAGAAGTGAGTACATGTGGTTTAGCTCCATGTCTTTGTTCAATTCCATGTCATTCTATGGGGATACGTATTGTTTCCTCTTCTTTATTCAGCCACATCTGGCATGTCTGGACCAGCAACAGCCACCAGCTTGTTGGGACATGCCGTGACCTCCAGCATGTCCAGGCAGCAGCAGCCATCACAGGCTTGTTAGTATCTGCAGCAACCTCAACCCTGCTGGGGCCAGCAGCAGCAGCACCATGGGATCTTGTAATGCACCTGACTGGCATGTTAGAGCAGGACAAGGAGTTGCTGTTATCCATCCCATTCACCAGTGAAGACACCCGGCAAGGCACCAACTCTCAGAAGAACTGTGCCAGGTTCCCAACACCACACAATGCCCATTAGTACTGGTGAGAACATGTTGATTCCTCCCAGTGCTCTACTGCTATTCTCTTCAAATTATAACAGCTAGTGGTTCAAATAGCTTAAATATTGGTAAGGGAGCATCAGTGGACAGTGACTGGCATGTTGTGTTAGAGATTGAAAATGCATCATGCATCAAGAAGTGCTGAAGTGCGGTTTATAAGTTGCGAGGAAATGTGTCATGCAAAATCCTACATAAATCAACAGATGACCACCGAGTATTCCCCATCTCGTCCATCCCTGGACATTTACTGTGCTGGCCTGCTGCTATCTATAACATCATTGTATGATCTCATGGCACTCATGGCGAGATCTGGAGGTGGATCCATTTATCTGCAACACTCCACCACTACAAATTTCTTTGACCTACAGATGGTGCCATCCCTGGTGTTGTAAAGACTGAACTGTGGGCTTCCATGTGTTCAAACTGTCTGTAAAGACACTGTGAACTATTTCCGTTTGTATAGTGTGCATGCAGATGATTTAGAAAACTGCATGAATATGGTGTAAAAAAAAAAGAAAAAGCTAAGGAAACATACATTGTAACATTTCTACAAGAATTTGCTATGCTGGATAACGGTACTGATGGTCAATGAAAGCTGGTTAAAGCCGTGCGCTGTCTGGGGAGGTTAACCGTGCGTTTACTAGGCACACTGTTTCAGCAGGTAACTAGTCTATGTTTACCACATTACCAATCAGACTAACATTGATTATAATCTTTTACAGTCATACAACAACCGGTAATATATCTATATATAAAAAGGAGAATTTAAATAAAAAGAAAGAATTCAGTTTATATTTGCAAAGTTATTTTAAAGATTGTTCATTGAAATGTCAGCATATTATACGTGAGTTATAACTGAGCTGGTGCCTTATTTACGATTGTGAAAATGTGAGATTGGAATCTTACTGAACAGATAAAATATGGAGTCAAGATTGGGAGACTGGATACAACACTGCATTCATAAAACAACACACAAAGAACATTGAAACACATGCAAGAGAAAGTTAATCACTACAAACAGATTCAAATTTTTTACCCAAAGAATTTACGTTCGTAGCACAATCCTGTCCGTCATGTAATTACCACACACTGGTATACTAAATTCATATTAACTCTTTGTGAAATCTTTGCGAAAAGAATAGCTGAGGGCTACTTTGATGGTTACACCACATGCTTCACGTAGTCAACTTGGTTTACACAAAGCGTATAACTCCACAGTATTTTTGATAATAAAATAAATTAGCTCGAAAAGCAATTGACAAAAGAAAAACCTTGAACTGGTTACTAACGTCTTACCATTAACCTGATGGGTCAAACAGTTATATAAGCACGTGGTACTGGTCTCGCAAAGTACATCCCACGTGGGTTGAACATAAAGAAAAATTGCTATATTAAAAATATTGTTAAGATGAGACGTTATAATCACACAAGCATTCGCATTTAAGATTGATCATAGATAGAGTTACTGATCAACACGTGGTTCCACTTTACTCACAAAGTAGTAACAAAGCAACAACCGGAAAAGAATATGAACTTCACACGAGAATTACACTCCGCTGCAATTTAAGATAGCATTAGATATTTTAGAGCTAAACCTGAAATCACGGTGATTAAATTCTTCAGTTAAGCTGAACTTAACAAATCCATTGTCCTACGGACTTAGCAGACACGCGCTTAGCCGGAGATCTTACCATTTCAGACGCTCGCTACCGCCAGACCAGCAACTCTCCAGCTACTGGACTGCAACTGCCTACTGCTAGACTGCCACTGCCTACTACTGGACTGCAACTCTCCAACTACTGGACTGCAACTGCCACTACCCAGCGTGCTCCTGAGAGTGGCTCACAAAGACAAACGGAAGGGGCCAGAGGGGCAGCTTCCTATACCAACATGACAAGGGACGGACCGGACCATACTAAGAATAGAAACCTCTCTGCTTTTAGGAACCGTAGCTACCTGTTCCGACGTTGGTCCTACTGTTCTCTAGCAGACAGCCTTGTCTGCTACCCTCAAGCATGCAACTACAAACACATTTGATCATTCATCCTCTCACACAGAAGGGAAGGGGGATGACAGTATCTTATCATATACAGTATATAACAGAAAGCGGATGTAGGTTCCGTATGAGACTGTGTGACATGAATTACATATTAGAATTACCTATAAACTGTGCTTTAAAGCGTAGTAGTGTGACAGATCGTTCTTGTTTACGTGTAAAAGTAACACGTTCCACTACTCAGTCTCCTCCCAGATAGTCAGAAACGCCACAGTAAATTTAGGAGAGGAATTTACTCCATAAATGACAACAAATTTGAGAAATTAAACATGAAAGGAATCCAACAGAGACCTTTCATAACCCCAACGCTCCGGGAAAAGACTGTGTAGGGAATTTTCTGGCCATGCTAGGACATTCCCAAGCAGGCTTCTCACACCCTACTTAAACCAAAAGTGTAAAGAAAAGGCAAAAGGTCACCAGCTACTTGCTAAAACACAATAATTTCAAACATCTTTACAATCTACCAATTTCAAAGAGAGAAAAATAAAACACACAATCTGTGACACCTATTTAAAAGATCGTGTAGACCTAATTCGGTCAGCAAGTAAAAACAATGGCTCCTGTGTCATTAATATGAAAACAATTTCTGGTTGTTACCCTTATGGAGTTCACCAGTATTTGCTCATTGCAAGAGCCAACTGATCACAGGCAAATTTGTGACTGTTTATTAACAAGCAAAATTTATGAAAATAGCAAAGGTGCCACAGCAATTAAAAAGGAACATGAAATAAAATCAGTATTATAAAGCAGAACATTACAATGCACAATCCGCAAAAGCAAAAAAAATGATAAGAGAAAAAACATGTTTTACAAAGTGGTTATCGCAAAAAAATTCTATATCTTATAAAATTAATAATCTGTAGAATTAACCTAACTATGTGGCATTAATTTAATCACTCTACTATATTTCAGTTAGTTAGCAAACAATGAGCACTGTGTAATTATACTGAAACTACAATAATTGTGTGATTGTTACCCTTAAGGGGTTCCTCACAATAAATATGCCCCATGCAAAGGCTAATCGATCACAGCCCAATGAGAATGAATAGCAATCTGACTGATAAAGGAAGCAGTGCCACAGTAATGAATTTACAAAACAAAATATCACAAATCTAATACCTAACACAAGAACAAACATTGATCAATAAAACAGTACAATAGTCAACATCTAAAAAAAACACTAATAAATAAAACACCTGCAAAATACAAGAGTCAAAGTTTAAAAAAAATATAGAACACCTGCAAAATACAAGAGTCAGAGTTTAATAAACACCAATAAATCGAGTCCCTGCAAAACACACGAGTCAAAGTTTCTGTGACAGAGACACATGTATATGCATTGAACTAAGAACCGTATAATCATTGTTCACTGATACACTCTCTAGTTCCACTGTTCCGAGGCACAATATAAGGGGTGGGGGAGGGGGGTTCGTCGCCGCAGCTGTCAATAGGGATTTTTGTCCATCTGTTGCGTGTAATCCCGCCGTCTCTGCCCTCTCATGAAGTTTCTCTTGGTGGTCTGTGTCACGTACATCTCGATTTGGTTCCATGTTTGTGTTGTCAAATTCGTGCGGTATCCTCGATTGACACGCCAGGTTGATATTCCTGGGCAAGGATGACACTTCAATGGCTCTTCTTTTGTGCCACCCTTAGCGACCAGAGAACATCGAACCATGATTTACTGTCGCTTGACAGTAGGCATCCTTCAGGAAATGTCGATAGGCGTCGTTGATGTCTGCAAGTTTCTTTGGACAGTACCTGTCAAAAGGCTCCTCGCCCTTTCATCCCCTGTCTTTTGTCGTTTCACTGCGGCCGTCTCGTCACGGTCGCGTGCGTGTGGTGCGTTGCCAGGAGATGGATTTCCGCGCGGTGGACCGCTCGCCCATCTCAGGTCATCGCCTCGAGGAAAGGGTCGCCCGGGGCGGCCGCCCATTAGCAGCAGGTACAAGGGAAAGTGTTTGCGGCGCCCTTTCTTTTGTTGTCGGCCGCGCTCCCGAAGTGGCCTGACTGACAGCGTGTCCTGCTGGGAAACCCGCCAGTTTACCACTAGTCTGGCTGCTCCCGCTGTCTCTTAAGAGTTTTGCCGGTTCGCTTTCACGTTCTCAACTGCATTCACAGAAATTTTTCATCATCCTTATGTGATTACACAATGTCATACATAATACCACTTAGTATTGTCTTTCACAATTTTAAGAACAAAGTGAGACTTAATTAATTTTTTTTAAATAAACAAAGTTAGATGAATCGACAATATAAAATTAAAAGTTAAATGACTTGACAATGTAAAAAAAAAGTGAAATGACTTGACAATGTAAAAATAAAAATTAAATGAACTGACAATACAATATTTAAATCCACATCACTAATGTGGTTCACTTGTGTTTTAATAAATCAAATGCCACTTATTAATTCACTAAAATGAATAGGGTTATGCCTTGCGCAAGTATAGGTCAGGAGAGCATGGGGTTCACATGTTATTTACACACACACATGCACACCTGTTGTCTATTCTACAAACTAACTACCCATAAACATGCATTACTCAAAATTCTACTTCTATCCACTACTAATTAATCCAACAAGCTACTTCAATGCTATTTCAACACCGTGTATTTACCACTACAATATTGTTCTACTTCGTACTCTTCTTGACGCTCGCGGCATACGTCTTGTCACATGATAAATATGGAGAAACTTTCCTTAAACATACACAGTAAAAAGAACAATGGTTATTTACACGCAAAAACATTTATACCAGTTTGCACACCTGAAAAGAGACTCGCAATTATACATTTATCATACTCATATCTTCACACATAAAACAGTAAGAAAATTTCATCTAAAATTACGTTATCACAAGAATTAATCACACAGATGGCTCTGAGAAGGTAAAGATGTCTGCATTATACAGGTTATATTACATTTTCTTACCCATTTTGCTTCGATTTCGTTCCTTCTTTACGTTACCTTTCGCTTTCAAATCAGTTATTTCGCCTGTGGTGGTTATTCTGGATTCATTTCTCATGAATGGCAAAATTGTGGTCACCTCTATTCTGTAAAACAGTTTCATCTTTACATATTTGAACTTACAACAGACACAAAAGATCCGAATCCTCCTGTGGTTTAAATGACAAATGTTTTGCTTCATCCTTATTACCTTAAACCAAGCTTTCCTTCGTCCCATAATCAAAATTATTTAATCATCCTCTACCTTCAAGAGGGAAACTTCCACAGTACACATCATATAGGCTGCAGTGCATCCCGCACCAGCGAAAACAATAAGCTGTAATGCTCACAGCATCAGCAAAACACATAAACGTCGCTTTTCTAGGACAAGTATTAACGCAGAATAATTTTTCAGGCTTTGGCTCAACATCAATCAAGACTACAAAAAGGATCCATATTTCCGTTCCATTCTCCATTTGCTGAAAAACTGCTCGTATTTGACTACCACAATAATATTTCAGAGCCACGTAAATTACACAAACCACAATTCTTCTTTCACCTTGAAGGGAATCAATATACTTACGAAATCCACAGGCAGCACTTTACGTACTCAGCTATAAAGAACAAAAAAGACATATATCATCAATATTCACATATCATCGCATATTGGGAAGCCAATGGTTAAACAATCGTATTATCGCATCCTGTTTTCAAGATTCTAAACTTACTCATTCCTTTCTCAGAGTTCTCCTATCTTAAAATATTCATACAGCACGCATACTATAGTAAGAGATCCTCATTTATACCGACAGATATAGAATAGTAATAGATAGATAGTAGCACTGAAAGCAGAAAATCGGAAACAAGGCTACTAACAGCTGGGGACCTGGGTTTGCCAGACCCATAATACCCACAGATCGGATATTCCCCTGAGTTTGCATTAATTCAGCAACGATCTTGCTTCTCTCAGGAGCGACTCCATTCAATTTACACACAAAAAAAACATAAACAGCATTCTACTCGTTCACAAAGAAACCTTTTCTCTTCACGTTTGAATCAAACTAAATCCTACTTGCACAAGGAAAGAAAAAAATTAAAACATCACTTCAATCCATCACATAGAAACATCTTTATCATTATTTTTACCAACATATTCTTCAAAATGCATACGCCACAAATTTAAACTAATCAATTCATTCTCCTCTCTATAAACCCTATGTACTCATTTGCCATGTCGCTCATTTGTTCCGATTTGGCGCCTTCTGGGCTGATCATTTGTCATTGCCGGTTTCGTTCATTTCCATTTACTGGATTATGTCTAGGGTTGGCTGGCCGAATTTCAACATCATGTGGGGCTCCGCCTACAATCCTACTCCCACCGTGTTCATCGTAGTAACGATTCTGGTTGTCGTACCTGTAGCGTTCACGATCTTGTCTACGTCCTCGATCATTTCTGTTGTTCCACCTGTGTTCGCGACTGTTACCCCAGTTTCTATACGGCCTGTCCCGATTATTGTTCCGTTCGCGTCGCGACGACCAGTCACGCCGTTGATTAGTACGACGGCCACGACTGCGATCGCGCTGCTGTGCCCTGTAATAACTTTGTGCCTGATTAGGCGGGCATTCTGCTGTACTGTATTCCAACACTTGGAGAAGTGTTTTAAACGTTTCCACGTCCTCTTTGCATCGTCCCGCAAGAATGACGTGCCGCAAGTGCATCGGCAATTTGGTGATGCATATCCTAATTAGTTCCGCAGGCCCGTATGGGTCGTATAAAAATTGATTTGCCTGCAGCATGTGGTCGAATAGGCGTGCCGGGCTGCCGAAACCAGACTGGTTCAAATTTGGCAGCATAATTATGCCATGTTTGACCCTATCTTGTGCCGCTTCCGACCAATAGGCGGAGAGAAAGGCTTGTCGAAACTCCCGAGTGGAGTTGCAGTGACACGCTGCCGACCTCATGCGAATCGCCGGTTCGCCTTCCAAATAGCCACACATATACTCTATCTTATGTGAACTTGCCCATTCGGGAGGAAGACAGAACTCAAATTGCTCGAGCCATGCTCGTGGATGTATGCCTTTTTGAGAATTTCGGAATATCTCAAACTTTCTTACCGTAAGGAAATGTTTGAAATCAAATCCCCGCATTTCCTTCCGGCGAGGCCCTTGTATGTTTTTATTCGTCTCATGTCTGCCCCTTAAATTACATTCTTCCCTGTCGTCAAAATCTCCCTCGTGGCCGGAGTCCCTCTCTGCACTGTTCGTACGGCTATTTTTATTGCTATTGGCGAGTTCGGAATCACACGCCATGCGGTTTTCCAGATGCGCCACGCGTTCTTGTAAATCGCCTGTTACAGCTTTGTGCTGTCTGTTCACTTCAAACTGTCCCTTCTGAAATTTAAGAAGCGAACGCACTTCTTCGGTCTCTGCGGCCGCTACCGGTGTAGTATTGTTCTCGCTTTGCGTCAGCTTCATCGTGCCTACAATGTCCGCTAATGCCGCAATCTTATCATCTATTTTTCTCTTGTCCTCCGCCCCAGTCTGCTTCAATTGTTCAACCTGCTGTTCCAACGCGCGGATCGCTAAACTGTTGTCCGCTATTGTGTTGCTAACGACCGTGGGACAATGCGTTTCAGCCTCTTGGACCCTCGAGAGTACCTGTTGGTGCTCCCTTTGGCATTCTTCTCTCGGCTCTTGGAAATTCCTAAGTAGCTGTTCTTCGCTCTCTTTAAATTCGGCATCGCCACTCCGCTTACCCTGTTCTAATGCTTGCAGACGGTCATCGATTTGTTCAAATGTACGGCCTAATTCTTTCATAATATCGCTTTTTATTTCACTTGCCAGATTGTTTATTCTTTGTGAGATATCATCGGACACTCTCTGCATCGACTTGTCGACTTTATTTGTCTGCTGGATTAGTTTTTCGTCTATTTGTTCGCCTAGCTCTCGGATAGATTTCTCAGATTTTTCTGATTTCTGCGTCATTTGTTCGCCTAGCTCGCGGATCGATTTTTCAGATTTCTCTGCGTTTTCTTTATTTTGTTGCAATAAGGCTTTCATGAATTCTGCCAAATCAATTTGCTTAGTTGGGGGCAAACTAATTTCTGGCTCTGATGTGAGCCCGTTCGAGCTGTTTTGCATTTCGTCTGAAGTATTTTCCATTGCATTTTCGGAACCGCCCGACGCGTTAATATTGGAAATCAAATTATCCCCTTGGTCCATGTTGCTTAAGTTGTCGGACCGCTTACTTTTAGCTTGGTTACGTGTCAGCATTAGTGCAATTTACACCCAGTACGCAACACACTAATCTCAATAAATGTGTCCCCCAAAAATTACGACAGTCACACGAAAGATACCCAACCTAGTACGCACTTTTTCACACGCAAAACAAATTTTTATCTTTGATCGAAACAGTGCAATGTACAAGCGAGAACAAAAAACACACACACATATAAAACACACAAATATAGAAAACAAAACAACAAGACAAACAACACAACGCCGCTCAACAACGCCGTGAATCTTTTGAACGTCTGCTCGGAAACAACGCAAAAGTTGTTTGAGCGCTGTAGGGAAAAAAAATTAAGATTATAACACGCTCGCAATCTAACGTATCAGAGATTCCAGAGTCTAGCGGAATCACAGAACAGGGTCGCCATGTGTAAGTTAGCTACTTTAATTTTGGTATGCTGGATAACGGTACTGATGGTCAATGAAAGCTGGTTAAAGCCGTGCGCTGTCTGGGGAGGTTAACCGTGCGTTTACTAGGCACACTGTTTCAGCAGGTAACTAGTCTATGTTTACCACATTACCAATCAGACTAACATTGATTATAATCTTTTACAGTCATACAACAACCGGTAATATATCTATATATAAAAAGGAGAATTTAAATAAAAAGAAAGAATTCAGTTTATATTTGCAAATTTATTTTAAAGATTGTTCATTGAAATTTCAGCATATTATACGTGAGTTATAACTGAGCTGGTGCCTTATTTACGATTGTGAAAATGTGAGATTGGAATCTTACTGAACAGATAAAATATGGAGTCAAGATATATATATATATATATATATATATATATATATATATATATATATATATATATATATATATATATATATAAGAAAAAATTATAAGTACTTTATTTTAAATCACACCATGGACAAGTTCGCACAGACGTCGAGCACTCACTCCAAGAGGATAGGTGTGCTTAGACAGAGAATGCGTGTACAGATAGATGGAATATTTCAACCTCTCGAACTTAAAATTAAGGACCTAGAGACATACGGCCAGACCGTTCGGAGACTGATCAACAACTTACATGTCAGGTTAAACAACTAGGGATGTACACCTGGATCATTCCGAGAAAGAAATTAGGCAATTTAGATATTAGGCTGATGGAACTCAAAAGAAAATAAAAGATTGAACTATAAGAGTTCATACAATTGGAAGTAATGTATAGGATGATTACAGTTACACTTTCAAAACGCTGTAGAAATAACACAACTGGTCAGAATGATATCAAATTGCAACCGAATATTATCGGAGAAGGGAGAAAACGCATGGCAGAAGAAACAAATAGTGTGAAAATTGATCAATAGATGGCGCTGTATGTGTCAGAATAGCTTAATCAAAACACATGTCATGCGCACTACCCATTGAAGTTGGTATAAATACGCCAGGCACCCGGCTTTTCCTGCTTTCGCGTCTGCGACGTTCGCCCTGACTGACTCCATGCAAGATCGCGCTGTGCTTGTAAAGCTGTATTACCAGAATCATGACTGTGCACACGTCGCTCTGCAGAATTATGCGGACACTGAAGGGTTTGAAAACAGTCGTTGGTCCGATGAATGCTTTGGGTCTGGAGAAAATGATTCGGAAATTCGAAAAGGCGGATTCTGTTGTTGTCCAACCTGATAGAGGGACGAAACGAATTGATTCGACGTCAGTAGAAGCAGTAGCCACAGAAATTCAGGACGAGACGAGTGGTGCCGTGCAAACGTGTAGTACACAGAGAACTGCCGCAACATTTGGACATACCCGTGAACACGGTGCGAATAATCCTATAAACATCGTTTTTAGTTATCCATTCAAAATTACCCACGTGCACGAGTTGCTTCCTGTGGACCTGCCAGCTAGAGAGACCTCTTCTTTAGAATTTATTGCTCGCATGGAAGTGGACAATGATTGGCAGTGGAAGATTTTGTAGACAGACGAAGCCCACTTCCGTTAGACAGGATATGATAGTACCCAGAATTGATGAATATGGGCAACAGAAAATCCACACCCAAATCAACCAGTACCACTTCATGCTGAAAAGGTCACTGTGTGGTGCGGGTATACGGCATCATTTATCATAGGGCCATATTTTTTCGAAGAGGCAGGTGCTTCCAGTCCTGTTGCCTGTACTGTCACTGGTAAGTGCCACAAGTGTCTTTTGCGCAACGACTTTATTCCAGCTCTCCAATAGCTTGGATCTGTGGATCGGATCATTTTTATACAAGATGCTGCACCTCCCCCCCCCCCACCCCTCATGCAAATCGAAATAATCAGCTGCTGAAGCGCCATTTCGGAAACGCTAGAATTATCAGCCGCCCTTTCCCTACAGCCTGGCCGTCCCGATCACCTGATCTTAATCCGTGTGACGTCTGGCTGTGGGGCTGTCTGAAAGATGTTGTGTTCAGTGTTCCTATTGCAAACTTAGCCACATTGAAGGCACACATGGTGCAACACATTCTGAACGTGACCACAGAAATACTTCGATCAGTTGTGGAACATGCTGATTCTCGGTTTCAACTTTTTGCAGAAAACGGTGGACAGCATATTCCACTTGTTTTGGGCCAGCCACACGGAAATTAATAATCCTATTTCATTTTGATTGATGCTTTTTGTGCGGTTTTTGGCCTCAGGACAATTAAGAACCAATGTGATTGATGCTTTTAATGCTGTTTTCGGCCTCAGGTCGATTAAAAGCCGATTTTTCCCATCCGATGGGATATGACCCTGCAGTGGTGAATGAACTTACGTACCTAACAGTATCACACCTGTACAATCATGCGCACTCAGTAGTACAGTTTGTTTAACGTCAAACGTACACCTTAGGAATCTTTGTATGATTCATTTGTTATTTGCAGTCGACCACTATTAAATTATGATACTTAGAGTGCCATCTATTGCTACATTTTGTAAGTATTTATTTTTCTTCTTCCATACGTTTTTCCCTTTCTCCGATAATATACCGTTACAATTTGATGTCATTCTGACTAGTGGTGTTATTTCTATAGCGGTTTGAAAGTTTAATTATCATCACCCTGTATATAATGTATACGTTGCTAAGGAGTCCACTTGGTGTATAAGAAGATGTCTACTAAGAAATAGGTCTTTGGGCATGAAAGCCTGTTCGAGAGAATCTACGACTGTGAAGGTTAGGACATTTGGATCGAGTGCAAATACTGAGAGATACCTTCGAACCAGTTGCTGAATCTCTTGATTATGGGGAGTTGGAACGCCCTATCCCGACAATGTTAAATTTAGTGACTTGGCTTCCCTGTGTTTCAGGAACCACTGTAGCCGTTGACATGAAACTTTTAGAGGACATTAAACTGTATGTTCTGAGTTTACTGATCTACAATAATTGCATTTCAACCACTGATTTCGGATATACTATTTCTTAATTACACAGTTAAAACTTTGTGTACTTTTTTGTACATTATCCTAAATAATTTTAATTATATATAACATTATGTTGTTCTTTTAGTTCAGTAGACTCACAATATGTATGTTATTACTCCCTGAAAATTTGAATACTGTACTCGAAGTGTTTTCTGAAATTTAGGGAAAAATGCAAAAGAAAATGTAAATTTTCAGGAACGGCTACTAAAATTAAAAAAAAAAAACTGTAACTCACTTAATATATGCTTAATTTTTTTTTTATTTTCAGTCACTCTGCACCGTACTGTTTTTCATCCTTTCGATCTTTTCCAATTTTTTTCTGCTTTTCTTGTTTCTGGACTCCTTAGTGGCCAACTGTGCTGCATACACTGCTTTATCAATGGGAACGTTGACCATCTGTTCAAGTTCCCTGATGCAGTTTCCTCCAGGTTTAATTCCCTTATGCTGCAGCACTTTCACACTACCAATGTTGCCATCATTAAAAGCAATAACAGCATCACGGACCCAACAAAAACATTTTTTGGTAAGCGAGTCCATATAAGATTACTGAACGACTCGTTGGGATGTTAAGTCTGACAATGCTGACACTTCATCAGTAATTCAGGATTTGCCAGGTCTCTGTAAATAGCTTTTATGATATCCATGACTGCTGCTGGGGTGGAATGTTTATGGCTGTATGAACTGTTTGAGTACTGGGCATTGTGGTAATTGCACCATGAATCAGGTCCAGGGGGGCAAAGGTGGTGTGCTGGTTTTTCATCAGTTGACAGTCTGTGGAAGAAGGTAGCCCATACTGCCTGGTTCATTTTCAACAAATCCTCAATATTATTTCTAATGCCCATCAAATAATACTGCTGTAGTTCAGCAATCATTTTATCTGCCTGCCTGTCTCTTATGGTTTTACCAAAAGAAAGTTTCTTGTCTCTCAAACTTTGTTTCAACTTCGTCAACCTGGTGCCCATCCTGGACTTGACCAACACATTCCTGTTCATAACACAGCAATCCACAGCCTTCTATATAAATAAAATTACCGATTTTATTTGATCTTGAAGTAAAGCGCATAGCAATTTTATCATTTCCAACCAATGTAGATTGTATTTAAAAAATAACATACTTTTCATGTGAGTTTATAAGTGATATATATACAGGGTGTTTCAAAAATGACCGGTATATTTGAAACGGCAATACAACCTAAACGAGCAGCGATAGAAATACACCGTTCGTTGCAATATGCTTGGGACAACAGTACATTTTCAGGCAGACAAACTTTCGAAATTACAGTAGTTACAATTGTCAACAACAGATGGCGCTGCGGTCTGGGAAACTCTATAGTACGATATTTTCCACATATCCACCATGCGTAGCAATAATATGGCGTAGTCTCTGAATGAAATTACCCGAAACCTTTGACAACGTGTCTGGCGGAATGGCTTCACATGCAGATGAGATGTACTGCTTCAGCTGTTCAATTGTTTCTGGATTCTGGCGGTACACCTGGTCTTTCAAGTGTCCCCACAGAAAGAAGTCACAGGGGTTCATGTCTGGCGAATAGGGAGGCCAATCCACGCCGCCTCCTGTATGTTTCGGATAGCCCAAAGCAATCACACGATCATCGAAATATTCATTCAGGAAATTAAAGACGTCGGCCGTGCGATGTGGCCGGGCACCCTCTTGCATAAACCACGAGGTGTTCGCAGTGTCGTCTAAGGCAGTTTGTACCGC
The DNA here is from genome assembly GCF_023898315.1 of Schistocerca nitens. Taxonomy (NCBI): domain Eukaryota; kingdom Metazoa; phylum Arthropoda; class Insecta; order Orthoptera; family Acrididae; genus Schistocerca; species Schistocerca nitens. Next base: position 655,151,731 of record NC_064615.1, on the reverse strand, counting down.
CACAAATTCACGAAGAATGTCCAGATAGCGTGATGCAGTAATCGTTCCGGATCTGAAAAATGGGCCAATGATTCCTTTGGAAGAAATGGCGGCCCAGACCAGTACTTTTTGAGGATGCAGGGACGATGGGACTGCAACATGGGGCTTTTCGGTTCCCCATATGCGCCAGTCCTGTTTATTGACGAAGCCGTCCAGGTAAAAATAAGCTTCGTCAGTAAACCAAATGCTGCCCACATGCATATCGCCGTCATCAATCCTGTGCACTATATCGTTAGCGAATGTCTCTCGTGCAGCAATGGTAGCGGCGCTGAGGGGTTTCCGCGTTTGAATTTTGTATGGATAGAGGTGTAAACTCTGGCGCATGAGACGATACGTGGACGTTGGCGTCATTTGGACCGCAGCTGCAACACGGCGAACGGAAACCCGAGGCCGCTGTTGGATCACCTGCTGCACTAGCTGCTCGTTGCCCTCTGTGGTTGCCGTACGCGGTCGCCCTACCTTTCCAGCACGTTCATCCGTCACGTTCCCAGTCCGTTGAAATTTTGCAAACAGATCCTTTATTGTATCGCTTTTCGGTCCTTTGGTTACATTAAACCTCCGTTGAAAACTTCGTCTTGTTGCAACAACACTGTGTTCTAGGCGGTGGAATTCCAACACCAGAAAAATCCTCTGTTCTAAGGAATAAACCATGTTGTCCACAGCACTCTTGCACGTTGTGAACAGCACACGCTTACAGCAGAAAGACGACGTACAGAATGGCGCACCCACAGACTGCGTTGTCTTCTGTATCTTTCACATCACTTGCAGCGCCATCTGTTGTTGAAAATTGTAACTACTGTAATTTCGAAAGTTTGTCCGCCTGAAAATGTACTGTTGTCCCAAGCATATTACAACAAACGGTGTATTTCTATCGCTGCCCGTTTAGTTTTTATTGCCGTTTCAAATATACCGGTCATTTTTGAAACATCCTGTATATATATATATGCAAAATTATACAACGACGATGGCGTTGCTGATGTCATGAACCATCGCAGCGATAGTAGGACAGACAAAATATTCGGTGTCAGTGGTTAAAAACCATACCTGTTGGGCACGCTGCCTATAAGATTAAAAGAAAAACAATACAAAAAAAGATAGAGAATTTCAAAGAACAGCTGGTCTAATGAACCTCATTTTCTTAAATGCTATAAAAATGGTAGATTATTCACACAAACATTTGCAGATGTATGGTAAATTACTGCAAAAGATCGATGTACATAACAGAGAGGAAACAGGCACAGTGCTGAATACAAAACCATTATATAACCTATACTCGTATTAGATGCTTGTAAAGCGTTGGTGATGGTATTGATATCCGGCAAAAAGAGTCAGCGATCGATCCCCACAGTATATTTACTACAACGATCCCAATGAACTAATAAATCGACTGCGACTGCTCATGACATCAGCTGCTGCTGTTGACACTGCTCATTCAAAACAGGTTGTTTCATTGTTTGATCTTAGAAAGAAAGGTATGACCGAATAAGTAGCTAACATTACACTTGTGGTCTAGGAGTAGCGTCTTTGATTAGTAATCTAATCGTCCTCGTTCCCCCTTGCTTAAATTAGCAATGGCAACCGATTTCTTCCAGCAGAAAACTCATCCTCATTCAGCAAACGGCTTTCTTAAAGACGAGGGGTGGGGGGCGGGGGAGAAGATATTAGTTCAGGCCACTCTCTCGCCCTTAGGGTGGGAACCTGCCCTAAAGGCGGAAGAATCATCAATGATCAACGGCAAGACGATGCAGAAAGCAATGGAAACCACTGCATTAAAGACACGAGGTATATCCACGGGACATATGGCCTGTAAGTGGCAAAGTATCCTGATAATGTCTACATTGGCAAAAGTTTCCAGAGTAGTCCCCCATTCCGGTCTCTGGCAGGGGCTGCCAACGGGGAGGTCATTATGACAAGAAGACTGAATAATAAATGAAAGGATAACGTTCTACGAGGCGAGTGGGAGGAATGTCAGAAGTTCCAACATGATAGGGAAACTAGAAAATTTGAAAATTAAAGTGCTAAAGTTTAGTTTTATTGGGGCTCTGTGAAATTAAATGGAAGGTAGACAAGGATGTTTGGCCTATGAGTATAACGTGACATCAAGGAGCTGCAGAAAATGGTGTGACGAGGGTAGGATTCGTTATGAATAGGAAGGTAGGGCAGAGAGTTAGTTACAGTGACAGTTCAGTGAAAATTGTTCTCATCAGAATCACCGGCAAACCAACACCGACAACGATAGTTCAGGTACACTTGCCGATGTTGCAAGCCGAAGATGAGGAGACGGAGCACGTATATGAGGATATTAAACTGGTAATTCAGTACTTAAGGGGAGGTTTACTATCTTCGGCCCGAAAAAAGCATGTTTTTGAGAATTTTTTTCTCGGGACATATCATAGATATCAATGTCAAATTTGATCAAAATGTTTATTGATATTTCCTCTACAAACTGGAAGTTTTTCTACTGGAAATGCCGAAGAACAAAGGCGGAAGTGCCGTCGGAACGAAACAAAATTTCGATCTAGATCTCCACGCGCGGTATGTCACAGGTCAGCCAGCTCGTCTGAAATCAAAACTGAGTTGACGTTAGCAAAGTACATAAGATTCTTCAAGAGTTGTACCTCGCTTAAGTTATTTGGACCATAGCAAACAAAATGGCGTCCATTTGAAAAAATTGAGTTTTTCATCGATTTTTCGACTTCGTCGGCCAAGTAAAAATATTTATAGTTGATGGATCGGAATAAAAGTGGTACAACTCCTAGACAATTTAGTTAGCTTCGTCGGAAACAAAGGATCATGCCAATCGATTCAGTAGATTTGAAGTTACCATACCGCGCGATGAAAAAAAAAAAAGTCATTTCGAGAAAAACGCGTTTTTAAATTTGACTGCATATACATGAAATATTATAGAACTTACGTTGAATCTGCTATTCCGGGTCCATAAACTAGTCCTTCCTCTTCCTCATAGAGGGATTTCTGCTTGATCTGGGCCATCCAGCGCTGCTCCAGAGCTGCTGGTACGGCCGGTGACAAGTGGTTTTCTGCCGCTTGAATCCGGTGGTCGTCCGGATCGTTGGCGAACGGCGTCGAATCGAGTCCCAGGGTGACGTCCATCGTTGTCATGGTCTTCAGAATTGTTGAATACCCTTCGTTGAAGCTGCTCACTGCCAGGAAAGTCGCAGTCTCCACAGTCTTCGCTCCAGAATTCAAATGCTTGGTGGCTAACTTCCAAACACACGCGTTCAAACTTTCATTTGAATTTTGTGTGTTTGCTCCCAAGCACCGGTACAATAACTCGTCCTCCGAAAGAAAAAACTGGTGCGTGAAAAAGGCCGATTTCAGGCAGGAGCATTTTTTTGTTCAACCACGAATAACACACATTTCCGTTCCGTATTCGTATAAATTGTTTCACGGGTGGATTTTAAACACTTTTATAGGATCAAAAATGCAATTTAAAAAATCGGTTTTTTTTAACCAAAAGATAGTAAACCTCCCCTTAAGAAGAAAGATATATAAGGAGATGTAGTAAACAACCACTCATCAGTTGAGGGTCAGATGCAATGTTGTGTACTCCGTCTTTAAAATAAGATCATCAGTATTTCGAGCGAACTACTTCCCGCAGACCGATCTAAGCAACGGGGAGCCGAATACTGCACTGACTGGACTGGAGACAGACCACAGCATTCCGGTTATCACAGAGACTAACCATGAACTTCATCTAGAAAATAAAGGTGTAAAAGAAATTGGCAAACAGAACTTGTTGCATATGATATTGACGGTTTAAAATACGTTTTTAAAACAGTCTGGAAAAGTGATTGTATTATGCGCAAACATTAAAAATTTTAATCTCAAATAAATACACCGAATGCAGCGACTGACATTAACCAGGAAGGTTCAGTAGGGAGGCTACTGGGTTTCACTAAAGGACAGATTTTGAAGAAGAACGCTAATAGCTTTTACACAATCTGTGACGGTCGTAAAATTATAAGAAACTCCTGTCTCAAAAATAGACCGATTCATACAATTTATGGATTCTTCTGAACAGTTGGAACAGATCGTTGAGACACCTACCAACGCTATTTACCTCCCAGTAACAGTTCAGAAGTCTACGATTTGGAGCTGTGTATTGTGGACCAGGATGACCAACTCCTCGCTATTCGTGGCGCGGAAATCAATGTATGACTACATCTAAATCAGAACCACTAGTGACGACGAACGTGCAGAAAACCGTCAGGATCGGAAGCGTCACCAGTGACGTTAACTTGCTGGACCACAAGCGGCGACAGCGATCTTCAAGCAGCTCGGGCTTGCAGCAGTCCCTAGCGTCCACATGTTGTCAACGAAGGCAGGATGGGCCCAAGGTATAACACACAGTGTGGCCCTTCACAACAGAAGGGTCAGGTGATGACATGTGCGAACTGCGAGTTTTTTAAACCAGTAGGTCTGAAACCTCACACTGACGTCGTTCGATATAACTAGCCCGGTTCAATATGACGAGTGTATTACACACCAGGAATCCGTCTCGCCTAAACGTTATGCATTAGCCACATTTAGCAAGAACGATGAAATTATGATTGTCATGCAACACCTCGATGAATCATTTACGAAAAGCGATGGTACTGCTACAGTGGCATTGACATTACGCGTAATGCTTCAGTGGTTCTGTTTCGTGAGATACGATATGAGCTTAGTGGGATTGAGATTGACAATACACACGATGTAGGCGTAGCATCAACTCTCAAGATGTATGTTTCTGCTTCTCCCTGGGATCTTGACGATTTAAAAAAATGCAGGAGGGTTCATAAACGAGCCAGTGGATAGAACAGTGGAAGGGTACAAGAGATTTACTGCATGTATACCACTAAAACTGCTTATGGCATACTTTGAAGATATGCGACTAATTATGCCTAACGCTAAACAGGAACTTATTCTGGTACAGAGTGCAATGGATAGCAATTCATACGTCCAATGATCTCAAAGAGGAGAACGAGGTCACCATCAATAAAATAAAAGGGAAAAATGCCACATGTCACTGTATCGGATAAGCAGCGTTTAAAGCTTCTAAAAGTTCTGAATGCCAGTGTATGGCTATCGTTATCTTTCAGCTTATGGGACGTTTTCGAGTACCCAGCGTTATCGACTGCAAGCAAGCAAACGCTGTCTGTTAAGACCGCTGCTCAATTGGAGACACCCAGGTTCATCATACTTGCATTTAAGACCAACAGAAGACTGAATATAGCAAATGATTCCACCAGATTTGACAACTGCATGTTTACTAATGTCAGAGTCTACTTGAACTCTGAATTCTACCCGAATTCTACCTGCAATGGAATAAAAATATATACAGTCTAGCATGCGACATGCATGCAAGGTTCTGTGCTTCACACTGTGAAGATGAAGGATATCTTCACAGCCCAAGAAAATTTAAGGAGCTGCCGCCTATTATCGTAACAGACTGCTCAAAACAGAATAATTATATCTGGAGCTACAGAGTACGAACTGAATTTTAATGTCCGAAAAATTTCCCAGGGCACTCTGTTCTCAAACGAGCTGTATAAATGAACTGGTGCAGAGCAACGCCCAGGGAATTTCACAATGAGAGGTATACTAAAACACAGACGAGTGCAAAGTGGTTAACACGTTCCTCCCATGGAATGCACTGGGATGATCCTAGATTAGCCTATAAAGATATGGTGACGTCACTTCGATTATTCGATCACAGGCATACCAGCATCTACATCAGAAGCGAGGAGAAGATCACATGGATATGTCCAATCGTCAGGTTTGCTGCTATTCAAGATCGGGAATTCTATGGGTGTCCTGCTCTCAATTGACTCAGAGGAAGAACGTTGGTGAAAATAATGTTGCGTCTGCTTGTAGAAATGTAAAATTACTTTTAAGTTGGATGAAAAATAAATGAATTTTTACCTCCCAGTCTGTGTTTGACTTCTTTTAACCCTACTCCCATCTTGATAGTATACAGGTTTGCATAGATACCCGTATAAATCTATGTTAAAAAACAATATGGAGACACTTCCTCTCAGGCATGCGACCATTCGCATGCACCCACAAATACTTACACTATGATAAAAGGGTAATGCCGTTCTGCAAGATTTACACCCATCCTCATTCCCTCACTTTCACTCACTCAGAGTCCTCCCCCCTCCCCCCCCCCACCCGCCCCAAAACCCCTCTCTCTCAACAAGTGAACAGTGGGACAACAGAAGAATTTCAACTACAACATCACAGATAACCATTTTACTGTCATGGGGAGACAGACCGAGTTTACACTTGACCATAGTGTACAGAACATGTATTCTCGATCAAGTACTACCTTGCCACGCCGTACACTATGGCTGCGGCAGAGCACCACGAACACTGCTGTACAGGCACTGCAAATAGTCTTTGACAGAGAGGACTGTCAATGCTGCATGATGGAAACCATTAGTCATGCTCTGGGTGGCACTGTCCAATGTGCGATAGGCATACATTTGTGCTTGGAGACCAACAAACTCCCAAATCGGTGAGCCATTCGTTTCGCCTTTCATTAGGCCGATAACCTTCTTGTTCTGTAGAACAATACTGTAAGGATTATCGGTCGTGTATAGAGATGTGTCGAATTCATTAGCGCGGCACCTCTTTACTTCACACATTTGTAGCTCTTCACCCAATAGATGAAGCTATCAGAGTCAACGTAAAGAATTCTTTTTCTTTTAGTCATCAGTCTTCTGACTGGTTTGATGCGGCCAGTCACGAATTCCTCTCCTGTGCCAACCTCTTCATCTCAGACTAGCACTTGCAACCTACTTCCTCAGCTATTTCCTCGGTATATTCCAACCTCTGTCTTCCTCTACAGTTTTTGCCCGACACAGCTCCGTCTATAACCGTGGAAATCATTCCCTCATGTCATAACAGGTTTCTTATAAACAGATCGCTTAATTTTGTCAGTGTTTTCCACATATTCCATTCCTCTCCAATTCTGCGCGGAACCTCCAAAGTCCTTAGCAGATCAGTCCACCTAATTTTCAACACACGCCTGTAGCACCATATCTCAAATACATCGATTCATTTCTGTTCCAGTTTTCTCGCAGTCCATGTTTCACTATCATACAATGCTGTGCTCCAAACATACATTCTCAGGAATTTCTTCCTCAAGTTAAGGCCTGTGGTCGATACTAGCAGACTTCTCTTGGCCGCGAATGCCATTTTTTCCAGTGCTGTTCTCTTTTTGATGTCCTCCTTGCTCTGTCCGCTATTGGTTATTTTACTGCCTTGGTAGTAGAATTCCTCAACTACATCTACTTCGAGCCCATCAATGCCGATGTTCACTTACTCTCTCTTCTCATTCCTGCTACTTCTCATTGCCTTCATATTTCTTCTATTTACTCTCAATCCATGTTCTGTATTCATTAGACCATTCGATCCATCATATCATGTTAGTCTTCTTCACTTTCACTGAGGATAGCGGTATCATCGGCGAATCGTATCATTGACATCCTTTCACTCTGAATTTAAATTCAACTCCTGAATCTTTCTTTCATTTCCGTCATTGCTTCTTCGATGTACGGATTAAACAGTAGGAGCGAAAGACGACATCGCTTTCTTACACCCTTTTTAATCCGAGCACTGTGTTCTTGGTCATCCATTCATATTATTCCCCCTTGGCTCTTGTACATAGTGTATGTTACCTACCTCTCCCTATAGCTTACCCTTATTTTTCTCAGAATTTCGAACATCTCGCGCCATTTTACATCGTCCAACGCTTTTTCCGGGTCGACTAACAGATCCTCAATTTTCTTTTACATTCTTCTGTACATTATTCTTGTCAGCAACTTGAATGCATGATCTGTTAAACTGATTGTGCAATAATGCTCACAGCCTTCAGAATCGTGTGGATGATATTTTTCAAACGTCAAATGGTATGTCGCTAGACTCATGCATTCTACACACCAACGCGAATTGTCGGTTTGTTGCCTAGTCCCCCAATGATTTTAGAAATTCTGACGGAATTTAATCGATCCTTTCTAATTTATTTGATCTTAATTCATAAAAAGCTTTCTTAAACAATGATACTAATACTGGATCCCCTATCTCTTCTAAATCGACTCCTGTGTCATCTTGTATTACATAAGTGTTACCCTTGGTATAAGGGCAGTGTCTTTGAATAGTTATCAAATCGTCCTCGTTTCCCGGTTAGAACTCGCCATCGCTTAACTTTTGAATAAAAATCGTTCGCAATGGCAGCCGGTTGCTTCCAGCATAAGAGGTCATCCTCATTCAGCCGACGGCTTTCTTAAAGAGGGCCGAGGACCTGATGTAGGTTCAGGGCACTCTCTCGCTGAACTAGTTGCTCTGGGCACTGAGAGAAATCAGTGTGTCCCCATGCAAACTAATAAGTTCTGTCTCCACCACATACCCCAGATCAGAATCATCCACCATACTCTCGATTTTTCCACCTATTTCCTTTCATTCGTGTTCAGGCCCCATCGAAACTAGTCAATTGGCAGTGATTGTTCCATGAGGTGCACGTATAGGTAGGTTATTGACCTCCAGTTACATGGTGTCACTCTCATCAAGGAATGCGTTGAAACTCACGCATATGTGGGTTATTTGACCCGTCATGCCTATGGACACGTTGACAAAGTCTCCCACACATCTTACACTCAAAGAAAAGAAGCATGTAGGCACTGATTAACAGCTCGATGCTGCTCATCATTTCCTTGAGCATAGCGTCCTATATGGTTTCTGGAGAATGCAGTTATGTTGGGAAGCCTGGTTTCGTTGTGCTTCTCCGTTCTATTCAGATACTCGTATAGAGAAACCCCTCTCCTAGTCACAAGTTGAAATTTTTCCTCTTTAGGTACTCCAGTTTTGGTGATATGTGTGTCCTTCTGAGACAGAGATTCAACAAGTTTCTGGAGTGGTGCCTGCATAAAACGTAGCGCGTCAAGGAAGCAGAGCATAGCTCTTGGCATCATTTATTTAGAGAATTAAATATATTCCTCAATGCTCTCAGGTGGACACTGACCTGATCCTTCTCCATATTGAAATTAACCAAGTGCTCAATAAGAATGTCAGCGTCATACCACTTAAACTATCGAAAAAGATGGGTGTGTGTCACGGCAATTGATACTTCAAGTAGCATGTTTTGGGTGGCGGCACGAAACTTCCCAGTGCGATGACAGTCGTCCTTACGAAGTGTTCTCGCTTTTCTACCTAACAGAAATCCACAAATATGGCAGGCAATCGCGTTATTGTAGAAATCTTTATTCTCCTTCTATTTGGTCGTGAAAAGCTTATCATCCTCCTACGAAAGTTTTTCAAGCTCAGTGAGAAGCTAAACCACAGGATTACCCCCAACATAAGATTTGTATCAGTTAAGAAGAGAATCTTAGGATGATGCAACTTGGCACGCTGCAGCATGTGGTACATGTTTTTCTGTGAAGGTAGTATGTGAAGCTGTATTGTCCCTCCACAGTGGGTTACAGGAGCGAGGAGGCACTCAAAGTCGGCACACATCACGTACGGACTCCTGGTGGGGAGTATTCTTAAACACTATGGATTTGTGTTCCTCAGTAGGCATAATAACATGTACCGAATCCTTTTAAGCCAATCTACTAAATGCTTCGCTAAAAACTTGCCTGAGGAAGAGGCATTGAGGCGCCTTAGACAAATGTGCTGTTTGCCGGCCGGAGTGGCCGTGTGGTTCTGGGCGCTACAGTCTGGAACTTAGCGACCGCTACGGTCGCGGGTTCGAATCCTGCCCCGGGCATGGATGTGTGTGATGTCCTTAGGTTAGTTAGGTTTAATTAGTTCTAAGTTCTGGGCGACTGACGACCTCAGAAGTTAAGTCGCATAGTGCTCAGAGCCATTTGAAATGTGCTGTTTAGCGTTATGTATACTCAGTTTCGATTAAATGAGTCTCGACCTGTCTTTGATCCAAACATAATGATATCTGTCTCCATCAGAGAATAGCAGCATGTTCACATGAATGTTATGCTCTCCGGCAAATTTTCAGAAATGGAGGGGTAAGATGACTTCATGTTTATCCTGCTTGTTCTGCTCATGTGACTTGCGTTTCTAAGGCCATAGAAATGACTTTATATTCCAGTATTTAGTGCCTCAAATTTAGATATGTCCTGGACCTTGGCGGATAACTCGATACCATCAAAGTCATAACACTTATTAATATCAAGTCATCAATATACCGAGATGTGTACCCTGGGTTCTGTTTAATATTTTTCTGGTAAGCCTGGATTGATGTGCGAAACAAGCCTCGTCGGTTTTATTTTTCAGCCATACGTGCCTTGTTATTAGCTATATCCATATGATGCTTGGTATTGCTGGACTCTTCATTTACTGCATCATAGACATGCACATAGATGTCCAGTATAGCACTCAAGGTGTACTGAAAACCACTTGGCAATTGATGTGCTCTACGATATCACGCAATTTCTCCCCAAAGATAGTGAAGGCTTTTCTCCTCACTGCCAGAGGCCTGTTTGAGAGGGTGCGACAGTTCGATGCACAGCACAGCGCTGCATTTAATGGTGGACACCGTGCATCATTAACAACCGTGAGGAGCTCTGGTTCCAGAACAGGAAGGCAAGCTTTCAGACACTCTACAGAGTCACTGTACCCCTCTGCTGCTCCTCAAAGCTTTCCATCACCAACTATTCTAATTGCTGTATTGTGTTACTGATCTCCTTCACTAAAATGATGGAAGAGGGAACTACCACTAGCCACAGGGTTACTACTGTTACTATAGCTACAACTAGTTGACGACGATGCTGCTGCTGGCTGTGTGGAGGAGCAGGGTTGCTGCACGTACCTTGCGGTTAGGGTGAGAGCTTGGGGAGGAGGAGATAGAGCATTGTCCCAGCGTGAGCAGCCTGGCTCAATTACTCTGTTACTTGTCTTATTCCTACTACCAAATCCATATTCTCCCGTAACACTATTATTTCCCTGCTACTGCCTTCCAATCCCCTATGATTAATGGATTATCACCTCCTGCTACGTCCTCTATGCTTTCCAAGTCTCTTCATTTTCTGACTGTGACGACATGTACACCTGAACTATTGCTGTTATTGGTTTTCTGTCGATTCTGATGAAAAAAATCCAAACGTTGAACTAGTACAGCAACTCATTCTCTGGCCAACCTTTCTATCACTGACGAATTCTAAACCTGTTACACCATTTTGTACTTCTGTTAGTATTACCCTTTTTTCTGACCAGAAATACTTACATTCTTCCCTTTTCATCGCACTGATCCTAGTATATTCCCATTGAACCTTTCCATTTCCATTTCCAGGTTTTCTAACGTCACTACTACATTGACATTTCTGGCTTCCCAAGCTCCGACTCGTAGAGTACAAGGGGCGTTTGAAAAGTTAGTGCAAAATTAAAAACTACTTATGTGTTTGGGGTAAACCTTTTTTTGTTTTTCGACATAGTCTCCTTTTAGAGTTACACACTTCGTCCAGCGCTGTTACAATTTGTTGAACCCTTCTGAATAATAAGAATTGTCCAAGTCTGCAAAATAGGTATTAGTTGCTGCAATTACCTCCTCGTTTGAATGAAATCTATGTCCCGCCAGCCATTTCTTCAAATTAGGGAACAAATAGTAGTCCGAGGGAGCTATGTCTGGAGAATAGGGGGGATGTGAAACGAGTTGGAATCCTGTTTCCATTAATTTTGCTACCACAACTGCGGAGGTGTGTGCTGGTGCACTGTCGTGATCGATAAGGACTTTTTTGCGGTCCCATCGCCGACGTTTTTCTTGCAGTTCGGTTTTCAAACGGTCCAGTAACGATGAATAGTATTCACCTGTAATAGTTTACCCTCTTCCAGATAGTCGATGATGATTATCCCTTGCGAATCCCAAAAGACAGTCGCCATACCTCTCTGGCAGAAGGAATGGTCTTCGCCGTTTTTGATGCAGATTATCCTTTGGTAACCCATTGCTTAGATTTTTGTTTGGTCTCAGGAGTCTAGTAATATATCCATGTTTCATCCACAGTGACGAAACGACGTTTAAAGTCCTGCGGATTCTTCCTGAACAGCTACAAACAATCCTTGCAACACTTCACACGATTCCGTTTTTGGTCAAGCGTGAGCAATCGCAGAACCCACCTTGCGGATAGCTTTTTCATGACTAAATGTTTACGTAAAATATTATGTACCCGTTCATTCGAGATTCCCACAGCACTAGCACTCTCACACACCTTAACTCTTCTCTCATCCATCACCATATCATGGATTTTATAAATGATTTCTGGAGTCGTAACCTCCACAGGGCGTCCAGAACGTTCAGCATCACTTGTGCCCATATGGCCACTCCTAAAATTTTGAAACCACTTATAAGCTGGTCTGGTTGAAGGCGCAGAGTCACCGTAATGTTTATCAAGCTTCTCTTTAGTCTGCTGGGGCGTTTTGCCTTTCATAAAGTAATGTTTAACCACTATATGAAATTCTTTTTCGTATATTGTTTGACAATCACTCGACTTCCTTAATTCACACGAACGCCAAACGCAAAGAAATAGACCAATGTGGCTGAAACTCGGTGTGCGTTCTTTCCAAAGATGCCACTAACTAAACATGACCTCGATACATGCCGGTGGTGCCATATCTCGGACTTTGCACGAACTTTTCAAATGCCCCGTATTATCCTTTCGTTGGTTACACAGTTTTCTCCCGGTTACCTATCCTTTCGCAGTCTTCTCTGGAAGATTTAAATGGGGTTCTAATCCGGAATCCTTCGCTAATGGAGAGATGATAATCACACATTTTCAATTGTATGTCATATGTCCTGTGGAAACATTTTATACGTTTTTAATGCAACGGTACCAATTGCTTTCTGAATTCTCATGCTGTTGATCAGTGGTGATACTTCCGTCTTTGAATGACAATTTCACACACCAAGAGCAATAGGTTGTCTTGAACCTGTACCCGCTCCTCCGTCTTCCTTACAAAGCCACTATCAGAAGGTAGGTGAATTCTAGCGCCGGAAATCTTCGGTTACCATTTTTATCCAAAACCTTAAACAGGTGAACATAGTCATCAAACACACGAGCACGCCGTTTGCAAGTGCTACTCTGAGATCGCCGAAAAAGGCACCCTAAATGAAACAACTTCATCATTGTCGTCATCATCATCAGCTGATGTAGTTACCAGTTGCACATCCTGAGAACGTCCCTCGGCAAGAAGCTGCTCACATAAGCTGAGAGAGGAGCAGGTGTCAGAGCGCGTGCCGCAGCTGTCTGCAGGCGCTGGAGGGGAGTGCTTACTGCGCCTGTAGCCAGTGGCGGCGGCTCAGCGCGTCCGACCGTGAAATTGCAGGCGGTAGGCCGCCGGCTACAGTCGCGGAATTTGCCGCGGCAGGGAAGGGGAAGGGGAAGGGCAAGGGGATGAGGCGGCGATAGACCGAGAACCCATCCCTAGCGCCACTCCAGACGCGAAACGAGGAAGCCCGGAAGCCGGCACTTGGTGACAGCGTCGCGACCACCACCTTTCCATCCATATTTCCACAGGATATTTAAGACCCTTAACCCTTCAAGCCGGTAGTTTCCGGGCGCATGCCTAGCCTACTGGCGGTAGTTTATATGGCTGGCTGGCCCAAGACTGCAGCGTTTCAGTGAAATTGCTCTAGGATGGGAATTACTTGCTCAAATGTTACCAAAATTTCAGGAATTGGTATTAATAGATATTTATTACCATTAAAACATACAGTGTCATTTAAAATGAATTTTGACTGTGGTATATATTGAAACAACCTTCGAAACAAAGTCCTACACCACAGTCCTTGCACCAGAATGATGTTTCCTTACGTTTCCCTGTCTTCTTGCAGCAGACTGCACATCTCTTTGTAGGCTTACTCTTCTTCTCTGTGGGAGGCATCTTCTCAATAAAATGTCTGACTGTGAGCCGTTCAGGCACAGGAGTTTTTGAAGGTCGCCACACCTTTCTTCCTTTCAATGAGAAAAGGTTGTAGTTTCTGATCCTTCAGATCTACACCACCCATAAAACTATTGTACTCTTTTATTCTCTGGGGCTTTCTTATCTCGTTGCCCCTTTTGGTTGCCGTAAAAACTGCGTCATTATGAAATGTAGAAATAAAGGCAACCTGCTTTTTATCCATCCATTTCATTACCATTACGCCGTGTGAATGATATGCTACGAGTTCACCTTTCTTCAGTTTTGCACGTCTCAATGCATCAGGTACATTCTTCCTATTCAGTCGAAGTGTGCCAGCTACATTCATACCTCTTTCCTTCAGGAAGTGGCACAAAACGACGCTATTATTAACTGTCCATTCAGAGCGTATGGCCTAAGTTGAAAAGAGGCTCAACAAGCTTCACTACAATCTGACTGGTTTTCAGGGTATCTGCAGAAAGAAATTTCGTTTCTATTTCTGTGGAACTTCCTGCATAAATAATAAATTGCCATAAATAACCTGTGGAAGATTCGAAGATCTCATAGGACATTACACCAAACTTCGCTGATTTTAGAGGCAGATACGTTTTTATTGCCAGCCTTCCTTTCCATAACGTTAGAGATCCATCAACAGAAATGTTTTCTCTCATGTTGTATGTATTTCTAAATGTATCATTCAAGTGCTGAATGACGGAACCCAAGTTGAATAATCTCTTATTGCCTTCAAATGTATTCAGTTCTTCATTGTTTACAAAGTGAAGGAATCTGCAAAGTAGCTCAAACCTGTCTTGTTACATACTCTGGTAAAAAATCGGCGTACTCAAAAGCGGATGCTTGCTGAAATACGACTTTATGGATGGCTTCTGAATAATTCCCATCAACATGTGCAGTGCGAAAAACACATAAAGGTCATCTTTGTTAGTATCTACCCAGTTACGTAGCCTAGAACCACGTTGTAGAACAGTCTGTTTTTGTATATAATCTGCAGCATAACGGTTAGTTTCACACACGATTGTTTCTACGAATTTTCCCCGAAATACAGATTGAACGCTTCAGCTGCAGAATTTACCTGTATCAGAGGTCCACATTCCAACGAATGGTATTTTCAGAGAGACATAAGAGCTGTCAACTTCTTGCCATTTCCATTCTTCTTCATTCCGTGAGCGTTTCACTGATGCACTTTGTTCGATGTCGTCGTCACTATCCGCCGTTTCTTCTCCACTTCTTTCGGGTGTTTCTTCCAAACAGTCAAAATCACTTTCATCGTCAACATCTAGATTTTTTTTTTTCCTTTATTGTAATTTTTATCACCTTACATAAGGCGGGCTGGCAGCAGCTGAGTACGCCGCTCTTCAGCCTTGAGATTTACAATAAGTAAGAAATAGAGGGGACACAGAGAATACAATCAAAAATGGCGGGCAAAACAATGTAGACACCAAAAAACAAAAAACACGGAGCCGTTCACGCCTGATGAGAAAACATCACTGACACTCGTGGACACGGCGCACAAAACAGGGACGACGGCGATGGTACACGTGAACAGTGGCGGCGTTCCGGCGAACAAACACTAGACACAAACGAAGACACACACACGAGACACTAATGGCGATGACCTCCGGCGCGCGAATGTTCACTATGCGTGTGCGAGTCCGGGGACCTGCCAAGAGAGGAGGAGGAGGAAGGGGAGTGGGAGAGCGAGAGGGGAGAGCAGAGATGCCACGGGCAGGGGAGAAAGGGGGGAGGGAGGAAGGGGGAGGGGAAGCCCGGGGGAAGAGCGGTGGAGGGAGGTGACGGGGAAAAAGGAAAGAGGGAAGGGAAGGGAAGGGAAGGGAAGAGAAGGGAGGGAGGGTGCCAAAAGGAAAGGACACAGGAAGTGGGGGGGGGGCAGGGTCAAAGTTGATAGGAGGGGTAGATGGAGGGGAGGAGGACATCATCAGGGAGGGGGAGCTGGCGGAAGCCACCTTGGGAGAGGGTAAGGAGGGTGGAGAGATGGAGACCAGGTGGGACGTGGGCATACAGGCGCGGCAGCGGGCGGGGGTGGGAGGGGATCGGGGAGACGAGCGGGTGAGGAGGGTCGAGTTTACGGGAGGTGTACAGGATCCGTATCCTTTCGAGGAAAAGCAGGAGGTGGGGGAAGGGGATGAGATCATACAGGATCCGCGTGGGGGAGGGGAGACGGATGCGATAGGCGAGGCGGAGAGCATGGCGTTCAAGGATTTGGAGGGATTTATAAAAGGGAGGGGGGGCGGAGATCCAAGCCGGATGGGCATAACAAAGGATAGGGCGGATGAGGGATTTATAGGTGTGGAGGATGGTGGAGGGGTCCAGACCCCACGTACGGCCAGAGAGGAGCTTTAGGAGATTGAGTCGGGAGCGTGCCTTGGCTTGGATTGTCCGGAGGTGGGGAGTCCAGGAGAGGCGACGGTCGAGGGTGACGCCAAGGTACTTAAGGGTGGGAGTGAGGGCGATAGGACGGCCATAGATGGTGATGTAGAAATCAAGGAGGCGGAAGGAAGGGGTGGTTTTGCCTACAATGATCGCCTGGGTTTTGGAGGGATTGACCTTGAGCAACCACTGGTTGCACCAAGCGGTGAACCGGTCAAGATGGGATTGGAGAAGGTGTTGGGAGCGCTGTAGGGTGGGGGCAAGGGCAAGGAAGGCGGTGTCATCGGCAAACTGGAGAAGGTGGACAGGGGCTGACGGCGGCGGCATATCCGCCGTGTACAAGAGGTACAGAAGGGGGGAGAGGACGGAGCCTTGGGGCACACCGGCAGAGGGGAGAAAGGTGTAGAAATCTGTGTTATGGACGGTGACATAGGAAGGACGGCGGGAGAGAAAGGATCCTATCAGACGGACGTAGTTAATGGGAAGGGCGAAGGTTTGGAGCTTGAAGAGGAGACCGGAATGCCATACGCGGTCATAGGCACGTTCGAGGTCCAGGGAGAGGAAGATTGCGGAGCGACGGGAATTAAGTTGTTCGGTAAGGAGATGGGTGAGGTGAAGGAGAAGGTCGTCGGAAGAGAAGGACGGCCGAAAGCCACACTGGGTAACGGGAAGGAGGCGGTGCTGGCGGAGATGCTGGTGCATGCGGCTGGTGAGGATAGATTCCAGGACCTTGCTGAAGACCGAGGTAAGGCAGATGGGGCGGTAGGAGGAGACGGCGGACGGCGGTTTGCCAGGTTTAAGGAACATGAGGATACGGGAGGTTTTCCACAGGTCGGGGTAGTAACCGGTGGACAGGACTACATTGTAGAGCCTGGCCAGGGTGGAGAGGAAAGAGACAGGAGCTTCACGAAGGCGACGGTAGGTGACACGATCGTGGCCAGGAGTGGTGTTGCGTTTCGTGCGGAGTGTAGCAATGAGATCCAGTGTAGTGATAGGGGCATTGAGTTCCGTGTGTGCAATGTTGTCCAAGTACTGGAAACCAGGAGCGAGGGGAGGGACAGATGTGTCAGTTCGATCGCGGATATCCGGGAAGAGGGAGTAATCGAACTGCGGATCATCGGGAATGGAAAATACATCGGAGAGGTAGGAGGCAAAGTGGTTGGCCTTACTAAGGGAGTCAGGGAAAGGGTGATCATCATGGAGAAGAGGATAATAAGGGGAGGGCTTAGTTCCAGTAAGGCGACGGAAGGCCGACCAGAACTTGGACGAGTTTATTGGTAGGGTAGCAACATCTAGATCACTCCCGCTGTCATTTATACTGTCTAAACCATTCGTCAGTTCATTGAGAATTGCGAGAATTTGCTCTGAAGTATGACCACGCGAAGTGTTTGGCTGCACAGTTTTGCATTTGAGAGTGTCGCTCGGACTGTAAGATACAACGCGTTATTTCTCCCGACTGTCTCACTTCATGACAAAGAGTTTTGAAGCAGAGCAGCACAGATATGTCTGTAGTTAGCTGACGAAGTAGTATCGACTGTCGTCAACAGATGGCAGAGCAATACAGTTTTACCTACGAGACTGCAACTGGAGAGTACGTGGTCGGGATGCCGCCAGTGCGGACATTCGCAGCGCGCGAGTACGTACTCGGGCTCCCGGCTTGAGGGGTTAAGTTATGTTTCTAAAAATTACAGCATCCCAGAATACAGGCCAAAATAATCATAAGTAGGGAGTAGTGTAGCACCAGTGAATTCCTTCCACTGCAGAGTAGCATATATATACACTACCGAAAATGGAGAGTGTTACAATACAAAGTAACACTGAAAACTATATGACGATATTAATCACTGGTACTTATAAATTAAAATTTTATGTCATTCGTAACATTTGTCTCTGATCAATATTTGTACAAGATGTGGTCTACACAGGCACGAACGCAGTCTTATAATCACTGTTTCGAAGAAGCAGGCCTCCCTATGAATTTATTGTTGTAACTGAAATATGTGCCATGTTAGTTGAAGAAGGTAGCTGGATAATAGTCATTGGGGATTTGAATGCTGTTGCAGGGAAAGGAACAGAAATAAAAGTTCGAGAGAATATGGGCTTGGCAATAGAAATGAGAGGGGACAGTTAAGTTATGCTTTCGATAATAGATACTCTGTTCAAGATTCTCAAAAGGAGGAGACTTGAAAAGATTACAGCTCGATTATGTGATTGTCAGACAAAGAGTCCGAAATCAGTTGTGGGATTTTAATGCTTATCCAATAACAGGTATAGACTCAAATCATATCTAGTATTGATTAAGAGTAAATTGAATAAGGGTACGCTCCTGGAACACCAGTGCGGAATGAAATGGGAAGTTGAAATAGTGTGGAACAGTGACATGCGACTGAAGTTCGCTAAAGCAATGGACATTTCTGAACAGAACAGTCACATACGTACAAGGAAGGTAACTAAGATGAAACCTTGGCTAGCCGGAGAAATACTTCAATTGATCAATGAAGGAAAAGTACAGACATATTCGAGGAGACACAGGAATACAAAAACATTAATTACATAGTAATGAAACGTACAGGAATTGCGGGGAAACCAAGGCGAAATAGCTGAAGGAAAAATGTGAAGAAACAGAAGAATCTGCGGTCCTCTGAAGGACTGACTCGGCTTACAGAAAAGTTATAACATCTGTCTGTGAAATTAAAACAAGGGTGGCAATGTTAATAGTGCAAAGAGAATCCCATTGTTAAAGATATGGAAAAAGCGGATAGGTGGAAAAACTACACAGAAGGCCTTTTTGAGGGGAAGGAATTATCTGATGACGTTATAGAAGTGAAAATCGTAGTTGATATGGAAGAGATTGCTAAAGAGTCAGAATTTAAAAGAACTGAGAACCACTTAAATTCAAATAAAGTAGAAGGTTTAGATAATATTACATCAGAATTTCTAAAAGCACTAGAGCACGTGCCAACCAAACTACTATGAAGCTGTTGTGTTCAATTATGAGGCAGTAGATATACCATCAGACCTTCGAAAAATATGTCATCTACAAATTTCCGAAAACAGCCAGAGCAGCTTAGTCCGAGAACTGTGCTACAATCGTCTTAACAGCTCATGCATCTAAGACGCTGACAAGAATAATAGAAATGGTAGTCTCTACGTGGGGTCGCATTGTAGACATGGTTATTCAGAAATATTTCCATATTTCTGTTTTCTACTTAAAATATCGTGAAACAAAGTACGAAAACAACAATATGAATTTTTATGATTCGAAATTTCTTGAATGGGTAATTAAAAGTACACAATGAACCTTCCTTAAAAAGTGATACGTCAGGGAACACTTCAGTGATTTCATGTACCTGTAATCAAAAAGTCGTATGGACGTTTGTAATCGAATCTGGTTGTGTAATCAAGGTGGTTGCACAAAAAACGATACCTCAACCATTCAGTCTGTGGGGTTAAATCTCTTTCAGTATATAAGGACCTGTCGAAAAGTAAGTCGATGTAGTTGCAAGGGTTCAAAGAAATCGCCCGTAAATTCGCGCCAGTAAGTAGGTAGCTGGCAATCTGAGAGCGCAAAGGGAGGAATCGCGTGGAGGCGTTTTAATAGCTTCTGTGACAGACTGCTATTGAGGCAGTAATTGCAAATTGGAACGTGCCGCAGAAGGTAAAAGGAAGCAAAGTATTCCTAACGCTTAAGAAATTGCTTCCCTGACAAGTACGATTAAACTAAGGAACATAGCAACGAAATCTATTATAGTACGGAGCGGGAAACGGTTAAAAACAAATGGACTGTAAGTATGACACCAAAAAAGCCAGCGGCAGGACGGCTCCCGGGCCAACGAATAGAAACGAATATTAATGTGTAAGGAAAACGATAAGACTGTACGAGGGCTGTAGTCCAGACATATGAATTATATGGCAGTTGTTCTACCATTACCTTCTTCTCGTTTGTGTTGCTCATAATATTTCTTTCCCAGTAAGTTTTTCAAGAAAACATGATCAATCTTTCCTCACCTTCTTTTCCGTTACAAGCCAACCAACGATCAGATTCAACTGGCTAATTTAGCTTTAACCCTTCTCCAGCTTGTTATTTACATAAACTTTTCAGCTGTTCCTTTTCCTTTGCATTCAATGCTTTATTTAATATTGGTGATCTCCTACTTCCTCTTTCATCAATTTATCATTATGATCTTTTTCCTCCGTGTTCCCTGTCTAAGACTATTTATGTATGGCATTTAATTTTAGCAATAATTCCATAATTAACCTTGTCAGAATGCAACGAGACATTTTTAGGAAGTGCTGATAAATTAATGTTTTCTTTCAAATTTTACCAACTTTTTCCTACGCTAATTATTGCATGTCTGTTAGTAGTGAAATGTAAAAACGTCGAGGTTTTTCAGTGACCTAATATACTCCTTGCGTACTTTGCTTAATCACTGAAGAGCCAAAATACTGGTTACACCTGCCTAATATCGCGTAGGGCCCCAGCGAACACGCAGAAGTGTCGCAACACAACGTGGCATGGAGTGAAGTAGTGCTGGACGTAATTGACACCAAGAATCCAGCAGGGCTGTCCATAAATACGGAAGAGTACGAGGGGGTGGAGGTCTCTTCTGAACAACGCGTTGAAAGGCAGCCCACAAATACTCAATAACACTCAAGTCTGGGGAGTTTGGAGGCCAGCAGAAGTGTTTAAACTCAGAAGTGTGTTCCTGGAGCCACTCTGTAGGAATTCCGAAGGTGTGGCGTGTCGCATTGTCCTGATGGAATTGCCCAAGTCCGTCGAAATGCACAAAGGACGTGAATGGATGCAGGAGGTCAAACTGTATGCTTACGTACGTGCAACCTGTCAGAGTCGTATCTAGACGTATCAGGGGTCCTATACCACTCCAACTGCACACGCCCCACGCTATTACAGATCCTCCACCAGCTTCAACAGTCCCTTGCTGACATGCAGGGTCCATAGATTCATGAGCTTTTCTCCATAACTGTGTACATCCAGACGCTCGATACAATTTGAGACTAGACTCGTCCGATCAGGCAACATGTTTGGTGTCGTCAGCAGTCCAATGTCGGTGTTGATGGGCCCAGGAGAGGCGTTAAGGTTTGTCTTGTGCAGTCGTCAAGGATACACGAGTGGTCCTTCGGCTCTGAAAGCCCATATCGATAATGTTTCGTTAAATTGTTCGCACGCTGACACTTGTTGATGGCACAGCACTGAAATCTGCAGTAATTTGCGGAAGCGTTGCACTTCTGTCACGTTGAACGATTCTCTTCAGTCGTCATCGGTCCCGTTCTTGCAGGATCTTTTTCCGGCCGTAGTAATGTTAGAGATTTGATGTTTTAGCAGATTCCTGATATTCATGGTACACTCGTGAAATGGTCGTATGGGAAAACCACTACTTCAACGCTACATCGGAGATACTGTGCCCCACCGCTCGTGCGCCTACTGTAACACCAAGTTCGAACTCACTTAAATCTTGATAATCTGCCATTTTAGCAGCAGTAAGCGATCTAACAACTGCGCCAGACACTTGTTGTCTTGTACAAGTGTTGCCGACAGCAGTGCCGTCTTCTGCCTGTTTACATGTCTCCGTATTTGAATACGCATGCCTATATCAGTCTCTTTGGAACTTCGGTGTATATATTCCGTGAGATTCCCTTTCCTGTGTTTAATAACCACACGAGTTACTGACAAGAGTAAATATACAGCCAGGTATGCAACTTTGAAAGATTGCACATTCACAAGGTCGAAAAACTATGACACTCGTAACATGTTCGAGTAAATAGACTTTTTGGTGAAAGAAATTCTTCATCGTGTGCATATGAATCGTTTTCCTAATCTCGTATGTACCCTCTCAGATGATGCACTGCACCACTCAAATTATGACTAAAGTTGAAAAAAGCTCTATTTTTAGTATGCTAACAACTGATAAGGAATTCAGTATCTCGGTAATAGGAAATTGCTTCAATAATGTACTCGTGACTAAAAAAGTTAAAATAAATGTCAGATTGATAATGAATCAAACCAGTTGCTGTCTAGGTGAGCAAATGTTCACTTACAATGAATGGTAGTATCTTCAATAAACAGCATCTGTAGAAACTGTAACACCCAGGAGCAATGCCACTGAGGAATCCGATATTATAGAATAAAGCAGTGTGTCAGCAACATGTAAACATGAATGGGTGCACTGGGTTCGGTAGCGCAGTCTTAGTATGCTGAGAGGTCAATGGCTCCTCAGTTTATTCAGAGAACACTCGTGAGACCAACGGGAAACGCGCCAGTATGTAGCGTCGACACCAAAGAGTGCAGCAGTAGATTCGAACATGGCAGAACGATGCGTCCTCGGTAAAGGGGTATGTCATACCGTGACGTTGAGGCCCTCAAGGGCAACATTTCTCGTACAGTGACACCTTTGTGATCGTAGTCGATATAGTAGGGTCGTAATGTCTCATGACTGTTACTTCCGCCCACAGGCATGTTCGACGCCGGTGCCCTGACAACGTAGTGAACTACTGCTCGCAGTGCCAAAGGTCGCTGGACACGTCACCGGACGTCGACATTTTGTTCAACACGATTCCACAGCCAGCCAAGAGTAATGCCTCGTGGAAGTCACGTACTAAAAACAACTTGTAAGGAAATTTCACAAGAAATTCAAACATTCTCTGATTCCTTAAATGTGACGTTTAACTTCTCTGATTCGTGCGAAGAACTCACATAATACAGGATTCTTAAAACCAAAGGAAATGTACAGTTCTAACACACTCTCATGAACTTAATGTTGTTGTTGTGGTCTTCAGTCCTGAGACTGGTTTGATGCAGCTCTCCATGCTACTCTATCCTGTGCAAGCTTCTTCATCTCCCAGTACCTACTGCAGCCTACATCCTTCTTAATCTGCTTAGTGTATCCATCTCTTGGTCTCCCTCTACGATTTTTACCCTCCACGCTGCCCTCCAGTGCTAAATTGGTGATCCCTTGATGCCTCAGAACATATGCTACCAACCGATCCCCTCTTCTAGTCAAGTTGTGCCACAAACTCCTCCCCAATTCTATTCAATACCTCATCGTTAGTTATGTGATCTACCACTCTAATCTTCAGCATTCTTCTGTAGCACCACATTTCGAAAGCTTCTATTCTCTTCTTGTCTGAACTATTTATCGTCCATGTTTCACTTCCATACATGGCTACACTCCATACAAATACTTTCAGAAACGACTTCCTGACACTTAAATCTATACTCGATGTTAACAAATTTCTCTTCTTCAGAAACGATTTCCTTGCCATTGCCAGTCTACATTTTATATCCTCTCTACTTCGACCATCATCAGTTATTTTGCTCCCTAAATAGCAAAACTCCTTTACTACTTTAAGTATCTCATTTCCTAATCTAATTCCCTCAGCATCACCCGACTTAATTCGACTACATTCCATTATCCTCGATTTGCTTTTGTTGATGTTCTTCTTATATCCTCCTTTCAAGACACTGTCTATCCCGTTCAACTACTCTTATAAGTCCTTTGCTGTCTCTGACAGAATTACAGTGTCATCGGCGACCCTTCTCCATGGATTTTAATACCTACTCCGAATTTTTCTTTTGTTTCCTTCACTGCTTGCTCAATATACAGATTGAATAACATCGGGGAAAGGCTAAAACCCTGTCCCACTCACTTCCCAACCACTGCTTCCCTTTCATGACGCTCGACTCTTATAACTGCCATCTGATTTCTGTACAAATTGTAAATAGCCTTTCGCTCCCTGTGTTTTACCCCTGCTACCTTCAGAATTTGAAAGAGAGTATTCCAGTCAACATTGTCAAAAGCTCTCTCTAAGTCTACAAATGCTAGAAACGTAGGTTTACCTTTCCTTAATCTTTCTTCTAAGATAAGTCGTAGGGTCACTATTTGCTCATGTGTCCCAACATTTCTACGGAATCCAAACTGATCTTCTCCGAGGTCGGCTTCTACCAGTTTTTCCATTCGCCTGTAAAGAATTCGCGTTAGTATTTTACAGCTGTGACTTATTAAAATGATAATTCGGTAATTTTCACATCTGTCAACACCTGCTTCTTCTGGGATTGAAATTATTATATTCTTCTTGAAGTCTGAGGAAATTTCGCCTTTCTCCTACATCTTGCTCACGAGATGGTAGAGTTTTGTCAGGACTGGCTGTCCCAAGGCTGTCAGTAGTTCTAATGGAATGTTGTCTACTCCCGGGGCCTTGTTTCGACTCAGGTCTTTCAGTGCTTTGTCAAACTCTTCACGCAGTATCATATCTCCAATTTCATTTTCATCTACCTCTTCTTCCCTTTCGATAATATTGTCCTCAAGAACATCGCCCTTGTATAGACCATCTATATACTCCTTCCACCTTTCTGCTTTCCCTACTTTGCTTAGAATTGGGTTGCCATCTGAGCTCTTGATATTCATGCAAGTGGTTCTCTTTTCTCCAAAGGTCTCTTTAATTTTCCTGTAGGCAGTATCTATCTTACCCCTCGTGAGATAAGCCTCTACAGTCTTACATTTGTCCTCTAACCATCCCTGCGTAGCCATTTTGCATTTCCTGTCGATCACATTTCTGAGACGTTTGTATTCCTTTTTGCCTGCTTAACTTACTGCATTTTTGTATTTCCTCCTTTCATCAATTAAATTCAGTATCTCTTCTTTCACCCAAGGATTTCTACTAGCCCTCGTATTTTTACCTACTTGATCCTTGCTGCCTTCACTATTTCATTCCTCAAAGTTACCCATTCTTCTTCTACTGAATTTCTTTCCCCCATTCCTGTCACCTGTTCCCTTATGCTCTCCCTGAAACTCTCTAAAACCTCTGGTTCTTTCAGTTTATTCAGGTCCCATCTCCTTAAATTCACACCTTTTTGCAGTTTCTTCAGTTTTAATCTACAGTTCAGAACCAATAGATTGTGGTCAGAGTCCACATCTGCCCCTGGAAATGTCTTACAATTTAAAACCTGGTTCCTAACTCTCTGGTTTACCATTATATAATCTATCTGAAACCTTTTAGTATCTCCAGGGTTCTTCCAGGTATACAACCTTCTTTCATGATTCTTGAACCAAGTGTTAGCTATGGTTAAGTTATGCTCTGTGCAAAATTCTACCAGGCGGCTTCCTCTTTCATTTCTTAGCCCCAATCCATATTCACCTACTATGTTTCCTTCTCTCCCTTTTCCTACTGTCGGATTCCAGTCACCCATGACTATTCAATTTTCGTCTCCCTCAACTACCTGAATAATTTCTTTTATCTCATCATACATTTCACCAATTCCTTCATCATATGCAGAGCTAGTTGGCATATAAACTTGTACTACTGTAGTAGGTTTGGGCTTCGTGTCTATCTTGGCCACAATAATGCGTTCACTATGCTGTTTGTAGTAGCTTACCCGTACTCCTATTTTCCTATTCATTATTAAAGCTACTCCTGCATTACCTCTATTGGTTTTGTATTTATAACCCTGTATTAACCTGACCAAAAGTCTTGTTCCTCCTGCCACCGAACTTCACTAATTCCCACTATATCTAACTTTAACCTATCCATTTCCCTTTTTAAATTTTCTAATCTACCTGCCCGATTAAGGGATCTGACATTCCACGCTCCGATCCGTAGAACGCCAGTTTTCTTTCTCCTGATAACTACGTCCTCGCCGGAGATCCGAATGGGGGACTATTTTACCTCCGGAATATTTTACCCAAGAGGACGCCATCATCATTTAACCATACAGTAAAGCTGCATGCCCTCGGAAAAAACTACGGCTGTAGTTTCCCCTTGCTTTCAGCCGTTCGCAGTACCAGCACAGAAAGACCCTTTTGGTTAGTGTTACAAGGCCAGATCAGTCAATCATTCAGACTGTTGCCCCAGCAACTACTGAAAAGGCTGCTGCCCCTCTTCAGGAACCACACGTTTGTCTGGCCTCTCAACAGAAACCCTTCCGTTGTGGTTGCACCTCCGGTACGGCTATCTGTATCGTTCAGGCACGCAACGGCACCAACGGCAAGGTCCACGGTTCATGGGGAAGGATGAACTTAATAAGCGGTGATAAATTTATTTCGCTCTCACATCTTCACGTTGCAATTTACAGAAACGTTAACGTGTTAGCTAAAAAATTATTTACGAGTACTTCCTTATAGAAATTTATGACGGAAAGAAAATTAATATAATAAGGTTCGCTGACAACATAGCACTAGTAGCCGAAAGTAAATAAGAATTGAGTCACGCTGAAACGCTACCACATGTCTCATATATTCTTTAAATATAAACAGATATTTTTTAATTTCTTCATTATTATTTTATCTGAAACTTGTAGTGCTATATTGTAAAAGTATATATTGTAAAAGTTATTGGGAATTATTTATGATTAATGCATTAAGTTTTTTATCATTAACGTATGTTTACTGATCCATGCATGCAGCTTAGAAGTAGTACACGCAATACAACGTTACGTAGACATTAGAAAATGGAAACCAGTGGGGAAGCACCTCTGCGTAAGATAGTCACGAAGGCGCTAAAGAAGAAAGTGGACAGTGTGAAGTGATTGTACACCAAATCAGTACACTCAATCCAGTTGTGGCTGCCAGACAGTGCAGTCAAACGAGTAGAGTGTTAGGTATTAGTCACTAGAAGTTACTTTGGGAACTGTCGATCCACAAAGTATTACAATGACCCTTAATCTTCCAACTTTACGTGGTACGGACCCAGCCAACACAACTTTTCGCCATACCTGCAAACTCCTCATTAGCAACCCTGTTCTCCAGGCAATGACCAGGCAGCAACCTAGCTTGATGACACTGAAGTATGCAGTAGTACTCCTCTTTTGCGTAAGCAGGCCCACTTTGGATATACCGCATTTATACTCCAGGCAAGGCGAACAGATTTTCGGCACAGCTGGCCCATGTACCGACACCCAATGTGAGTGGTTCATCTCTGCTGGGTTAACTGTGTTTCTTGGATGCAGTTATCATATTCACAGCACGGATGCAAACTCTCGACTGCTGTCTGACGGCCTATTCATTAGGTCACTTGCTGCCATTTTCACGAGATCGTCTGCCGGTAATCCTGTCGCAACCTCAGGTTCCGATGTACCAGTTGTGGTCTTCCCGGCTTTGAGGCATAGGGGCCTCAACGCCGCCAGACGCATCTTTCCAGCCATCACTCCAGGTTTCATCAACCTGGGTGTCACTACCCTCTACAGCGTCACTAGGACAGTGGGTCACCACCGCTTGAAGCCTTTGCCTGAACAGCCACAAGTCACCAGCCACCAGACACCAGCCGAGTCATGGACTTATCACCACGACTGGTGTCTCAGCACCTGCCATGTCGGCATCGTTGACTAGCTGCACTGCTTCTCAGCAGCGACCATAAACTCTAGAGAACTGCCAAGCCTACTGAACCAGATTAAGGACAATATAGGTTAGCAGTGGGCATCGCCTGGGTCAAGGACAGGTGTTCAAGGTTAATAAGGTGGACGCTAGTTGAATAATAATTATACTTTATGTACAAGTATTGTCTCTCAGGAGCCACCCACAAGCATATAAAGTTGTGGTCGTTGGTTCACAGCCCAGTTGCGTTGATGGTAACTACATATGAAAGATGTTGTGAGCCTGCAGCGGTGACCCACTCACTTTGGACATCACTACGTAGCCCAGCCATACCGATGAATCCAAAGTTGATTATTTTCGAGGGGGACATCTGCTGGCGCAAAAATTAGCCCGCGGGAGGTAACTTTAAAATTTCAAATGGAAACCCCCAATTTTTATTGCGGAATCAGGTTCTACATAAAAATCTGTGTACCTTTCGTCATAAACATCTGTTTTGATTCTTGGTAGTTGGCGCTGTAATTCAAGAAAATCTATGTTTTCATTTTTGCGTGAAAGATCGTTAGGGATAAATAAAAAAAAATACTTATTTACTTCGAAAATTTTAATACGCTAAAACTAAAAATCTCCCTCTGTCCCCATAGGGTGGGGTTTGAGAGAGAGAAATTAGAGTTTGGCAATGTTGACCCAAATATTAATTTTTTCCGCAGATTCGGATAAGTTTTGTTTGTTTGGTGGTCATGAGGCCACACAACTTTTAATTATCAAACAAATCATCTGACTAGCTAACTAACTAACCAAACATCCTACTTACTAACGAGTGAACTCATTAACTAAAAAACTAACTGACTCACGAACCTATTTTTATATTAGATTCGGAGTATTCACTCTTGTTTGTCGAGAGGTCTCACTACTGGGGTGCTTGCTTAATTTGAGTCGTTTAGTTTCGGGTGGAAAAACGTAGAAAACGACATTCGTAAATTTATTGACATAAATCACATTGTTCGCACCTCTATTTTATTTTATTTCAGAATATCGCGGCTGTTACGTCGTTTACATTTTCTTGAATTACAGTGTCAACTACCAGAAATCAAAGAAATGTTTAAGACAAAAGGTACCTAGTTTTTTATGTAGAATCTGATTATGCAATTAAAAATGGGGGTTCCCATTTGAAATTTTAAAATTGCCTCCTACTCCACCCCCGGGGGCTGGAGGGGCGAGCTAATTTTAGCACCAGCAGATGTCCCACTCGAAAATTACCAACTTTGGATTCTACAAATTTTTTCGTGTGAAGCTTATTTTTCGAGTTATTCTGGTTTATCAACTTAAAATTTACACCCTGTATATGTGGTCAAAGGACGCTTGTAAATGCAGAAGTCAAGTAATACTGCATACTTCACTGCTGTCAAAATTTCTTGAAGACTGGTCATTACCTGGAGAAATGGGGGATGTTGAAATAGCATGGAGAAATGTTCCGTCCGCTGGGTGTGGCTTGCTAGCTAGCTATGACCCAGTATGTCTAGATGGGAAATCTGGAAGGCTCCTGACTAAAATTAAGAACGACTCCTGGTTTCTGACGTCAGACGTGATTTGGCGCAGATGGAAACTGCAGTGGTGATTCTATGTGTGAAACAGCAACTACTATAATAGCAAAAAATGCATGTTGCATACTATTCAGGTACGGTCCTTGTAGCCTTCAGTTTGTCTTCTTGAAGCCGTTCTGCTACCATTGTGTCAGGGATAGACTCTGCTATGACACATGGAAGGAGACTGATGTGTGAACTCCTTGCGTGTAACCAAAGAAATATACCTAGACACGTGGCCCTGTGATCCAAGTAACGTCATACAGTTTGCTTGGTATGTTGACAAAAAGGCCATTTATGAGAAAGTGCAGAGAAAACGTCTAACCAAGACGATGAAAGCCATGAATGCTGAGAAAATTTATTAGGCTGACGCAAAAGTTCGTTTGCGTGTTGGTAGTCGGCTGCTATAGGTTTATTTATCGATTTTTTTTATTTCACTGTTGCTCTTTGAGTTTACTTATCGTCATTTTGTCATTTGGGGTAGTGAGTGGAGCGGTGGACCCTAGAAAGTGGAGTCCCAAGTGGAGAAATCGAAATATTTCTGGCATATGAGTTCAGCAGAGTGTGGACAATAGCGGAGGCAGTCAGAAACATTTTCGCAGTGTATGGGGGTAACGCAGTTGGACAGAGCACGACAAGGGAACGGTTTCGGTTTTATGGAGGAACGTTTGACATAAGTGACTCTCCGCACTCAGGAAGACTTTCTGGGTTTGATGAACATCATTTAAACGCATTAATCCACAATGACCCATGTCATTGTACTCGATAACCAGTAATGTGTCATGATTACACCATCGTGCAACATTTATATGCAATGGGGAAGGTTCAAAAACCTGGTGTATTGGTACCGCATTCTCTCAGTCAAAATCACAAAAAAATCTGTGGGCGGCCATACGTGTATCTCTGTCTGCTCGTCATCAACTGGCTCATGAACAACACCGAACATACCCGTCCTGTATCGTAACTGGTCACGAGAAATAGTGTCTTTATGTTAACATAAGGAAAAGAAGGTAGTGGCTGAGCACAAACAAAAAAGCAACTCCCCGCGCCAAGACTTCTGTTCATCAAGAAATGATAACGTCATGCAAGTGGTGGAACAGCGACGGTGTGGTGCTCTGCAAATTGCTTTCCCGAGATGTAATCATAACTGCTGAGATTTGTTGTCAACAAGTCAGACGTTTTGCAGACGCAATCCAAGAACTACGATCAGGAGGACTGCATGAAGTGATGCTTTTTTTGTCATCAGTCTTCTGACTGGTTTGATGAGGCCCACCACGAATTCCTCTCCTGTGATAACCTCTTCATCTCAGAGCAGCAATTGCAACCTACGTCCTCAATTATTTGCTGGATGTATACCAATCTCTACCTTCCTCTACAACTTTTATCCTCTACAGCTCCCTCTAGTACCGTGGAACTCATTCCCTCATGTCTTAACAGATGTCCTATTATCCTGTCCCTTCTCTTATCAGTTTTTACCACATGTTCCTTTCCTCTTCGACTCTGCGCAGAACCTCCTCATTCCTTACCTTTTCAGTCCACCTGATTTTCAGAATTCGTCTGTAGCACCTCATCTCAAATGTTTCGATTCTCTTGAGTTCCGGTTTTCCCACAGTCCACGTCTCACTATCATATAATGCTGTACTCCAGACGTACATTCTCAGAAATTTCTTTCTCAAATTAAGGCCGAAATTTTATAGTAGTAGCCACTGCTAGTCTGCTTTTGATGTCCTCCTTGCTTCGTCCGTCATTGGTTATTTTGCTGCCTATGTAGCACAATTCCTTAACTTCATCTACTTCGTGACCTTCAATCCTGATGTTAAGTTTCTTGCTGTTCCCATTTCTACTACTTCTCATTCCTTTGTCTTTATTCGATTTGCTACTCCACGCAAATACCCACACGCATGCTGTTAGACTGGCAAAAAACACTGCACGTGAGCTGGATTGGGAAGTTATTCCACACCCATCTTATTCATCTGATCTTGTGCCCTCAGATTTTCATCTTTCCTTCTCGATATCGAACAACCTTCAAGGAACTTCCTTTCTGGAGGAAAATGGGCTCTGAACGTATCTCTAAGAGCTCTTTGCCTCAAAAAGACGTAATTTCTACAAATGCAAAATCGAAAAGTTACCCCAGTGCAGGAACACTGTTATAAATAGTGAAGCAGAATAAATTACTGATGTCTAAAGTGCCTGTTATGTTTATCTGTTGCGTCTATTTGACTTGTGGAAAAACGCTAAGAACTTGTGCACGAACCAATACAACAACTCATGCTGATAAGGTGGATGTACAACGCAGGCCAGGAAGAACATGGTCACTATGTCTCAAAGATATGGTTAGATCGTTCTCTCTTTACATAATGCAACGCTGACTCAAAGTAGCAAAGCAGACCAATTACTGGCTACGAAATAGTCAATTAAATCGCTTCGGTTCCCTCGCGATACACTGAGCACAATAACAGAAAATCAGCGTAAGTTACTTGTCCAAACTACAGAATCGCAATAAGGGAGAATGTATCGGATGTAAAAGAAAGTAATATGAATCATGTATGTACTAAGAGTGACTGTGATATAGGAAATAAATCAGTGATATCGGAGAATTCTGGCAGTGCGATATGCTGGACAAGTCTCTCATCATGAGAGATGACTGTAAGTTGAAGTACCGGGGATTTATTAAGAGACGGTAACAATTATGATGATACGTCGAATCCAGCGAAGCATATTATTAACTTTCTACGGGTGATTGAGACTCAAATAAAATGTATCACAACGGGTGCTTGGGATTTATATATACCATGAATAATTCAATAAAGATAAAAAGTCAGT
This sequence comes from Schistocerca nitens, assembly GCF_023898315.1. NCBI lineage: Eukaryota > Metazoa > Arthropoda > Insecta > Orthoptera > Acrididae > Schistocerca > Schistocerca nitens. Next base: position 655,119,651 of record NC_064615.1, on the reverse strand, counting down.
TGTTCAGTCGTCAGCTACACAAGAAAACCTTTATTTGGTGCACTTTCCCAGTTTCAGCAGTTTTCAACCGTCATCTTCATAAGTGAAATTGCCTCAAATCATTGGTAAGCGGCCGGCCGCGTGGCTCAGCGGTTCTAGGAGCTTCAGTCCGGAACCGCGCTGCTGCTATGGTCGCAGGTTCGAATCCTGCCTCGGGCATGGATGTGTGTGATGTTCTTAGGTTAGTTAGGTTGGCTCTGAGCACTATGGGACTTAACATCTTAGGTCATCAGTCCCCTAGAACTTAGAACTACTTAAACCTAACTAACCTAAGGACATCACACACATCCATGCCCGAGGCAGGATTCGAACCTGCGACCGTAGCAGTCCCGCGGTTCCGGACTGCAGCGCCTAAACCGCACGGCCACCAAGGCCGGCAGGTTAGTTAGGTTTAAGTAGTTCTATGTCTAGGGGACTGATGACCTCAGATGTTAAGTCCCATAGTGCTCAGAGCCATTTGAACCATCATTGGTAAGACAATGTCAAAATAGGAATTGGACGGTAGTGTCCTTTGCTACACAATCAATAAGACGGAATGGCACATACACCATATGTGCGATGAGTAGTAAGCAGTAGTATGTGTGACAAAAGTCAATCAACGTACTGTATGTACATATACCAGTATACATACAACAGCACATAGTATGTATGATGTGAAATTCGACAGTTAACTGCTTGCTACTCATCGCACATATCATGTATTTTTAGCAATGCCACTGTATTCTGCAGAAAAAGACACTGCTGTCAATTCTTTTTTGACATTGACTTATTAATGATTTGAGCCGATTTAGCTACTGAAGATGACAATTTAAGCCGTCGAAACTAGTCAAGTGAACCAAATAAAGATTTTCTTGTGCAGGTTATGACTTACTTTTATCTTTGTTAAAACATTCTGCAACTACTGAATTACAGCTATGAACAAGACCATGAGTGAATAAGGAATACAGTCCCTCGATATAAAAACAACAGCAGTCGTACAATTTCCAGGACAAATATTTACCTACTGGGCAACTGCTTGCACCGGTGTAGGATGGTAAGAGACATTGTAAGCGAGGGAGAGAATATGCTGTGTGGATTGTTGATCGAGCGGAGATGACCAAATTCAGATACAGGCAGTCAGCTAGTTAAATGTTATTCATGAACTCTGTCAACAATCTGCATCTACGGTTTCATGACCCGACAGCTTCGAACAAGAACGATCGAGGACTACGACGAACTCTCAAGCGGGTGTTTACTTCTGTGCACAAAAAGTACAAGGCTAGCGAGACCACAGCGAGTAAGATCTGTCCATACTGCAGCAAACATAAGGGCTCATGAAAATGGTAATCTGCTTCTAACGAGAATCGCATTCCCCATTAGTTTTATTTATGCTACAACTGGTAAATTCGTTTCCTTCGCATCTAACATATCCCACGTTTCAAAACTAAATTCTTTGTCTGCTCTATTGCATTCATGTCTACTGTCGTGACATGTGGTATTCAGGTTTTTGAGTTACAATTAGTCTTCATCGATTGTTGGAAAACACTGTTTGTTAAGCGATAGCGTTTTAACAGTAAAGTTCGGTACAGAAACTGACAGCGCCAAGTAAAAACCAAAGTCAAGACAGATATCATTTTCGTTAATGATCAAAGTTAGAGAATCTCTATCGCTATCGGATAGTGTGCAGTGAAATTATTGATAAACGGGTCAAGAATGTAAGCAAGAAGTCAAAATGAGGGAACCTTCAACGTCGTAGCGCGTCAGCAATCGTTGGTTAATATATTAAAAAAATGGAAACCCTTCTCAAAAATGGTTCAAATGGCTCTGAGCACTATGGGACTTAACATCTATAGTCATCAGTCCTCTAGAACTTAGAACTACTTAAACCTAACTAACCTAAGGACATTGCATGGTGGCTTAATTAAATGAAATGAAAATAATTTTAATTTTTTGATTTATTAGCTGTCTGTTCGGTTACGAAGTCTCGTAACGGTTGGCCCTGACTAGTATTATTACGCTATCTGACTGCTTAGAACAACAACAAAGAATGAAATGGAAATTTTCATTAACACAATTAATTAATTAATTAAGTCCCCAGCAACTATAAAACCTACGAAACCAAAGCACAAGTATAACTGTTCTGTGTGTGGAAGTATGACTCAACGTACACATCTGGCACGGTTCTTCTTCAAAAGACAAGAATTTCAAATACCATTTATACTGAATTAATTAAAGAAAATACGAATACCATAATTACTCAAGAGAACCACAATTACACTCTAATCCAAGAACACAAGCCAGATGCTTTGTTGACTGAACCTGTTATGACACATTATTTAAAACATGGAAATAATGAAAAATAAATCAAGTTTCGTTACCTTCATATATTGACCAAAATCACTCTCATAATTACAATATATCTCCACACCGATTCGCTATTACAACATCTCAACAAGAATTTTTCAGTATCACATCTCAGCAAGCACATCTCAACACGAAGTGACTACTACGAGCTCTCCCCAAGCACTGACTACTACGACATCCCAATAATCACTTCCTGTGGAGGCGGCGGAACAATGCTCTCTAGCGATCTCTGGCGCTGTGGCTCAGTGTAGCCACCTTTCATATGCCCTTCCTCCACGGCTAGATTTTGATGGTATTTTTGCCAGCATTGGTGGTGAAAATACCACCAAATTCGTCAAAAAAAATACAGACAAAAATAAAAAATAATATTAATACGTAAATATCATATAACTAGATAAAATTTTGGCTTTGCACTGACCTTTCAATAACCTATTATATAGAATACAGTAAGCAATACAAATTCTTTCATACATGTGACTTTACATAATAGTTTACACAAGTATTATGTGGTTAAACAGTTCAATCAATAGCGTCAGCAATGACGAATATGTGCAGGTAAGAGTCTCTTAACTTTTCACAAACAGTAATACACAAAAAATCAGTTTATACAAATATTCACATAAACGCTTTCCATAGCTCAAGAATAAGCAGTTGACAGTTCCAGCAGTAGCACCCAGCAATGGTCAACAGGTGCAAATACCAACAAGTAACATTTTTTCAATAGAAGCAGTCCATCAGTGGCACCCAGTAATGTTGAATAGGTGCAGACACCAACAAGTAACACCATTTCAGTAGAAGCAATCCATTATTGGCACCAGCAATGTTGATCAGGTGCACACAGCAACAGGTGACTTCATTTCAGTAGAAGCAATCCATCAGTGGCACCCAGCAATGTTGAGTAGGTGCAGACATCAACAGGTGACATCTTTTCAGTAGAAGCAGTCCATTAGTGGCACCCAGCAATGTTGAGCAGGTGCAGACACCAACAAGTAACACCATTTCAGTAGAAGCAGTCCATCAGTGGCACCCAGCAATGTTGAGCAGGTACACACAGCAACAAGTCACATTTCTCAGCAGAAGCAGTTCCATAAAATACACTGTCACTGATCACACTGTTCATCAGAGTTTATAAGCAGAAATTAAACATGTCCTAGTGGCACCAATATTGTAGAAAAGGTACAAGTAACAGTCCATAATTTTTTTTTACAATCACTGATCACACAGTTCATCAGCAGAAATTAAACATATCCTTGTAGCACCAATCATGTAGAAAAGGTGCAAGTAACAGTCCATACTATTCACCATAACTACTGAGACAGTTCAGTCATGAACAATAGTTTGAATGCACATACAATTTCTTTAACAAAATATAATCAATGCTCTTACACTAAACATACAAATCATAATAAACACACAAATGATATCAGTTAATTGTCACATTAACTATTACAGTACACAATAACAGTTAACCTATAATATTTATGGGTGTCAGTGCAAGCCACTACCAACAAATAAAATAATATTTAGGAGATAGGTGGGTAGGATTAGAAAAGGAAAACACACAAAACACATGCACTCATCTTTCATCCACATTAAGTACTACTGTGTAATTGAATAGTGTTAACTGTGTAAATGTAACTCTGTCCAAGATTTGATGTTCATCATGTGTACCAAGTACTAGTGGCAGCAATGTATAACAGTCAATAATAGTTAAGTCAACGTCATAGTCATCATGTCAAGACCAATGTTTGCCAAGCCAGATCAAAATGTACTGTTGCTGAACAACTGTCAGTGAGCCAAGATATGCAAATACTTCCTCTCTTCAAAAAAAAGTGTATACTGCTTATTGATTTAACAAAGTGTGTGTGTAGGCAATCTTCTTTCTACTTTAGTGTTCTAGTCTGCCATCTTCATCCTCCTTGTTCCATATAAACCAACAAAAACAATATGCTCCTCATTTACTTTACCTCTTATCCACCAAAACTCCAATAATCATTAGCATCACAACATCTCAATACTTCACTAATACCTTTTCAATACGTCGATCATCAATATCATTTACCTTACCTTTTGTCCACGAAAACTCCAATAATCATCATCTACTTCACCTAATCTCAATACCTCAATAATACGTCGATACATATAAACCTCAGCACCAATATCATTTCGCTTCCATAGCAACACTTTCCTCTAGTCAGTCTCCTCGAACAAGTACAGATAAAAACCTAATGCAAACCTCATCATCCCATACAATCCGAAGACACAGTGTCCACACACAACCTCTGTGTAATCCATCTGACACAAATTTTCTACTCATTATAAATTATAAGATACATTTTGGTTCCTTGTCCATCATTAAATAAAAGAAATGCATACATGACCTCTAACAGACTTAGTTCGAATAACTCTCAGTAATTAAGTACGATTACGGAGTGTGAATGATCATAATATTTCACAGTGTGTACACCACTTCAAGAATCATAGCAGAAGCAAACATGTGGAGCATTTTTTGTGTCAAGTGTCACCTCCTATTTCAATTGCTCACGAAAATGCAGTGTAATACTGTCAATGGTCTAAACCTAGTTTTGGTATGTCATGTCGTTAGCTTCCTTCCTATTAGCATAAATTTATACAGATTCCATAAAACGTCCAACTCATGTGACTTCCATGAAGTTTTTTGTACTAATGTCGTTCGTCGGATTATAGCAGTTCATTTTCTTATCTTAAAAATATAAGGCACTGAGCGTAAGCAAAACATGCAATAGCGAGTAAATATACCAGTAGAGAACAGAATGTCAACAACTGGATGCAGCACAATCCCTATAACGAGGCTCTGCCAAGCGAACAATCTATAATTAATACCACAGTGTAACCTAAACTCTATGTTCGTACACTGTACATCAGCATTGCTATATTCTAAATTGAAGAGTAGTTATGACAACAAAACAGAAATGTGTAAATATGCAATCCATACGCACAGCAGCAAACATGCCTTACACAATAAACAGGTCATTAGCATCACATCGACATAAGCAAATAAATGTTCATATGTAATCTTAATAAGTACCCATGAAGGCGCAAGCAGATAAATCACAAAGTATAACTTACATATCTAACCACATCAGCACAATTAATCAGGTGACAATTATAATTTAAATAAATAAGCACAGCTGGCACATAATAAAAAAAAATATGACGTCAGTGAAAAAGCATAGCAGCCAAGCGATGCATAATATATACAAATAACAACCCTGTTCATTAGTCAATCATTGTCAAAATCAGTTAATATGCGTAAGCACGTCGCTTCACTAGTAAATTCATAGAACATGAAATTAGCACCAAGTATGAATCACGTAATCGCAAGCAGCAAATTATGTCTAAAGTACGTACCTAAGTGGAATTATGTTACCTGAAAAATAAACTCAATTAATAGTTACCATTTTTAATTTATTACTTCTTTTTCGGAATGACATTCTTCCTGAAAATTTTCTCCAAAACAAGTCGTCTTAACGTCGGACACGCACAGAATTTACCTGAAGGTCTTAAATATTTTACACAACCGTATCCTGAAAAATACTGAATGTTAATAACATAATTTATGAAGTCATCATAGCTTTATACAGAATTTATTCGGAGAAATTAGACTGTGTATTTGTTTACGTCTGTCAGTGCATTCGCACTGAGCGCTCGATCAGCTGTAGGCGCGTGACGTAGGAAGCGATTGTTTGCGGTCAACGACTGCCTTGTGCGGCGCGCCGACTTGACTGTTGCTTTGAGTATGTGCCGCCGCCAAAACACAGCGCGGTATCCTTGTACTCTCCGCATGTTTACGTAGCTGTTAGTTTCTCTAAAGTATGTCATTCCAAAAAAAATTTTAACGTTGCCTGTTGACATAATTTGCATTTGGCAAGAACAGGTCGAATACGTTTTTCCATATTACTGAAGTAGCAATTTTCTCGTAATTTATGAAAGCATTTTCTGGGACCAAAGTGCGCATAACTGAAATGTGTGTACCAAATCAATTTATTGACCCACTCATCAGGAATACAAACCAACCAAACAGAGTTGTCGACCGATTTTCGTTTGAAAAGAATGTCATTGCGAACTAAATAATGCTGTCTAATCGCTACGCTCTCCTTTCTCCTCCACTTCTCCTTAATGTCCTTCCAGATTGGATCCTTATTTTGCTCCTTAGCGATGTCCTGGAGCGAAGATGAAATAAAGTTCTCAAACGCAACACCTTGAATGTACATCAAACAATAATGGTTTTCTTTGCAGTCCTCTTCAGCACTTTGTTTCAAACCCATAGGTGCACGTGATAAAGCATCAGCAACAATATTTGAAGATCCCTGTATGTAAACAATACTAAAATCAAATTCCTGTAGGTACAACGCCCATCGTGACAATCTTCCATGAGTTAATTTTGTCGACATAAGAAATTCCAGAGCTCGATGATCGGTGTAAACCTTAGAATGTCTGCCAAACAAAAATGTGCGAAATTTTGTGAAAGCCCAAACAACAGCCAAAGCTTCAAGTTCCGTAATCGAATAATTCTTCTCTGATTTAGAGAGAACACGACTTCCAAATGCAATTGTCTTCTGTACTACAACGCCGTTTTCTTCTATCTCTTGAAATAAATGTGCCCCTAGGCCTTTGTATGATGAGTCCGTCGCCAAACAAAAATCTTTAGATAAATCCGGATGTGAAAGAAGTGGGGCAGCAACTAAAGCATCACGAAGTTGTTCAAATTCTGACTGAGCTTCCTCATCCCAACACCAATTAGAATTTTTTCCAGATAATTCACATAAACGAGGTGTGGCCAAATTGTCCAATCTAACAAAGCGTCTAAGAAAATTACAGACACCAAGGAAACTACGAACATCACGTTTTGTGGTTGGAACAGCATAATTACGAATAGCGTCTAGTTTCTCTGGATCAGGGAGAATACCTTCTGTAGAAATAATGTGACCGAGAAATTTCACCTGAGAACGACCAAATTCTGATTTTTCCAAGTTCACTGTCATGCCAACTCGTGCAAAAATACGTAATAATGAATCCAAAATTTTGTTGTGCTCACTCCAAGAACGTTTAGCAATAAGAATGTCGTCAACATAAGAAGTAATATTGTCACGAAGATAAACAGGTAAAATTTCATTTAAACTGCGAATGAATGCTGCAGAAGATACAGTAAGTCCAAACGGTAATTTCCGAAACTGGTAACAGTTACCAAAGGCTAAAAAGGCAGTATATTTTCTACAATCAGGGTGGAGTTCTATTTGCCAAAAACTTGCGCGCATATCAATCGTGGATAAAACTTTAATTCCATGGAAATGTTGAAGAAGTTCATCTAAATTTTGTGGACGGTCAGTTTCAGGAATAATAATATTATTTATCTGTCTGGAATCCAGAACCAAACGAATTGATCCATCCTTTTTAAGAACAACGTGTGATGGGCTGGTATAAGGGCTGACTGCTGGCTCAATAATGCCCTGATCTAACATGTATTGAAGTTCATTCTTAACCTTGTCTCTGTAAGCCAAAGGAATAGCGTACGTTTTTCCTCGAAATGGTGTGTGTTCTTTAACTTTAAATAAATATTGTAAGCCTTGTATAGTTCCTGTGTGATGACTAAACACTGTAGCATGTGAAGTCAAAATATGGTGCAGCTCTTCTCTTGCAACGTCATCTGGCACTTCAGCTTTTTTAACCTTTTCATTAATTAATTCTTCGCTACTAATTATATCCTCCATCGCGTCTCTGTATCTATTGTCATTGTCATGAATAAACACACTGTCGTCATAATGCTCAACGAAAGCATCAGAAGTAAGAAACCTTAAACATTTTGTATCTGATTCAGATCTTGCTAAACACTCGAAAAATTTCAAACATTTCGGCATTCCGGCAACAGTCAAATTCACACTTCCTTCTTTAAAGTTCAAAATTGCCTTATGTGTGTTAAGAAACTCCATACCTAATATAACCTGTGTACTGAGTAATGGAACAATAATAAAATTAGCAGACAATTCGTATCCTTGACAAATGAAATTTAGGTTGGTCTGTTGTTTAACTTCCACACCTTTTCCAGAAATCGCTCCTCGAATTGTAGTTTTAAAAATAGGTAACACAGGACAGGCAATAGTTCTTTCACATATACGAAAAACTGATTCACTAATGACGTTCAATGGGCTCCCAGAATCTAAAACTGCAGTGAACTTATTCTTACCCACACATACTTCAATAACAGGATGTAAAAATGCGTCTACATTATTTTCCTTTTCATCTAGCAAAATGTCTCTCATGTCTTCCAGGCGTACGTAGTGTAAAGTCGTAGTGTCATTACTTTCTGAACCGTCTATATTGCTGCCAGAAGCCGAAGCTGCTAGTCATTGTCGATTGTCTGCGTCACGTCTTTGATTATTCCCGACATTTCGCGGATCAATTTCTACTATTTCCACTTGTCTCTCTGAATTTCTGTCACGCGGAGGATGCCAATTAGGTCCTTCCTGTCTGTTAGATGCAAATTCTTGGTTGTGTCTGTTATTAAAATTTCTGGTTTCCTGTCTGTCTGCATAACTACTTCTTGTATAATTTCGACTGTCACTTCTGAAATTATTGTTAGACCTACTACCCTGGTTATTTCTGTAGTAAGAGTTTCTATTATTGTATGAATAATTTCTGTCTTGATGATACCGATTACTGTTTCCGTATGATTGATCATTCCGGTAAGAATTACCGTTATAATTGTCTGTGTAATCTCTGTTAGAACGTCTGTTATTGTCATAAGGCTGGTATCTATTGTCCTGTCTGTTACGTCTGTCATTCTCAAAGTTACCCAAATAACGTCCGTTCCGATCACTATCCCTTTTCTCTGAAAATGTATTGTAATTACTGCTACTGAAAAAATTACAAGAAGTCCCGTCGTCGTTGTCATACTCAAGTTCTTGTAGCAAAGTCTTAAAAGTCTCAATGTCGTCTTTACATCTTCCGGCTAAAGCAATTTGTCTTATGGATTGTGGCAGCTTAGTTAAACAAATGCGAATTAATTCAGTCGGGCTGTAAGGGTTGGAAAGGAACTGATTCTTTCGAATCATGTCTTCAAAATATTCTGCTGGCGTGCGGAATTCAGACTGTTTGAAATTACGCTGCATAATAAGACTGTGTTTGACTCTGTCTTGCGTGTTTTCGGACCAATATGCCGATAGAAATGCATGATAAAAATCATTCAGATTATTACAATCTCTAATGAGTGCACGCATCCGCGTCGCCGGTTCGTTTTCTAAATATCCACACATAAATTCCAGTTTGTGACTTAGTGGCCAATTTGGTGGGAGTGCATACATAAATTGATCTAACCATGCACATGGATGTATGTCATTTTTAGAATTGCGGAAGATCTTAAATTTCCGAACAGTCAAAAAGTGTTTATAGTCAAAGTTTTCGCCTCGTGGCGACAAAGACCTACCGCGTCTGTCCCAGTTTGAATGTCGATTATTGTCAAGTTCGCGCGCCTGGCGCTCTCTTGTTGCATCCCGTAAATGAAACAAATTACTTTCTTCAAACCCCTCTGCTACCTGTGATTCTAAATTTCTTTTGCTGTCTTTTCCTACAATTTCACCTTCGATTTGTTTGACTTGCTTTCGTAATGCCTCTACTTCCCTTTTAACGCGTTCATTAAACTTTCCCTGATTTTCAACATGCTTATTTATGTTCTGGTACTCTTCGGTTTCTGCAAATGGTAATGGAGCTGTATCATCTGAATCTCTATCCCCATTTAAACTAAGACTTGTCAATTTATCTGAAATCTCCTCAACTCTTTCCGATAAATCACCTATTTGTTCTTTCTGTTTATTTACGTCTTCCGTAAGTGTCGCGACTCGGGTTTCAGTATTGTCACATTTAGTAGTTAACTGTTCACACTGTTGCGTTAAGTTATTTATTCTGTCATTTGGAACGGATTCCTCGATTCTCTCAAATATTTCTTCCTTATCGTGTGCACGTTGTAAATTTAACTCTGAAAATTTTTGTACTATCACGCGATCTCTTTCTTCCTGTTCTCTATCCTGTTCCCTTTGTCTAATCTCTACTACAATTAATCTATTATTGTGAGCATTCAAAATCGGTTGTACTTCCTCTCTAATCTCTTTCTTTAATTCATCCTTCATGTTTTTGAAACATGTCCCTATTCGTGAGTCTAACCGTGTTTCCATTGTTTCCATCTCTGCTTTAATTGTTCCTATTTGTGATCCCAACTGTGATCCCAGTGAGTCTAACCGTGTTTCCATTGTTTCCCTATCTGTTTTTAATTCAGATCGTAACTGTGATCCCATTGTTTCCCTATCTGTTTTCAATTCAGATCGTAACTGTGATCCCATTGTTTCCCTATCTGTTTTCAATTCAGATCGTAACTGTGATCCCAGTGAGTCTAACCGTGTTTCCATTGTTTCCCTATCTGTTTTTAATTCAGATCGTAACTGTGATCCCAAATTTAATATTGCACCCAACAACTGCTCCATAATAGCCGGTTCGAAATTCTTTTCGCCCCTAAAATTTCCCGCAAAACCAACTTCTTTCGTCATGGCTGTAAAGCTATCTGTGTTCGATACTATTTCAGAATCTTCTATCGTTAATCTCGTATTCTGTGAATTTTCTGATTGAGAAAAATTTTGAAATGGTTCCGAACTATTTTCCCGACTTATTAAATTGTTTTCCACTTCATTATTCATGATACTGTTTTCCTCTGTTGGCGAGTTCGCCATGTTAACAATTTCGTCATTCTCACTATCCATCATTTTTGCCTTTTTCATCGATCGCGTAATCATTTACAAAACATACAAAACTCGTCACTATATGAAAATTACACACAATGACACTTTATCTCCAACAATACCATTCACACGAAATGTTTCCCTCAAACACGATTAATCGAACAATTGAAATAATTGCACTAAATTGTCAAACGCGTATACAAGACAACAAAATTAAATTCTGAAAAAAATACCATTATAAGAATGACAATTACCAAATCTACACATGCAAAACAGACTATAATTACTAAACTACAAATTGCTACAACAATGCTACTGTCTACTATTTTTACAATCAGAAGATTCCAAGGGACGATCCGAAGCAGTGGTCGCCACGTGCATGGTGGCTTAATTAAATGAAATGAAAATAATTTTAATTTTTTGATTTATTAGCTGTCTGTTCGGTTACGAAGTCTCGTAACGGTTGGCCCTGACTAGTATTATTACGCTATCTGACTGCTTAGAACAACAACAAAGAATGAAATGGAAATTTTCATTAACACAATTAATTAATTAATTAAGTCCCCAGCAACTATAAAACCTACGAAACCAAAGCACAAGTATAACTGTTCTGTGTGTGGAAGTATGACTCAACGTACACATCTGGCACGGTTCTTCTTCAAAAGACAAGAATTTCAAATACCATTTATACTGAATTAATTAAAGAAAATACGAATACCATAATTACTCAAGAGAACCACAATTACACTCTAATCCAAGAACACAAGCCAGATGCTTTGTTGACTGAACCTGTTATGACACATTATTTAAAACATGGAAATAATGAAAAATAAATCAAGTTTCGTTACCTTCATATATTGACCAAAATCACTCTCATAATTACAATATATCTCCACACCGATTCGCTATTACAACATCTCAACAAGAATTTTTCAGTATCACATCTCAGCAAGCACATCTCAACACGAAGTGACTACTACGAGCTCTCCCCAAGCACTGACTACTACGACATCCCAATAATCACTTCCCGTGGAGGCGGCGGAACAATGCTCTCTAGCGATCTCTGGCGCTGTGGCTCGGTGTAGCCACCTTTCAACATCACACAACACCCAGTCATCACGAGGCACAGAGAAACCCGCCTCGATTGCGAGAAAAGCACCTAGTGTTAACCTAGGTTTCGGCGTAGATAACTACAACTTCTTCAGAACAATAAAACCCACAAGTGCCTAAGAAGACCTTTGTCAATGATTAAAAGAAGATATTTATAGCTATGGTGTTCTTTTAATCATTGGCAAAGGTCTTCTGTTGCCATTGTGGGTTTTATTGTTCTGAAGAAGGTGTAGTTATCTACGCCGAAACCTAGGTTAACACTAGGTGCTTTTTTCGCAAACGAGGCAGGTTTCCAGTTTTTTAATATATTCAAATGAGGGAGGCACTACCACAAGTGCTGTTTCATAGAAGGCATGAGGTTGTGAAGACACATGTTACTCACAGCAATAATTCGATTCTACACAGAGTACGCGAAAGAACTTGCCCCACTTCTAACAACCGTGTACCGCAAGTCTCTAGAGGAACGGAGGGTTCCACATGATTGGAAAAGAGCACAGGTAGTCCCAGTCTTCAAGAAGGGTCGTCGAGCTGATGCGCAAAACTATAGACCTATATCTCTGACGTCGATCTGTTCTAGAATTTTAGAACATGTTTTTTGCTCGAGTATCATGTCGTTTTTGGAAACCCAGAATCTACTATGTAGGAATCAACATGGATTCCGGAAACAGCGATCGTGTGAGACCCAACTCGCTTTATTTGTTCATGAGACCCAGAAAATATTATGTACAGGCTACCAGGTAGATGCTATTTTTCTTGACTTCCGGAAGGCGTTCGATACAGTTCCGCACTGTCGCCTGATAAACGAAGTAAGAGCCTACGGAATATCAGACCAGCTGGGTGGCTGGATTGAAGAGTTTTTTGCAAACAGAACATAGCATGTTGTTATCAATGGAGAGACGTCTACAGACGTTAAGGTAACCTCTGGCGTGCCACAGGGGAGTGTTATGGGACCATTGCTTTTCACAATATATATAAATGACCTAGCAGATAGTGTCGGAAGTTCCATGCGGCTTTTCGCGGATGATGCTGTAGTATACAGAGAAGTTGCAGTATTAGAAAATTGTAGCGAAATGCAGGAAGATCTGCAGCGGATAGGCACTTGGTGCAGGGAGTGGCAACTGTCCCTTAACATAGACAAATGTAATGTATTGCGAATACATAGAAAGAGGGATCCTTTATTGTATGATTATATGATAGCGGAACAAACACTGGTAGCAGTTACTTCTGTAAAATATCTGGGAGTATGCGTGCGGAACGATTTGAAGTGGAATGATCATATAAAATTAATTGTTGGTAAGGCGGGTACCAGGTTGAGATTCATTGGGAGAGTGCTTAGAAAATGTAGTCCATCAACAAAGGAGGTGGCTTACAAAACACTCGTTCGACCTATACTTGAGTATTGCTCATCAGTGTGGGATCCGTACCAGATCGGGTTGACGGAGGAGATAGAGAAGATCCAAAGAAGAGCGGCGCGTTTCGTCACAGGGTTATTTGGTAACCGTGACAGCGTTACGGAGATGTTTAATAAACTCAAGTGGCAGACTCTGCAAGAGAGGCGCTCTGCAACGCGGTGTAGCTTGCTCGCCAGGTTTCGAGAGGGTGCGTTTCTGGATGAGGTATCGAATATATTGCTTCCCCCTACTTATACCTCCCGAGGAGATCACGAATGTAAAATTAGAGAGATTAGAGCGCGCACGGAGGCTTTCAGACAGTCGTTCTTTCCGCGAACCATACGCGACTGGAACAGGAAAGGGAGGTAATGACAGTGGCACGTAAAGTGCCCTCCGCCACACACCGTTGGGTGGCTTGCGGAGTATAAATGTAGATGTAGATGTAGAATAAATCGGTGCAAAGGATCAGTCTGTAACACCGAAAATGCAGGATGCATGGCACCTGCTACCGATTTATAATTTTTTTTAATTGTATGTAAATATTTACAATTTAAATGCTTTCTTTTAATAAGTATGGACATTGCTTCAACCTTCAGTTGTCACGTCAGTGTTAAATAATAAATGTTTTTCTTTCCCATCATCTGCTCTGATTGTTAAACGGCGATCTTGTCGAACAAGTTTACCGATTTTTTCAATGTTTGCATCAGTTTTTGCTGACAATGGTCTGCCAGTGCGAGTGTCATCACTGGTGTCTTCGCGGCCATCTTTAAATCGTTTAAACCACTCAAACACTTGTGTTCGCGATAAACAATCATCGCCGTACACTTGTAGTAAGATTACAAACGTTTCACTTGCAGATTTTCCTAGTTTGAAACAAAATTTGATGTTAACACGCTGTTCTTTCTGTACACTCAACATTTTCCGACGCACAGACAAAACGTCAACTACTTAAAACAGACACCACGGGCAGACTGAGTGCAGGAGGCAGATGAAACTCGAGCAGTAGGCGGAGCGAGAGTCACGTGACAGGCCACGAGACTTTCAGCCTTATTGCATTCGTTTTATTGTTTCACCAGTACTAGTCCGGTTTTTTTCTAGCCACACCTCGTATAGAGACTCAGAGGGCCATAGACACGGGTTCACAGGTAGATGCCGTGTTTCTTGACTTCTGCAAGGCGTTCGATACAGTTCTCCACAGTCGTTTAACGAACAAAGTAAGAGCATATGGACTATCAGACCAATTGTGTGATTGGATTGAAGAGTTCCTAGATAACAGAACGCAACATGTCATTCTCAATGGAGAGAAGTTTTCCGAAGTAAGAGTGATTTCAGGTGTGCCGCTGGGGAGTGTCATAGGACCGTTTCTATCACAATATACATAAATGACCTTGTGGATGACATCGGAAGTTCACTGAGGCTTTTTGCAGATGATGCTGTGGTGTATCGAGAGGTTGTAACAATGGAAAATTGTACTGTATTGCAGGAGGATCTGCAGCGAGTTGACGAATGGTGCAGGGAATGGCAATTGAATCTCAATGTAGACAAGTGTAATGTGCTGCGAATACATAGAAAGATAGATCCCGTATCATTTAGCTACAATGTAGCAGGTCAGCAACTGGAAGCAGTTAATTCCATAAATTATCTGGGAGTACGCATTAGAAGTGATTTAAAATGGAATGATCATATAAAGTTGATCGTCGGTAAAGCAGATGCCAGACTGACATTCATTGGAAGAATCCTAAGGAAATACAATCCGAAAACAAAGGAAGTAGGTTATAGTACGCTCGTTGGCCCACTGCTTGAATACTGCTCAGCAGGGTGGCATCCGTACGAGATGGGGTTGATAGAAGAGATAGAGAAGATCCAACGGAGAGCAGTGCGCTTCGTTACAGGATCATTTAGTAAACGCGAAAGCGTTACGGAGATGACAGATAAACTCCAGTGGAAGACTCTGCAGGAGAGACGCTCTGTAGCTCGGTACGGGCTTTTGTTAAAGTTTCGAGAACATAGCTTCACCGAAGAGTCAAGCTGTATATTGCTCCCTCCTACGTACATCTCGCGAAGAGAGCATGAGGATAAAATCAGAGAGATTAGAGCCCACACAGAAGCATACCGACAATCCTTCTTTCCACGAACAATACGAGACTGGAATAGAAGGGAGAACCGATAGAGGTAATCAAGGAACCCTCCGCCACACACCGTCAGGTGGCTTGCGGAGTATGGATGTAGATGTAGATGTAGGATTTTGGATGTAAATCGCCCTAGCGGGCTGGCTACCGTAATTATTTCCTTTTCGTTCATCAGTGTAACTTTTGGATTCATGATCAGTGGTACTCCTTTTCTGTCCAATGTTGTTCGTGAGTGAATGCAAAAAATATCTTTCATTTTTCCGAATTGTACCCCTGTTCGGTTTAATTACTTATTTTATTTTTAGTAGACTTTTCTATCAGAAAGTTCGGTTGTACACTTTCCCCCTACTTATCGGTATTACTTCTTCGAGAAACATAGCCTTATCCAATTAGAAAAATTCCATTAGGTATACACGCGATCCACGGTCATATTTTATATCGCAAGCAGGATAGGTCGAATCGTCAGGGGGACGTTACAAGTTGCATGCCTTGTCACCTGTCCATATATGTGGCCGAGCGGTTCTAGGCGCTTCAGCCTGGAACCGCGCGACCGCTACGGTCGCAGGTTCGAATCCTGCCTCGGGCATGGATGTGTGTGATGTCCTTAGGTTAGTTAGGTTTAAGTAGTTCTAAGTTCTAGGGGACTGATGACCTCAGAAGTTAAGTCCCATAGTGCTCAGAGCCATTTGAACCATTTTGAACCTGTCCATATATTCCGTTCCACATTTGCGTTTCCACAATATTTGGAAATATGTTGCCCATCTTGTATAAACTCAATTCACACTTCGTTGTATTTGCCCAGAAGTCTGGTGTTTCACACAGTTTTAATCGCTCATCGTACAGCACTGTATTGTGCACAATAACGAGTTTTCTATCTGTACTTTCAGTTACTGGACGTCAATGGACCCGTTAAAGTCAGCTTCCTATTTCTTAAATGCTTCTCAGGGTTTTGATAAATATCCTTCTTTGACGAACAACGTGAAGCAAAGATTTTTGTGACGGTTTCTTGATTTGATAACATGCGAACAACACTACCACTTTCTACAGCCATACAAAACAATTATTCCTCTTAACAAGTTGACACATGGTTAACTTTACTGTGGGTTGCCTACAGGATATAGCTCGCATTCATTAGATCTCGGCACCACCTTACTAACAAGCTGATAAATTTTCATATCGCCATCATATTGTAAATAGTTGACTAGAACACAGAAGACAACGCGTGTTTACCTTGTATCTTCCACCTAAGTCTTGCAATTTTATGCTATGGCTATTCTCGCATCCAACAACTGCACAACTTAAAAACATTACTTAAAGCCCAGCATCAAATATGGATACCGTTACCAGTAAAGCGAATAACAACATTTATCCAAGGACGCAGATGACGGTGAAATGATTTCGTGTGGCACTTCCAACGGATATTCTAGACAACTCTGAATGACGATTTAACAAAAGCTACAGAGAATATAAATCTCCATGGTATTACGAAAGGCCCAAAAACTAAATTAAGACAATAAATAATGAAGAAAATGAGGCTTTTAATCGTTAAGCGAGATATCCCGAGTAATTAATGAACCACTTAGCGAAGTCGATGGAATATCGGAGACTGGGAGAGGTACTCCCAGTTCATAATTAGAAGCTGTAAGGTTGCGGGAGCAATAACGAAGGTCGCTTGAGAAACGGGTCTAAGAAAATAAACTTGGAATAAGGACGACGCTGCAGGAGTAACATTACGACTGCAGTAGGAATGCAATGCCGATTCTGAACCAAACTGAACCTTTGTTCTTGTACATTGACCTCCCACCCCCTTCTCCAAACAATCCCCATCCCCTGCCCCTCCCACCCCCATATAAGTACCTCCACTAATTCGTAAGCCACACCACGTCCTCCCCTTAATAAGCCACACCCATCTTTTGTAAACAGATCAGAGCTTTCAAGGCAACACATATTTTTATACCCCAATAACAGTTTAGAATCTTACTCTGCAATCATATTTCTTGATTCCTTAAGCTATACCCGCTTTCATGAAAATAAATGATTCAGAGAATGCAGATGTGTTAAACATATTTAAATCTCCCAATCACAGCTCATTGTCTTTCTGCCACGTTATGTTTATTGCACCGCATGTTCTGCAATCACTGGATATCCAATTCATGTTTGGTTGAAAAGCTAAAGTTATGTATTTTGTTGTTTCAAGAGCTGTAATGAATTTAATTTGTAATTTCGACGTAATTTCTGGTGCAAAACATTCTATTACATACCAATAACAGAATGCCAGACATAGATAACTTTTTTAGATATTACATTATGATATTTGCCCTCCCTCGGACATTTGAATTTCTAGAATTTCCTGGCACGTGTTTTTCGAGTATTAATTTCATCTTGATGCTTTCCTTATCCAAGATGTTGCAGTTAAAGATCTGTACGATGCAAAACAGTAGAAAATCCTCTCCGAAGACACAAGTTGAGCGAGATGCATAAGCTGAAACATCCATCATTATCCACAAATTATTGTAGTTCTTCTTATTCTTCTTTCTATTTTCAGACGTAGTATGCTGCTCTATACGACACCCAATACATTCCCCTCAATTGAATCAAACAGTTATTTCTTCACCATCGAAATTTATTTGACCACTAACTGATATTCTTAAATGTGAAATGTACCTTGAGTACCAGCGTGTAATTGAATGAATTTGGTAGCTCCATAATCTTATATAGAGACAGTACTGAGGGCCTCAACTGCTGTGACGCGCGCGCGCGCGCGCGCGCGCATGTGTGTGTGTGTGTGTGTGTGTGTGTGTGTGTTTAGGAGCAGTTACAGTCAATTCATAGGATGTTAATCTTTTTAGTATTTACTAGATTTTTATAGAGTCTTTACTGCGTCTTTTTCAAATACGTCTCTCAAAAGTTAAAACTGAGCATATACTAATATCCAGCTCAAAATATATTCATTCATTACTGCACATCTCCCATGGTTTGATATTTAATGTAACTGATGTTCAGTTTTGCATTGATGTCTCTTATTTTTCTCCATTTGTATTACTATCTCTCTGTCTGTCTGCCTCTCTCTCTCTCTCTCTCTCTCTCTCTCTCTCTCTGTCTCTCTGTCTCAGCAAGGCGCAAAGAAAGTCATGGAGTTCATATGTTCCACGTTTTAAAGTAACTCTTTCCAGAATTTCCTGATCGCTTACCTGATTACTGAAGGAGAAATTATGTATTCTCTACGTAATATTCGATTGGAATTAAATTTAAATAAATGAACTAAGGAAATTTCCAACGCCTGATGAAAAGAAGTTAGCACTAAGTTGTATACCATAGCGATCATGGAGGTTTCGCCCAATAAATTCAACGTAACACTTTGTTCAACGGTATCCGTTGTGTTAGTGTCAGTATATTTTATAATACTTGCTAATTTATCTGGAATACAGAAAATTTTGACAGAGGTGGTCACATTACTTACTTTAAGGTGACTGAAACGCACTGTAGTGATACTTTACTTTTGTTGTTGTTGTGGTCTTCTCTCTAAAACTTTTTTGATGCAGCTCTCCATGCTACTCCATCCTGTCAAGCCCCTCCATCTCCAGATAACTGCTTCAACCTACATCCACCTTAACTTGCGTATTGTATATATATCTTTATCTGCCTCTACAGTTTTTAGTCTCACCCCCCCCCCCCCTCTTCCCTCTAATATTAAATTGTTTTTCCTTGATGTCTTGCAATGCGTCTTATCAATCGATTCCTTTATTTAGTCAAGTTGTCACACATTTTTTTTATCTTCAGTACTATTCAGTACCTCCATAAAAGTTAGGCAATCTACCCGCCTTATCTTCAGCATTCTTCAGCGGTACCACATTTCAATACCTTTTGTTCTCTTCTTGTCTGAACCGTTTGTTGTCGATATTTCACTTCGATACAAGATTACATTCAGACAAATAATTTCAGAAAATACTTCGTAACACTTTCACCTATATTCGATGTTAAAAAATATCTTTCCTTCAGAAACGCTTTCCTTGCCATTGCCAACTTACATTTTATATCTTCACTACTTCGACCATCACCAGTTATTCTTCTAACCAAATAGCAGGTACATCCACTGCTTTAAGTAATTTCCTTGTCCAGTTCCCTCAAAAGCACCTGATTTAATTTGTCTTCATTCCGTTACCCTTCTTTTGTTTTTGTCAATGGTCATCTCATACCCTCCTTTCTAGACACTGTCCATTCTTTTCAACAGCTCTTTCAAGGCTTTTTTGTCACCAACATAATGACAGTGTCATAGGCATAACCCAAAGTCTTTCTCTCTTCTCCCTGAACTCCACATCCTTCTTCAAATTTTTGTTTGGTTTTCTTTATTGCTTGCTCTGTGTACAGACTAAAAAACGTTTGGGACAGGCAACAACCCTGTCTCCAACCCATCTCACCCAATGATTCCCATTTGCATGCTTAGACTCTTATAACTGCCGTCTGGTTGCTATATAA
This sequence comes from Schistocerca nitens, assembly GCF_023898315.1. Taxonomy (NCBI): domain Eukaryota; kingdom Metazoa; phylum Arthropoda; class Insecta; order Orthoptera; family Acrididae; genus Schistocerca; species Schistocerca nitens. The sequence continues at coordinate 655,099,398 of NC_064615.1, read as the reverse complement.
GGTTTGAATAACCTTTAGTTCCTTTTATTTCGCCCCTATTGCCTTCAGAATTCCAAAGAGTGTATTCCACCCAGAATTCTCAAAAGCTTTCTCTAAGTCTGCAGATGCTATAAAAGTATGTTTGCCTTTCCTTAACCTATCATGTTAGAAGATTTAAAGGATCTTAATTGCCTTCCGCTTTCCTTCATTCCCCAGAATCCAAACTGATTTTTCCTGATGCTGACTTCTTGTAGTTTTCCCACTCCTCTGTAAAGAATTCGTGTTAGTAATTTGCAACCATGACTTTTAAATTGATAGTTAGGTTATATTCGGACCTACCAGCACCTGCTTTCTATGAATTTGGGGTTGTTACATTATTGTTGAGGTTTGATGTTGTGTTTTTGTCTCACACATCTCGTGCATCACATGGAACAGTTTTTTCGTGGCTTCCTGTAATCCTCTGCGAAGACACAAGTTGAACGAGATGAAGCTCAAAGATCCATCATTATCCACAAATTATTGTAGTTCTTCTTATTCTTCTTTCTATTTTCCAACGTAGTATGCTGCTCTATACGATAGCCAATACATTCCCCTAAATTGAATCGAACAGTTATTTCTTCACCATCGAAATCTATTTTATCACTAACTGATTTTCTTAAATGTGAAATGTACCTTGGGTACTAGCGTGTAAATGAATGAATTTGATAGCTCCATAATCTTGTATAGAGACAGTACTGCGGGCCTCAACTGATGTGACGTGTGTGATATCAGCATTTTTGACGGAATGGGCGTTGTTTCGACTAGAGTCCTCAGTGCTCTGTCAAATTCTTCTCATCGCATCATACCTCCCATCTTAACTGTTCTCTGTTTCCTTTTTATAATCTCGCCTTCACGTTAATTTCACTTGTATAGCCCTCTATATATTACTTTCATATTTCAGCTTTCCCTTCTTTTTCTTAGTTCAGGTTTGTCATGTGAGCTCTCGATGCTCATACAGCTGCTTTTCCTTTACTCAAATGCCTCTTCAATGTACGTGCAGGTGATATCCATCTTCCCCTAGTTTTACAAGCTTCTATAGCCTTGCATTTGTCCTCTAGCCATTACTGCTTAGCCAATTTGCACTTTTTGTTACTGTCATGGTTTAATGTATGTATTCTGTTTCGTCTGCTTCATTTGCTGCCTTTTTACACTGTCTCCTTTCATTACTTAAATTCAGTATCACGTGTGATATCCAAGGATTTGTATTAGCTTGAAAAATTCTTTAATTTTTTAAAAATCCTCTAAGAAATTTCTGAAAACCGCATTAGCTGTCGATAACCCTTTATTCCATGATTATACGCGACCGATTTTGCAATATTGTAATCGCATCTTCACGTGAAAGAATCTGCAAAAACATGCAATGTGAATTAGTAGTAGATTAATAATGTCAAAAACGTGAGGTTCCTGGTTTAGGTACTTCACCTTTCTTACACACAAAAATAACATAACGATCAAAAACTAACACAACGATCAAAATAATGATTTGCGTTATTAATAAAAATAATAATAATAGTAAACTAGTGGTAAAATAATGGACGCATTGGGACTGATATTGATTAGTTATTACCCAACAATCTCAGTAGTACTAATTTATATTATTAATAATAATGAAAGAGAAGAAGATTGAAATGAATGTGACAGTGTCTGTTAGGAATGAAGAGAATTTTAATAGAGAACACTGTATAAAAACTTGACATATAAACTTGTACTATTGTAGTGGATTTTCGCATTGTTCGTCTAAGCTTCGATTACGCATTCACTATGCTGTTCACAGTACCTTATTCCTTGATGATTTTGTATTACAATCTTGTACTCGTCAGACCACAAGTGCTATTCCTCTTGCCAATGAACTTCACTAATTCCGACCGTCACTAACTTCAGCTTGTCCATTTTCGGTCAAAAATTTTATCCTGTCTGTCCAATTAAGGGATATAACATTCCGCTCTCCAACCTGTAGTATACCAATTCTTTATCCTGATGGCGACATCCTCTTGAGTATTTCCTGCCTGAATTTTATTTCTGGAGTATTTGACACACGAGGGTTCCATTATCATTTAACCAAATAGTAAAGTTTCATGGCCCCTGAAAAATAACGGCTGTACCATCACAGCAACAACATGTTGCCTCATGTTACAAGGTCAGATCAATCGATCATCCAAATGCTTCCAGCTGCCGCTCTCCAGGAAGCACATTTTCGTCTGGCCTCTCCATAGATACACTGTGGTTGCTCCTGCGGTACGACTATGTGGATCGTTGAGATGCGCAAACCACCCCACCTCGGCTAGATCCATAGTTCATAGAAGAATTTAATTGCAAAAATTTTGAAATGCCTTACTATTTTTAGAGGTGACATAATACACAACATTATGTTGTGCACCAGGTTCACTTTCAGTCTGGGATTTAACAAGCAAAGTCTCTGCTCTTTTAGGCTTTTTGGTTAAAGTATCTCTCAGAAATACTCGCCGAAAATGCGGTATTTCCAGTTTTTTAGCATAATGTTCTTTGTCAGTGTTATTTAGCTTTTATTAAGCGGCTATATTTTTCAAATACAGACCACGACCATTTTTCCTCTATGTGCCTGAAAACAGTCATTTCCCTTCTCGAAATTCTATTGCTTACATTACACGATTATGACTTCATATCTCGGCTAACTGTTTGTAAGACGTTATCGCATCGTTAACAGTTGCAGAGATCCCCGTCGCTCCTCTAGATAAATCCTCAAGCGCTTTTAAGCCAGTATGTATTGAAATGGAACATACTATTCCATCTCTCTGGGGATAGGCGTTATGTCCTCTCTTACTATTTCAAATTTTTTAATTATTTTGCTATTAAACCTTCTGTCATCTTCTTCTTTTCCATAGCCACCCCATTTTAACATCAGCTTTCACGGCACCAGTAACTGCTATAGCAGCAGATTTTTCACTGAGCTTGGTATCTTCCTCTTCCACTTTTCTCGCATGCTCTTCAATCGAATTCCGGTCATACCTATGTCTATCTGGGTATATTGCAAAAGCAATAGCACGTTTCTTGCATGCTTCATGTAATGGATTGGTTCCAACATCACCTTCTTTTATTCAGTTCACCAACGTTGTTCCTGGACTGAGTACGAGCAGCCAGTCATACGAAGTGCTATTTGATCTAGTCATTCAACCCTTGTCCGCCCCCAGTAGCTGAATAGTCAGCGTGACGAATTATCAATCCTCTGGGCCCGAGTTCGATTCCCAGCTGGGTCGGGGAATTTTCTCCACCCAGGGACTGGGTGTTGTCCTCATCATCATCCTATTATCCTCATAGACTGCAGGTCTCCCTAGCCATACGATTAAATAAATTCAACCCTTCTAAAGTTGTCCATGTCTACTGTTGGTGATGTAATTCTGGAGTGGAAGTGGGAAAGAAGAACGATAGCTAAACCACAGACAGATCTTACATACTTACAGGAAGGACTGTCGAGCACTGCTGAGGGTGGTTGTAAAATGTTGCATGGAATCAGCGGAAGGAACCGTTCATAAGCTCCCAAATGTTACCGGGAGTCCAGCTAGCCAACGACTGTGCGTAGAAAGTTACAAAGAATGGAGTGCAATGGTCGGGCAGCTCCTGATAAGCTACACAGCTCTTTATCCCGCGCTAAGCGACGTCTTGCATGGCCATTGGAAAGAGGATAACTGGAAACGACTGATCTGGAGCGATGACTCCGGCAGTACCCTGCAGCAATCCAATGGAACGGTTTGAGTTTGTTGAATATCTGATGAACGTTACATGCCACATTGTGTACAGCATCAATGAAGTATCGAGAACGTGCTGTTAGGGTACGAGGGTGTTTTTCATAGTTACGACGTTGTTTTCTCCTTGTACTTAAGAATACACTACATGCGGAAGGATGTGAACGCTTTTCATAGGGTTATGCACTGCTTTCAGTAGAAGAATAGTTCAGAGGCGCTGATGATATCAGCATGAGAACACATTCTATCATAAAGCAGAATTTGTAAGCAAATGTTTTGTAGACAATGACGCTCCTGAAAAGGAGTGGCAATCATAGAGTCCTGGCCTGAGCTCAATGGAATACTTTTGTAATGTGTTAAAACATGAGCTTCTTTGGTTTCGGTGCTTGAGGAAGGATGAGCTGTCCTTATCCCACAGACATTCAGACATCCGTTTGAATTGAAGAAGACGTCAAAAAGGCAAACGGTGGCCACCCTTCATTTATTTCCACTAATAGGCGTCCACATACTTCTGATGAAGTAGTGTACGGGAAAATTAAGAAAAATGTTAGAGACATTGGTAACGTAATTTTTTCCTTCAGACAAGTCAAACGTAATTTCAGGCATGTATTCAGCGATCATGTTAACCCTAAATCTGTAAATGAGCATGTCGTGAGAATGTATACAGTTTTGTAGTTCTAAGCAGATGATTCCAAGGGGTTTCGCGACTGCAGCCGGATAACGTCGACTTCCTGCAACGATATATCGGCTGACAACCATTCAGCCATTTTCAGGTGAGTATCGTGCACTGGAAGTTGCTAGAAAATCCTCACGCAGTTATCCTTCCAGCGGATAAGGGCAACGCTACTGTGCTTTTACTACGTGATATCTATGATCAGATGATTTCTATCTTGTTCAGTGAACCAAAGTACTGGAAGACTGACCCGGCAGGGAAAGTAGAAAGGAAAACGACCGAATTGCTGAATTCTTTTCCCTTCCGTAAGAAGTTATAAAACGATTGAGACCTGAGACCTCTGTTCCACCACGGTTGTATGGTCTTCCAAAAATACTAAAAGAAGGTCTTCCATTACATCCTATTTTGAGCAATATAGGCGCTCCAGCGTATGACTCAGCTAGAAATATTGAGATTTTACGGAGACCTTTTGTGGGGAAGTGTTCACATCCTATTCGTAACTCTGGTGAGTTTTTTAATAGACTGGAGGCACTTCGACTCAACGGGTCGGAGTTACTAGTAAACTTCAATGTATTCTCACTCTTCACCATGGTTCCTCTCACGGATTCATTATTACTCATCAGCAGTAAGTTCAGAGTTGATGTAACAGGGATAGCTCATCATGTCCTTTCCTCAACCTATTTTTTTCTCAACAGAGAATATTTTGAGCAAATTGGTGATGTTGCCACCGATTGTCCTCTCTCCCCTCTGTTAGCAAACTTTTTTATGGAAGATTTTAGGAGAGGGCACTTGATTTGGCAATACTTAAACCAAAAGTCTTCTAGCGATATGTGGATGATACTTCTGTAGTGTGGCTCCACAGTGAAGAAGAGTTGCGCTTTATGCAACATCTGAATTCTTCCCTCAAGAATATTAAATTCATGGAAGTGGAGAATGCCGGCTGACTGCCATTTCTGGACGCCTTGGTCAAATGGAAAGTGGATGGATGATTGGGGCGTTCCGTGTACCGTAAGCTCACACATATAGACCTGTATTTGCCGACGTCTTATTGCCACCACCCATCACCAACTATGGGCGTCCTTCGAACGTTGTAGCATCGGGAACATGTTGTGTCTGATGGGGACAGCCTTGCAAAGGAGCTGGAACACCTACAATCAGTGTTCAAAGGCAATGGATACTTCGACATCAGATCAGCGTAGCTTTAAGTAAGCAGAAAGAAGAGGAAAAGAAGCGGTATGTCTAGAGAATTCCTTTCCATAAGTCGGCAATATATCGTTGAAATTAGGCATAATTTATGTCAAAGTAATCCTTCGCCCACCTATGAAGACTTGTTCTCTTCTCACCTCAGAAAGGATGATCTGGGATTGCGGAAGGCTGGAATCTAGAGAATATCTTGTCAGCGTGGCAAAACTTATGTTGAACAGACAAAGCGCACAGTGCGTGAAAGATGTTTAGAACATGATCGCCACACTCGCCTTTCGCAGCCCAGTAAGTCTGCCATGGCGGAGCATTGTGTTTCCCCAGGTCATTCCATGTAATACTCTGCTATGGGAATCTTTGCCTTGACAAGATCCTCCTGGAATTCAGCAATTAAGAAATCGGTGGAAACACGTTTAACGCAAAATCTTATTAATAATGATGGTGTGTTTCAAACGGATATGGCATGAGACCCTGTAGCATGACTTTACGCTTGCGTCTGAGCGTCATAGTTGGAGTTGTATTCGAAGAGAGAGCGTAACTCGACATAGGTAGCTCATGTAGCAGTTGCCTTTGCGCATGCGTCTTCACGCCTGTTTTTGGCCTATGCGTAGCGACATGAACTAGCAACTTCTACGGTACGGCTACTAATAATGCGTGTTTTAACACAGCCAGTCATTCTATGCAATCCTCAGTGGGACAACCACTGTAACTACAATTGTAGTTGTATCACGTCTTATCAGCAAACTTGAACTTCCACCGTCGGAGGGCGGTATGAGACTACAAGTTCCACCGCTATAGTTTCAGTGAGCAGTACAACGATGTCATTGCTATGCTGTCATTGCAAGATAGAAAAACATTACTCCGCCACCAAGATAGTAATAATTCGTTCAACCATATTTGTATTTCATGTATCATACTGGCGCCCAGTGGTAATATAAGAGGAAACGCACTCACTAATCATCTTCTTCACGTAATCATTGGCGTGTTGCCAGATAAAGTGAGAGACTTGCTCATAATCAGTTCAGATGCTGACTAATCTGCAGTTGTCAACAACAGAACATGCTTCTTAAACCCATTGGACAGAAGCAAGGTGTGAAATCTTGACGAAATGCCCGCAAGAAGCTATTGTTGCTGCAAACAACAGAGGACGAAGTTGGGTCTGATCTGGAAAAAGAAATGAAATCCATTTCGCAACCATAAAAGACACTGATTCAAGAACAAAATTTATTCTGAAAGCAGAAGAAAGACCATAAAGAAAACGAAGACGCAAAAAAGCGTGTTTTTGTGAAAGCAGAAAGTAGAGATGGAGGTGGAGTCATTGGAGAAGAAAAAGAACAAGATGAATGTTATAAGGAAGATGAGGAATTGTAAAAAGAAGTACGAAGGAAAATTATAGTGGAGACAGGAGGAGACTGGGAGAATCATTTTTAATAAACCATTAAAAAACGCATTATACTGAATACGGTATAAGATTCAAGAGATAAGAAGAGCGTGTGTGACTGGTAATTCACCGATATATGTCGGTGGAGGTTATTTAATAATTCACAGTGTAGGATACCCAGAAAGGAGAGGATTATATAATCTAGTTTTTAAAATGGTGCTGAATAAAGAGTTACACCGCTCGAGATCTTCAAAGTTACTCTAAAATTCTTATGGCCACTATTGCTTACAGTGGGAACTATTTCTTCTGCAGACTAGTAAATTGTAGCAGAGGCTACAAATATGATTACGGCTGCAATGGATGGAAGTGAAAGATGATGAAATACGTATTGGTGCAGGAATATACACTAATGGAGAGAACTAAAATGAACTTAGCATTAAGATTGAAAGACAGCCTCCAGAGAAACGACAGCACATGTCGACTGTGTCCACTGGAAGAAAGTGAATGAAAGGGAGACGAATCGGGTGGGGGGCGGGGGGGACGATGGAAGGGGGTCAGATATCAAGGTTAATATCAAATATTTAATCTGGTACAGAACTGATATTGCATACTGAAGCTATATGGTATTAAGACATGTTGAGCTACAATTAATACACTAGTAAAAAGATAACATTAATCAATGGTGTTTAATCAGCAGTTATTCTCATGCGTCATGGAAGAATATGTACCTTATGTACTGCTCCCGGAAAATGAAGCGATACGTGTTTAATAAGTGTTGTGTAACATTATATGTAAATGTATTTTCGATTAGCTGCACATGTATCACAAGAAATCAACATGCTTACAGCGGAACCTATATTGGAAATGATGAAGATAAATTACTTAACAATGGGTAAATACTACAGTATACTTTAAAATATTAGTTAACAATACTGTTTACCACTAACAGGAACAATGATTGAAGAACGGAGAGGTGGTTTCGTTAAATATGCTGCTTAAGACATCTTCTTGTCGAGTTAGAATTATCTTTTTGCGCTTGGTTTGCAAAACACTTGAAGATACAAAAGCAGACGACGAAAAATATCAGTTCACCGTTCAGCGTTGATACCAATAAATATGCGGCATTACGTGTGGGGCAACTTCAGCTAGGACAAATTCACGAAATGACTAATTTTAGACATACTGTCTATGGAGATGGCTTTATTTTTATACTTCATGACCAGTTTTCATTACACGATCTTCAGATCAAAATGTCCATGACTAGATAATAACGTTCATGAAATAGTACCTTGTATTAGGTACCAGTCAACTATATATATATATATATATATATATATATATATATATATATATATATACAGGGTGGATATATTTCGTAAACCACATCAAATACTGACGAACCGATTCCACAGACCGAACGTGAGGAGAGGGGCTAGTGTAATTGTTTAATACAAACCATACAAAAATGCAAGGAAGTATGTTTTTTAACACAAACCTACGTATTTTTTAAATGGAACCACGTTAGTTTTGTTAGCACATCTGAACATATGAGCAAATACGTAATCAGTGCCGTTTGTTGCATTGTAAAATGTTAATTACATCCGGAGATATTGTAACCTAAAGTTGACGCTTGAAACCTCCGACGTTCAGTTGCGTATTGTAACAAACACGGGCCACGGTCGGCGAGCAGCATCTGCAGGGACATGTTTACGATGACGACCTTGTTTACGAGTGTGGCTGTAGTGCACTGTTGCGGTTTGGTCTAGTTATCGCAGTGTCCGCATGTAGCGCTTGCTGCTATTCTTATTCTGCATTCGTCTCCGTACGCAGACCAACTGTAGTACACCGTGTTACCAGACGTCTGTGATAGTGTAGTGTTGTAGGAACTGTGACCATGGTGTATTCGAACTCTGAAAAGGCGGAGATGATACTCATCTATGGCGAGTGTCGACGAAATGCAGATGAAGCCTGCAGGGTGTATGCAGAACGATACCCGGACGGAGAGCATCCAACGTGCCACACATTGCAAAACATCTACAGCCAACTGTATGCAACAGGTATGGTCGTAGCACGCAAACGGGTCCGTAACAGGCCCGTCACAGGAGAAGCGGGTGCAGTTGGTGTGTTAGCTGCTGTTGCCGTGAACCCACACATGAGTACACGGGACATTGCGAGAGCCGGGGGACTGAGTCAAAGTAGTGTCATACGCATACTGCATTGTCACCGCTTTCAACCGTTTCATGTGTCGCTACATCAGCAATTACATGGTGATAACTTTAATCATCGAGTGCAATTCTGTCAATGGGCATTAACAGAGAATGCGTTGCAGTTCTACCTGTTTACCGATGAAGCGGGTTTCACAAACCACGGGGCAGTGAATCTATGGAACATGCGTTACTGGTCCGTGGACAATCCTCGCTGGCTCAGACAGGTAGAGCGACAGCGACCGTGGACTGTAAATGTATGGTGCGGAATCATTGGCGACCACCTCATTGGTCCTCACTTCATTGCAGGGGCCCAAACAGCTGCAACATACATCGCGTTTCTACAGAATGATCTGCCAACGTTGCTCGAAAATGTTGCTCGAAAATGTCCCACTGGAAACGCGTCGACGTATGTGGTATCAGCATGATGGTGCACCTGAACATTCCGCAAGTAACACTAGGCTGACCCTTGACAGGATGTTCGACGGGCGTTTCATAGGACGTGGAAGGCGCATAAATTTGCCAGACCGTTCTCCTGATCTTATACCTCTGGACTTCTTTCTGTGGGGTACGTTAAAGGAGAATGTGTACCGTGGTGTGCCTACAACCCCAGAGGATATGAAACAACGTATTGTGGCAGCCTGCGGCGACAATACACCAGATGTACTGCGGCGTGTACGACATTCATTACGCCAGAGATTGTAATTGTGTGCAGCAAATGATGGCCACCACATTGAACACCTATTGGCCTGACATGTCGGGACACACTCTATTCCACTCCGTAATTGAAAACGGAAACCACGTGTGTACGTTTACCTCACCCCTCATGGTAATGTACATGTGCGTCAGTGAAAAAGACCAATAAAAAGGTGTTAGCATGTGGACGTAATGTGCTGTTCCAGTCTCTTCTGTACCTAAGGTCCATCACCGTTCCCTTCGGATCTCTACGTAATTCGGTGCTCTCCGATACACACGAACAGCGGAGGAGTGGTACTCAAGCGTCAACTTTAGGTTACAATATCTCCGGATGTAATTAACATTTTACAATGCAACAAACGGCACTGATTACGTATTTGTTTATATGTTCAGATGTGTTAAAAAACATACTTCCGTGCATTTTTTTATGGTTTGTATTAACCAGTTACACTAGCCCCTCTCCTCACGTTCGGTCTGTGGAATCGATTCGTCAGTATTTGATGTGGTTCACGAAATACACTCCTGGAAATTGAAATAAGAACACCGTGAATTCATTGTCCCAGGAAGGGGAAACTTTATTGATACATTCCTGGGGTCAGATACATCACATGATCACACTGACAGAACCACAGGCACATAGACACAGGCAACAGAGCATGCACAATGTCGGCACTAGTACAGTGTATATCCACCTTTCGCAGCAATGCAGGCTGCTATTCTCCCATGGAGACGATCGTAGAGATGCTGGATGTAGTCCTGTGGAACGGCTTGCCATGCCATTTCCACCTGGCGCCTCAGCTGGACCAGCGTTCGTGCTGGACGTGCAGACCGCGTGAGACGACGCTTCATCCAGTCCCAAACATGCTCAATGGGGGACAGATCCGGAGATCTTGCTGGCCAGGGTAGTTGACTTACACCTTCTAGAGCACGTTGGGTGGCACGGGAGACATGCGGACGTGCATTGTCCTGTTGGAACAGCAAGTTCCCTTGCCGGTCTAGGAATGGTAGAACGATGGGTTCGATGACGGTTTGGATGTACCGTGCACTATTCAGTGTCCCCTCGACGATCACCAGTGGTGTACGGCCAGTGTAGGAGATCGCTCCCCACACCATGATGCCGGGTGTTGGCCCTGTGTGCCTCGGTCGTATGCAGTCCTGATTGTGGCGCTCACCTGCACGGCGCCAAACACGCATACGACCATCATTGGCACCAAGGCAGAAGCGACTCTCATCGCTGAAGACGACACGTCTCCATTCGTCCCTCCATTCACGCCTGTCGCGACACCACTGGAGGCGGGCTGCACGATGTTGGGGCGTGAGCGGAAGACGGCCTAATGGTGTGCGGGACCGTAGCCCAGCTTCATGGAGACGGTTGCGAATGGTCCTCGCCGATACCCCAGGAGCAACAGTGTCCCTAATTTGCTGGGAAGTGGCGGTGCGGTCCCCTACGGCACTGCGTTGGATCCTACGGTCTTGGCGTGCATCCGTGCGTCGCTGCGGTCCGGTCCCAGGTCGACGGGCACATGCACCTTCCGCCGACCACTGGCGACAACATCGATGTACTGTGGAGACCTCACGCCCCACGTGTTGAGCAATTCGGCGGTACGTCCACCCGGCCTCCCGCATGCCCACTATACGCCCTCGCTCAAAGTCCGTCAACTGCACATACGGTTCACGTCCACGCTGTCGCGGCATGCTACCAGTGTTAAAGACTGCGATGGAGCTCCGTATGCCACGGCAAACTGGCTGACACTGACGGCGGCGGTGCACAAATGCTGCGCAGCTAGCGCCATTCGACGGCCAACACCGCGGTTCCTGGTGTGTCCGCTGTGCCGTGCGTGTGATCATTGCTTGTACAGCCCTCTCGCAGTGTCCGGAGCAAGTATGGTGGGTCTGACACACCGGTGTCAATGTGTTCTTTTTTCCATTTCCAGGAGTGTATATCCAGCGGCAATGTTAGGTGACTCACCCTATATATATATATATATATATGTGTGTGTGTGTGTGTGTGTGTGTGCCAGTTCCGTCTGGTCGTACTGATAGTGTTATTTACTTATTTCATTATTTCATTGGTAATATCAGTTTACATTAACTAAAACGATTATAAATTGGATTATAAACATCACAAGACTCACGATAATGTCCCTTCACGTCTGCAGGGCCCCTAATCTCTTATGATAAAAATGACATCAATGCAGCGGTATGAGTGTCCAACGATCACTGTCTACTTTGGGATCGTGCAGGAAAGGGTTCAAAGGCTCATGCAAAAGTTGTTATGATTCCCGTGCATGGTCAGTCTCGAATCTTACACCATTAACACTAAAATCTTAATAGTAAAAATGACATTGGCCTCATTACTTGATTTTCAGTTTCCTTTCCTTTTTACTCATATTACTTTTTTTGATCTATTATTTGCGTCCTGACTTCTTTCTCCTGCTACATATAACTAATGTGTAGTGTGGAACTTTAAAGCCGATAGAATTTGAATTTTGTCATTGCATCATGTGATCAGCTTGGGTTTCTATACGTTTTGTTTAATATCTCAGCCAGTAGATGAATCGATAGCAGTTCAGAGGTACTACAGCTGGAAAATGACAGACACCACCAGCGGTGGGTAACATGTGCCCGGCCTCTCACAGCACGGAGTCTGAGGTATCACTTGAGCTATTTAGCACACGCCTAAAATCGTATGTCTGATCCCTGACGATCTACAGGGAAACGGAGCTTCCCATAAGATCTTGAAAATGTAATAAAAACAATGTCATGTAACAGGAACGTCTTACTGAAGGAAAACCAGCAAGAGTGGTCCAATTAAGCATGAAAATCCCGTTAACACAACACACATGGCTACATTAACGAAGGGGCTCATAAATCTAGAAAAGAAACTACTGGTCACTATAAAAATTTAGTTTATTACCATGAAACATCAGACAAATTAACTACCCATTGAATTAAATATGTAAACATTTGATACGCGGCCAAAAGGAATGTAATTATAAAATACAGTCTTGGCACAGTTAGGTGGACTCATGAAAGCATGACATGGAACTATATTGCGGATGTAGCCAATGTGCAAAATTCGTAAGCAGTTTAAAGAAAGAACGCAGGAAAATAAGTATTATCATCAGCAGAATCGTCAAAGTGCATGATGGAAGCAACTGGCTGCCAATGAACATTAAAACTGTGCAATTAAACTCTGATGTAGGGTGACTAGTCTCGATTTAGTGATTACATCACCAGCCCATTCTTATCACACTTACCCAGTGTGAATTGGTGAGATGACGACAACAACGGTTGGAAATTATGAGTCCAACTCACTCTTTGTTCCCGCTTAAGATGGAGACAGCCCTCTCTGTGACACCTTGGCAATAAGAGTCCTCTCACTTTACTCTCAAGAAATTGCCTTATTCCGTCAGTGGAGGAATATAGTCACCGGGCTGCAGCACACCTTGCTAGTTCTTATCAATAATAAATTTATAAACAAGTTTAACAAATACCTACACTGATAGACATTGTCATGGTTAACCAGTGATGGTAGTGTATCAGGAGGAAGGAAGAACATGACAGGTTTCTAACCCCAGCCAATAAATAGGATTGTACATACACATACATAAGTTAATCTGCGCCTTCTATTGAAATAATTATTGTCAGCCAATGAGAGACCCTCCTACATGTATTTAACCGGACTTCTATTGTGGCCACAGAAAAATGGCCGAACCCACACTCTCCCCTGAGTTCTACATCTGCCTTCAGATGTTATGTTTCCTGAAAGAATTCTTTACAGTATCTTGCACAATGCAGTTTTGTTTGCCTAGAACAGCTGATTTCAGTGCTGAACAAATTTATGATTTTCTGATCCTTTTAAACCTTTCATTGCCACAGATGTGAGTTGAGTGTGGCTTTCCTGTCAGTGTAGTGATGGTCAAATTTTGCTACCTATGCTGAGAGACAGCGTTCCATCCGTTACGAAATACTTATCACTCGATTATAGGAAAACTATTCGCTGAAAAAATGAATTTTCTCACATCTTACAGTCTGATATCTACGCTCAGTAAAGGACTCAATTTCTTTTCGTTATTCGTCATAGGACCAGTACTGCACCATTTTTTTAAAAAATTTTCAGAGCTAAGAACGTGTTGCATAAACTTTGTGTATGGTTCATTTTAGCTCGTACATTAGTGTGTATGGAATGGAGACTAGATATAGAAATTTTATTTAAAACTGAGAGCAGAACGACATCTCATTTGTATCTCTTGTTATTGGTTTTTATATCTAATGAACGGTCACACGTGGTCTGCCCACTTCTGATCAAGCGGACTTGACAGCTAGAATGAAATATCATCCGCTTTCAAGAAAACTATTTGGTGAAAAAATTTGATTTTTGCACAGCTTACAGTCTGACATCTTTTCTCGACGAAGAACTGAATTTATTTTTGTTATTCAGTATATTTACTGTGCTGCATCAAATTAAGTTACACATTGCACTAAATTCAAAGAGCATGCAGAAGTGAAAACACACTGCATAAACTTTGTGAATGATTGATTTTACTCTCATACTGCTGTGTATGAAACGTAGATATCAAAACCTAATTTAAAATTGAGAGCCAAACAATATCTCATTTTATTCTCGAGTTACTGATTTCTGCTTCCCGTGGACGTCGCGTATGAGGCGCCCGTTTCCAGCCCAGTGCATTGGAAATCGTGTGACCACAATAATCTCCATGATTCATAAACGGTTCAAGCTAAATAAATGACGTCTTTTGCAAAGAAAGCATGTAAATAGGCATATATGTTATGTGATAAATATTTGAAACTGTTTTATTTGCCGTAATATGGAAACAACTCGTCCGTAGCAGTGAGAGGTAAGCGGAATGGCATGCATATCCACATCAATGTTGCTTAATGGAAAACCACGGGGGCTACGTCTAAGCATGTCCTGAGTATCTGGGGAGTGATGGAGCATGAGTTAACTCGTCCACAGCAGTCAAAGTGTTAAGTTAACTTACACGTCACGAGCCATCTAGAAAGAACACCCAAAGCTGCAGAAAATTCCAGGTTCCCATCACCGCAATAAAGGCAAGGAAAGGAAAAGAAAGGAAAAGAAAGGAAAGACAAGGAAGAAGTAAGTAGCTTTACATTCTTTGGTAATAGTGAATATTGTCACAGTTATCATACAGCTTTAAAGTATTGACTATGCTGACCATTGGGATGTGCATATTACGATATAAAATAGGTTGTGTGACAGTTTGTGCATAGTCTGCCGCAACACACTACGCAATTGACCATGCCTTAGTCCTTAATAGTACACCACGTGAGCTATTACAAATCACGTCTAGCTGCTATTTTGGCACTGACCTTACTGTGAACTTTGACTTTTTGGATACTGTTTTTGGCATATCTTCTGTGACGACCCTGACTTTGTGGATTATTTGCTTGTATCAACAGTAGACGTAAAAGTGGAAATGAGGTTTTTCCCTATCGTGTTTATAGTGACACACTCATACCCAATGCCAATATCGTGGATGCTAATTTCTGCAGCTTTGACACATACAATTCCTACTACGGTAGCAATACAGGGTGTCCCAAAAAGAATGACCCAAATGTAAATAGAATTATTTATTAGGAAGAAGGGCTTAACACCAACAAATTGCATACTAAATTACTCATAAAAGACAGAAGTTCATAAAAATCCATCACAAATGTTCAATATGTCCTCCATTGGCTGCACGGACGACATCTAGCTGATAGCCAAATTCATCCACACTGAGCGTAAAGTGTCTTCTGTCACTGAAACTACAGCAGCTCATATTCTGGTTTTTAGTTCATCAATGTCACGAGGTAATGGAGGAACATAAACACGTTGTTTAACATATCCCCACAGGAAGAAATCACATGGTGTTAAGTCATGGGACCTAGGAGGCCAAGAGTGTAAAGCCTGGTCTTGCGGTCCCGTACGCCCTATCCAACGTTTAGGCACGTTGGCATTGAGGAAACTGCACACGTCCTTGTGCCAGTACGGTGGTGCTCCATCCTGCTGATAGATGAAATTGTCAGAGTCAAGTTGAGGGAATAACCAGTTCCGTAGCATCGAAAAGATATGAGTGTCCAGTTACGGTTTCTTCCCCCAAATACGCACATTATGACGGTGAATCTTACCGCTAATATGGAAAGTTGCCTCATCGCTGAATATCAACCGTGACATAGAAGTGTCATCTTCCATGTCCTCTAGAATAGCACTACTAAAGTCCACTCGCTTCACACTGTCAGTATCTCGAAGAGGTTGTACCAGTTGTAATCGGTATGGTTTGAGTTCTGAACGATGCCGTAACACACGCCACACTGTCATGCGCGGTAACGCAAGTTCTTGGCTAGCACGACGCGTAGACTTGCAGGGGCTCCGTTCAAATGCTCGTCGGATTTGTTCCACTGTTTGTTCAGGAACGCGTGGCCGGCCAGGAATTTTGCATTTACAGAGGCACCCTGTTTCTTCAGACTGTTTATACCACCGTCAAATGTTCTTTAGTGATTGTGGTTTAGCACGAAATCGAATATGAAACGCCCGCTGAACTGCGATCACTGATTGAGTACGACTAAATTCAATAACACAATACGCCTTTTGTTGCGCGAACGCCATATTGCGCGAGACTGGCTGCACGCCCCAGGTCAGCGCTCGTAGCGACCTCTAGCGGATTTTTTTAAACTCGAGATCATGCCGATTACATCTAGCGCTGTTTCAGTTACCTAGTTACATTTGTCCTAATATTATTACAAGATAGAATCGGGTCAATCTTTTTGGGACACCCTGTACTTTATGACTTCTGAAGAACTACTTCAGCAACAAACGTCATTGCAACCCCAACAGTACAAAGAATCACGGGGCGCGCTCCCGTAGGTCTTGACGTAGGAGCAACAAGTCAGTCAGTAGCCATGGCTGTGGCTCCTGCTATTCGTTACATTCAACAAGCCTTCAGGAAACTGGGAACTCTACCTCCACGGTTTTGAACTGTTCTGTTTTGCTTACGCCATTTATGGTGAGCTACTTTTAATAATCGTTCATACAAAGTGGTGGAGAAAATGCAACCACTCTCGGTCCTTGATGAGTTGTCTTTCAGTGATCTCTGTGATTCATTAACTGAATGCTACGGTCAGCAGACGCACCTTGTTGCACCTGTGCAACTATCCAGTGTCGTAAACAACACAGATACTCTTATGCAGCACGGGCTGTCAATTTGCAGGGTCTCTCACACAAGTGCACAACTCTAAAGCACTGTCCAAGTTCGATACTAGTCTTGGTGAAATGCTAGAAATTTCTCTTTTGAAGTTGCTTCGGTATCTCACCATGCTTTTGCCAATGACATACAAGTTTTGCATGTCCTTAGCCGCCATCACAAGCAGTAGTCAACTGATGAGGCCGACTCACCATCCTCTATTTCCGCCTCCAAGTCTGACCTGAATTCACGGGCGTCCAGATCACTGACGTTTCTCGAGGGATTTAAGTACCGGATAGTTATAATTAAAGTGCAGCTACTTGTGGAGATCCAGCGTGGACTGTAATTATCGTATGACAGGAAACTTGTTAGATGTGCTAATGGCGTTAAAGCAGAGCTAATTTACGCTGGAAAACAAATTAGTTCCATTTGTGGCCACCTGGTGCTAATCTATCACTGTAAACTGTTTTTATATAACGGTATGACATCTACGCTGTCATTTGACAAGCAATAATGTGAGTGAACTGTATGGCTGTTGATAAGAGAGACCGTGTGCTGTTAGTGAAACTATTTAATGTGAAAGTAGGAATTACTGTGCTGCATTGAGGGGTACCGCCAATTGAAAGTTCTGAGAAGAGGCCCAATGTTATTAAATGTTTTAAAGAAGATGATAAGGAAATTCTAAAACACGAGTGAGCTCGGTGTGGCTCCTGCAAGAGGAATGCGTCCTATCCCGGTGAAAGTTGTTGAGAAGGTTGCTGCTGGCGTAACTGGCCATGTAGCACTAGACCACGGTAGTGATAGCGCTCGTGCAGTGTCACTAGAAATGTCTACCCCATGGCCAACAGTCCACAAAGTTATGAAGTCTATTTTGCATTGGTACCCGTACAAGTTCCAGATAATGCAACAACTGAAACCTTAATATCTGCAGCTTCGTTCTGTTTTTGCTCTTCGGTTTCTGGCACGGATCGAAGTTCATGACTTGTGGCCGAGAAATATCTATTGCATGACGAGACACATTTTACACTATAGGCAGCTGTGTTTGGAGTATTGTTAGACTGCACTTTGTGCATGGAGAGCCACTGCACTCGCCGTGTGTGACTGCATGGAGCTGATTAACTAGCACTTTTATTCTCGGTTCGTTCTTCTTTGGAGATAATACTCCCTGAGGGTCTATCAGATGTACCACGATGTCTGCACGTTATTTAGACCTACTTGCATATCATGCCATTCTTGCTTTGGGAGTGAGCAACTGTGTGGAAAACACTCATTTCAAGCAAGACGGGGTGACACCTAACGTCACTCGTCCACTAAACGGTCCCCTTAATGCAATCTTCCACGTACGTGTTATCCCCAGAGGTTTACTAGGTCCGTGGCAGTAACATCGCCTGATCTGAATCCCTGTGAATTTGGCTGTGGGTTTATCTAAAAGAACGCATTTTAACTGCTACGAACAACTGTTGATCACGTCGTTTTACGGATGCAGCGTCTCGTCGACGATTCCGGAGCTCATACTGAACTAATCGTGTAAGCGGCGGATAATAATAAAATTTCTTTGATTGACGACTCCATGTTTTCTTGTGCACTACGACCAGATAACAGGTATACTTGAAAAAAGAGACAGCATTGATCGTATATTTTTTACTATTGCAAAATCGATTTTCTGTCACTGAGTGACCATCTTCAGTGCTATATTGTATAACTTAAATTGGGATGCACTGTTGTCACTAAGCTTACGGCAATCACATAAAATTTCTGTTATGACTTTCTCACTTGTTTCATCTTTGATGTCCACGTTAGATTCATCAACCATTACTTATGGAAACATTTCTATACGTCTTTCTTGCATTCAAAGTGCCAAATTTGCAACAAGTAGTCACACCTGCAACTCATTTTTCTCCAATACAAATCATCTTGGCATTAACGCAACTCAGTGTCTATCTTCGGTGCCATTCGGTAATTACAGCCCACACTGGTCTTCTACCGGTGGCTGTACTTTAATTAGAACCACGTGGTATGTCGACCATTCCGCTCGTGCCTCAGAATCAGATGAAATTTTTCCAATGTTAACTGCGTGGGTCAGGAGCAGCCACCCTCTTCGAAGTTGCGACCTATTTCACACAAGTGAGGAGGCTCCAGTCCTGTCTTGAATGCAGCCGCGGGAATGCCAGAACCTGATGCTGACATCGCGTGGTGTGTTGTTGGGCCTGCCTCTTCATCTTAGAGAAGCACTTGCAACCAGCATCCACAGCTATTTGCTGGATGCATTCCAATCTGTCCTCCTCTGCAGTTTCTACCGTCTACAGCTCCCTTTAGTACCTTGGAAGCTATTCCCTAATGTGTTAAAAATGTCTTGTCATCCTGTCTCTTCTTTTCCATATATTCCTTTCCTCCCCGATACTATGCAGAACCTCCTTATTCTTTACCTTATCAGTCCACCTGATTTTCAAAATTCCTCTGTAACACCATACCTCAAATGCTTCTATTCTCTTCTGTTCCGGTTTTCCTACAGTCCAAGTTTCACTGTCATACAATTCTGGCTCCAAAAGTAGATTCTCAGAAATTTCTTCCTCAAATTAAGGCCTATGTTTGATGCCAGTTACTTCTTTTGGCCAGGAATGCCCTTTTTGCCTTTGCTAGCCTGCTTTTGATTTCCTCCTTACTCCGTCCGTCCTTGGCTAGTTTGCTGCCTAGGTAATAGAATTCCTTATCTTCATCTTCTACGTGACCGTCGATCTTGATGTTACGCTCCTCGCTGTTCTCATTTCCTTTACTTCTCATTACTGTCAACTTTCTTCGATTTACACTCAGTCCATATTCTGTACTCGTTAGACTGTTCATTGCATTAAGCACATCCTGTAATTCTTCTACAGTCACTCAGGATAGCAATGTCATCAGCAAATCTTATCATGATATCCTTGCATCTCGAACATCTCGAATTTTAATACCATTCTTTAGCGTTCCTGGAAAGCGAGTGGAAATCAATGCTATTTTTCCTTTCAGAACGTATTTAATTCCATAAATATTAGTAGGAATACAAAAATTAAAATATACACGACCATATTAAGACCTATAGTAAAATATGGATCAGAAGGCAGGGTATTGACATTAAAGGAGGAGAATTGGTTATTGAGATGGGAAAGAAAGATACTGAGGAGCAGTGAGAGAGGAAGATGGCTGGAGAGTAAGGACAAATGTAGAACTACAAACACTTTTTGGACAGATGGGTATTGTTGTTAAAATGAAGCAGGGATGAATAAGATGGGCAGGAGATGTACAGAGAATGCCAGAAACTCGGAGTGTCAAGAAAGTTTTCATGGGAAAACCTGACAGGAGAAGAAGAGGTAGACACAGGAATAGGTGGCTGGACGATATGGAAGAAGATATAAAGGCGATGTGAATAAGAAATCGGAGAAGGAAGGCGGTGGACAGAGAAGAATGGAGGCAGGTGATACAGGAGGCCAAGGTTCTTCAAGGACTGTAGTGCCAACCAAGAAGAAAGAAACCTTTCTTCTATTTCCACCATTGTTTATTCGATGTAAAAAACAGGACGTGCCTTTACAACAAGATATAAAGAATGTCTTTTAAGAAGAAATGGCAGTAGCATCCAAAATTCGTCTTTTGCCGACCACCTCACGATATCAACAGTTTGCACACCGAGAACAAAGGGCGTAGATTAGATATTCTCGAAGAATTAGAAATTTTTAAACATCTTTCTCGAAATGAAACCCTCATTCTTAATGGGCAGCTACAATTTCGTAATAAAAACTTCTTCAATGATATAAAGCCGTTATCTGATATTTTATTTCGGGTTTCCCTGTGCATTTACCGGAATGTATTTTCAGCCCTCTTTGTATTTCCTATAATAGTGTTTCCATCCTTTAAACTGTAGTTCTAAGCTCTGATGTAGACAAAATGTTACCTTGTCTGCTGCTGTCAAACGAAGTATTGCTTTTTACTTCATGTACTAAATAATGTTCATCTTCACATTCACCTGCCTTTATTTTAAATGTTAAGTAGCCTACTTATATTCGCAGCTACAAGATGGCACTCTTTGTGTAATGTTCACCTGCCCACAGTTGCTAACGCGGGCGCCTCCATCTGTTGCTAGCTGTGGCTAGTCAAGTGTGAGCAGCCATTAGTGGCTCGCCTTCCATATATTCTTTTTGAAACATTTTTGCGATTACAGCTTTATCGTTTGATATTTATTTTATACGTGACATGTAAGTACTGTTTCTTTTTTGTACTGTTAGTTAGTACTTACACTTTTCTATAAAAAAAAATTTCTCATAATTTTGTTCTTATGTTATAGGCCAATTTGAATGTTTAATTTCTGATGACGTCACTCATAGAAGTGCTAAAACCAGGTCGAAAACTTAATTTTTGCTGTAATTGCTTTAACTTTATTTAGTATTATTATTATTATCACTACTAGTGGCTGTAGTGAGACACAAAGCATTAACAGCCTAAA
Source organism: Schistocerca nitens (assembly GCF_023898315.1). Classification (NCBI taxonomy): domain Eukaryota; kingdom Metazoa; phylum Arthropoda; class Insecta; order Orthoptera; family Acrididae; genus Schistocerca; species Schistocerca nitens. The sequence continues at coordinate 655,077,828 of NC_064615.1, read as the reverse complement.
ACTTTGCAATTTCTCGCAGTTCAACAATCAAGTGATTTATGAACAGTAAGTACAGTGCACACATTTCAACTTAGTTGATTTTAAATGGGGCTGCAGTATGCCGGTCAAGCAAGTGTCTCAGTGGAGAGAAGTAATGCAGGGGAAGTTTTTGTAACAAGTATTATACTCACTGTGGATAGATAGCTCCCACACACGCACACCAACTAAATACCGTCCACATCTCATCATTTAAAAAATAAAACTGTTCCAAGAAATGTCTTTCATTATACTATTTAATTAGGTGTTAAATTTGGTGATAATGCGTGGGAAGGAGGGCGGGGGTATTAACTAATGTCCTAGTGTCTAATTTCACTCAGGGGCAATGGTCTAAGAAAGTTGGGAATCACTGATCTATAGTCTCAGAGAACTGCAAACGTATCTCCTCATTTCTTAGTACCTCCATATTCCAAGTCTTTGTGTATTGATACTTCCTGGCAATCTCTTAAACTTGAGCCCCCTCTTCATCGCTACTACATTGTAACCTGAATCTACATCTGCTCCTGGGTACGCCTTACAATCGAGGATCTTATTTCGGATCTCTACGTGACGTTGATGTAATCTAACTGTAATCTTCTCGTATCTACCGGCTCCTTCCCAGTATATCTCTTCCTCTTATGATTCTTGAAGAGAGTGTTCCCTGTTGTTGTTGTTCTGATCTTCAGTCCAGAGACTGGTCTGATGCAGCTCTCTATGCTACTCTATCCTGTGCAAGTTACTTCATTTTCAAGTAACTATTGCAACCTACATCCTTCGGAATCTGCTTAGTGTATTCCTGTCTTGGCCCCCTCTACGATTTTTACCCTCCACACTGCCCTCCAGTACTAAATTGGTTATCCGTTGATTCCTCAGAATATGTCTTACCAACCGATACATTTTTTCAGACAAGTTGTGCCCTTCTACCCAATTCTGTTCAGTACCTCCCCATTAGTTACGTGATCTACCCAACTAAACTTCAGCATTCTTCTGTAGCACCACATTTGTAGCAGATTTCAGAGTACTTGATGGGTCAACACGAAAGTTTTGCCTCGAGTACAGATAGTGTTGAGGATCAGTGGACAAAGTTCAAATCCATCGTACAATATCCGTTAGATGAGTATGTGCCTAGCAAGATCGTAAGAGATGGAAAAGAGCCACCGTGGTACAACAACCGAGTTAGAAAACTGCTGCGGAAGCAAAGGGAACTTCACAGCAAATATAAACATAGCCAAAGCCTTGCAGACAAACAAAAATTACGCGAAACTAGTGTGAGGAGGGCTATGCGAGAGGCGTTCAATGAATTCGAAAGTAAAGTTCTATGTACTGACTTGGCAGAAAATCCTAAGAAATTTTGGTCTTATGTCAAAGCGGTAGGTGGATCAAAACAAAATGTCCAGACATTCTGTGACCAAAATGGTACTGAAACAGAGGATGACAGACTTAAGGCCGAAATACTAAATGTCTTCTTCCAAAGCTGTTGCACAGAGGAAGACTGCACTTTAGTTCCTTCTCTTGATTGTCGCACAGATGACAAAATGGTAGATATCGAAATAGACGACAGAGGGATAGAGAAACAATTAAAATCGCTCAAAAGAGGAAAGGCCGCGGGACCCGATGGGATACTAGTTCGATTTTACAGAGAGTACGCGAAGGAACTTACCCCCCTTATTGCAGCGGTGTACCGTAGGTCTCTAGAAGAGCGTAGCGTTCCAAAGGATTGGAAAAGGGCACAAGTCATCCCCGTTTTCAAGAAGGGACGTCGAACAGATGTGCAGAACTGTAGACCTGTATCTCTAACGTCGATCAGTTGTAGAATTTTGGAACACGTATTATGTTCGAGCATAATGACTTTTCTGGAGACTAGAAATCTACTCTGTAGGAACCAGCATGGGTTTCGAAAAAGACGGTCGTGTGAAACCCAGCTCGCGCTATTCGTCCACGAGACTCAGACGGCCATAGACACGGGTTCCCAGGTAGATGCCGTGTTTCTTGACTTCCGCAAGGCGTTCGATACAGTTCCCCACAGTCGTTTAATGAACAAAGTAAGAGCATATGGACTATCAGACCAATTGTGTGATTGGATTGAAGAGTTCCTAGATAACAGAACGCAGCGACTCATTCTCAATGAAGAGATGTCTTCCGAAGTAAGAGTGATTTCAGGTGTGCCGCAGGGGAGTGTCGTAGGACCGTTGCTATTCACAATATACATAAATGACTTTGTGGATGGCATCGGAAGTTCACTGAGGCTTTTTGCGGATGATGCTGTGGTATATCGAGAAGTTGTAACAATGGAAAATTGCACTGAAATGCAGGAGGATCTGCAACGAATTTACGCATGGTGCAGGGAATGGCAATTGAATCTCAATGTAGACAAGTGTAATGTGCTGCGAATACGTAGAAAGATAGATCCCTTATCATTTAGCTACAATGTAGCAGGTCACCAACTGGAAGCAGTTAATTCCATAAATTATCTGGGAGTACGCATTAGGAGTGATTTAAAATGGAATGATCATATAAAGTTGATCGTTGGTAAAGCAGATGCCAGACTGACATTCATTGGAAGAATCCTAAGGAAATGCAATCCGAAAACAGAGGAAGTAGGTTGCAGTACGCTTGTTCGCCCGCTGGTTTAATACTGCTCAGCAGTGTGGGATCCGTACCAGATAGGGTTGATAGAAGAGATAGAGAAGATCCAACGGAGAGCAGCGCGCTTCGTTACAGGATCATTTAGTAATCGCGAAAGCGTTACGGAGATGATAGATAAACTCCAGTGGAAGACTCTGCAGGAGAGACGCTCAGTAGCTCGGTACGGCCTTTTGTTGAAGTTTCTAGAACATACTTTCACCGAAGAGTCAAGCAGTATATTGCTCCCTCCTACGTACATCTCGCGAAGGGACCATGAGGATAAAATCAGATAGATTAGAGCCCACACAGAAGCATGCCGACAATCCTTCTTTCCACGAACAATACGAGACTGGAATAGAAGGGAGAACCGATAGAGGTACTTGAGGTACCCTCCGCCACACACCGTCAGGTGGCTTGCGGAGTATGGATGTAGATGTAGATGTAGATTTCGAAAGTTTCTATTCACTTCTTGCCTAAACTACTTATCGTCCATGTTTCACTTCCATACATGGCTACACTCCATACAAATACTTTCAGAAAAAACTTCCTTATACTTAAACCTGTACTAGATGCTTACAACTTTCTCTTCGTCAGAAACGCTTTCCTTGCCATTGCCAGTCTACATCTTATATCCTCTCTACTTCGACCATCATCTGCTGTTTTGCTCCCCAAATAGTAAAACTCATTTACTACTTTAAGTGTCTCATTCCCTAATCTATTTCTCTCATCATCACCGGATTTAATTCGACTACATTCCATTATCCTCGTTTTGCTTTTGTTGATGTTTATTTTCTGTCCTCCTTTCAAGATACTGTACACTGCTCTTTCAGGTCCTTTGCTGTCTCCGAGTGAATTACAATGTCGTCGGCAGAACTCAGACTTTTTATCTCTACTGGATGGGTTTTAATTCATACTGCGCAGTTTTCTTTTCTTTCGTTTACTGGTGGAATAACATCGGAGGTAGGCTACAACCCTGTCTCACTCCCTTCACAACCACTGCTTCCCTTTTATATTCTTCTTGAAGTTTGAGGGTATTTCTCTTGTCTCATACATCTTCCCCACCAAATGACAGAGTTTTGTCAGGGCCGGCTCTCCCAAGGCTATCTGTAGCTCTAATGGAATGTTGTCTACTCCCAGGGCCTTGTTTCGACATACGTCTTTCAGTGTTGTGTCAAATTCTTCACGCAGTATCATATCTCCCATTTCATCTTCATCTAAGTACTCTTCCATTTCCATAATATTGCCCTCAAGCACGTCGCCCTTATATAGACCCTCTATATACTCCTTCCACATTTCTGCTTTCCTTTCTTTGCTTAGAACTGGTTTTCCATCTGAGCTCTTGATATTCATACAAGTAATTTTACTGTAGGCAATATCTATCTTACCCCTAGTGATATAGGCCTCTAAAGCCTTACATTTGTCCTCTAGCCATCCGGCTTAGCCCTTTTGCACTTCCTGTCGATCTCATATTTGAGATGTTTGTGTTCCTTTTTGCTTGTTTCATTTACTGCATTTTTATATTTTCTCTTTTCATCAATATCATTTATACCAGCCCTCGTCATTTTATCTAGAAAATTAAAAAAGGGAAATGGAAAGGTTAAAGTTAGATATAGTGGGAATTAGTGAAGTTTGGTGGCAGGAGGAACAACACTTCTGTGTGATGCGAAAAGTGGCAGTTGGCACTAAACAAAGAAAAGTGCGAGGTCATCCGCATGGGTACTAAAAGAAATCCGATAAATTTAGGATATACGATAAATCGCACATATCTAAGGGCTGTCAATTCGACTAAATACCTAGGAATTACAATTATGAGCAACTTAAATTGAAAAGACCACATAGATAATATTGTGGGGGAAGGCGAAACAAAGACTGCGCTTTGTTGGCAGAACACTTAGAAGATGCGACAAACCCACTAAAGAGACAGCCTACGTCCTCTGCTGGAATATTGCTGCTCGGTGTGGGATCCTTACCAGGTAGGATAGACGGAGGACATCGAAAAAGTGCAAAGAAGGGCAGCTCGTATCTTGTTATCGCGCAACAGAGGTGATATGTCACTGATATGATACGCGAGCTGGGTGGCAGTCATAGAAACAAAGGCGGTTTTCTTTGCGGCGTGATCTATTTACGAAACTTCAATCACCAACTTTTTCTTCCGAATGGGAAAATATTTTGTTGACACCCATCTACGTAGGGAGAAATTATCATCATAATCAAATGAGGGAAATCAGAGCTCTAACGTAAAAATTTAGTTTTCCCACGCGCCATTCGGGAGTGGAATGGTAGAGAAGTACTATGAAAATGGTTCGATGAACCCTCTGCCTGGCACTTAAGTGTGAATTGCAGAGTAACCATGTAGATGTAAATGTAGTAGCAAGTTAATACAGGGTTATAAATATAAAATCAAATAGGGGTAATGCAGGAGTATGTTTAATAATGAATAAAAATATAGGAGCGCTAGTAAGCTACTACGAACAGTATATTGAACACATTATTGTAGCCAAGATAAACGCGAAGCCCACGCGTACCATAGTAGTACAAGTTTGTATGCCAGATAGCTCCACAGATGACGAATAGATTGAAGAAATGTATGATGAGATAAAAGAAATTATTCAGATAGTGATGGGAGACGAAAATTTAATAGTCACGGGGGACTGGAATTCGATAGTAGGAAAGGGAAGAAAGGTAGTAGGTGATTATGGAATGGGGGTAAGGAATGAAAAAGAAAGCCGCCTGGTAGACTTTGCACAGAGAATAACTTTATCATGCCCATCACTTGGTTTAAGAATCATGAAAGAAGGTTGTATACGTGGAAGAGGCCTGAAGACACTGGAAGGTTTCAGATAGATTACATAATGATGAGACAGAGACTTAGGAACCAGGGTTTACATTGTAAGACATATCGAGGCGCAGATGTGGACTATGACCACAATCTATTGGTTATGAACTGTAGATTAAAACTGAAGAAACTGCAAAAAGGTGGAACGCTGAGAAGATGGGACCTGGAAAACTGAAAGTATCAGAGGTTGTAGAGAGTTTCAGAAAGAGCATTAGGGAACGATTGTTCTCTATTAGTAGCCGAAATTTATTACAGAACTTAGTAAGTTTATCTCTTCTCTCATTCCTAGTACCAAGCCCACGTCTCCTTTCTTCCACTCCTCCACTATAACCACATTTCAGTCCCTAATGACTATTAGATTTTCATCTCCCTTTACGTACTGACTTGCCAGTTCGGTATCCTTATATACTTTCTCTATCTCTTTATCTTCAGTTTGTGACTTAGGCGTGTATACCTGAATTATCGTTTCCGATGTTGGTTTGCTGCCGACTCTGATGAGAACAACCCTATCACTGATCTGTTCATACTAAGACACTCTTTGCCCTTCCTTCCTATTCGTAACGATTCATGCTCCCGTTACACTATTTTCTACTGCCTTTGATATTAACCTATGCTCATGTGACCAGAAATCCTCCTCTTCTGTCCATTCCACTTCACTGTCCCCCAATATACTGAACCTTTGTATTTACCTTTTCAGATTTTCTAGCTCCCCTACCACATTTGAAATGACATCCAAGCTCCGACTCGTAGAAAATTATCGTTCCGTTGATCATTCAGTCTTTTCTCATGGTCACCTCTCCCTCTGCATCCTCCTGTCGGAGATCCGAATGGGGGACATTTCTTTAATTACTGGCCACATGTCCTTGGATACACGTTATGGGTATTTAATGCAGTGGCTACCATTGCTTTCTGCATTTTCATGTCGCTGATCATAGCTGAATCTACGGGCAGTTTCCCACCCTTAGAGCAAGACGCTGCCCTGAAGCTCTCTCCGCTCCTCCACCCTACGAATCTACCGCGCAGGACTTCATCAACAAGGAACTATCGGCATTGTTCAGGTGCGGTATGAGGACAGTACTTTGGCCAACACCATCTCAGGTGCGGAACCAGTAGTTCCCCTTCCATTGCGGAACATAATTGACTTCCCGCTGTTTGCCAGTCCATGGAATTTCAAGTGAACACCAGCACTGCCGTGTCTTGAATCAATGAGGCCAAGTAATGGCGGCTCGGCTCACCACCACTACTATGGACACGGAATCGAGTACTGTATAGTTACCGCAAGCCGAATCGTCTACTCAGAAATCTGCTGCTGGAATCTAAGTGAAAAAACTTTGACAGCGTACTAGCCTTATTAGTCATGCACTTTCCTGCTACCACTACATTTTCGACTTAATCACCTTTGCCAATTTTGGGTTCAAAGTAAAAGATCTATTAAATTTATTATCAGAAACAGTACCTCACAACTCTTACAAAGAAATGTTTGAAACAGCTTTCAGGTGAGCACATAATTTACCTCACATTTCTTAGAGGCCAAGGTGACAAAAATTTGCAGAGGTTGCCAGCTTCCACTTGTTATTAGTGACGTTGTTCAGGCAGAACCGAAACCGCTTCAGGATGAAGGGGTTATTTCCCCAGTCTCCACCAGTCAGTGGGTGGCCTATGACTGTCATTAAAAAACCGAATCGGATGTTACAAATTTCTGATGATTTTGAGTCAACTATTAACTCTCATTTTAACATTGATCGCTATCGACCATCTCGCCCACAGGAGTTGTTGACTAAACTGACTGGCAGCCATTATTGAAAGGCAGCTTTGAAGAATGTGTGTGTCTCTGCTTAATGATGCTTCACTTTAGTTGTTAGTGTTAAGTATACCGTTTGATTTATCTACGTCCACTTTACTGCATTGGTCTGCAACTGCACCCGCAGTTTTCTAACAGTATTTGGAACATGTATTGTGTGCACTGTGCTGCTTATGTGGATGATGCTGTTGTAAGGGGTCGACGCACATGGAAAAACACAAAAATCTCGAATCCATTTTTAAATTTCCCCAGGAACATGGAGGTCACTGTCAGGTGGCGCAGGTCACAGACATTCCTCAGCTAGACGAGCAAGAAAGCTATCGTATTTGTGTAACCAACCGCCTGTCAACAGGCTTTTCGGGCTCCTAAGTACTAAAGAGCGTGCCCACATCAGAAGCCATATATGCTGGGCCTGTGGTTGACACTGATGGCGAATATGTCCCAGTTCGATACTGACGTGGTTTTGTCCCACGTGTTGTCGGATGGTTTTGGGCGCCGATTTGTCTTCTCTTTCAAAACATTAAATGTAGTGCTGCTCATCTATCTCCAAATCTGAAACGAGGTTTTAGCAATCACTCATGTGTTCAAGAAATTCCATGTGTTTGTGTACTGCAGCAAAGTCAACTTTGGATTGACCACGAACACTTCTTCGGGCATCATTATGGGCTCCTGGGTAAGACGAAGCAGCTTATGCAGTACTGGACCTTTTCTTTCAGCAAGGTACCACTATGAATCCTCTTCTAGCCACTGCCAATCCAGACGCCAAGAGCCTGTTACCTCTTCACCTCGACCTGAAATTCAGTCGCGAGGAAATAATTTGTTTTACCCCGGAACAGTTGAATGGTTTTCAATGTTTCTTTTTTGTCTGGTTTTGAGGATATAATGACGTGTAATAAAAGAAGATAATTTCATTTATAATATGGGCACCCATCTACTGAAAGACAGTATTCACTGAAGATCCAAAGAACATATCTGACACATCGATACTTCCAGAAACTGTGCTGACTGTAAAACCACTGAAAAATTGGATATTATTTGTTCATTTCTCATCCTCTTGTTTGCTTTTCTCTTGTTCGTGGGACCTCAGTGGAAAATACCATGGTCACGTTCTTAGTGACAAGCGTATCACGAGCCCTGCGATTACATCGACATGATCAAAAATATGTTGGCTCCTACTAACCTTAAACAGCTCCAGTTGTTTCGGGGTAATAGCTGTACAGGATACATGTTTAGACTGGATTTCTTCAGATAAATTTGGTTAAAATAATTTATTTTAGTTCATTTCTTCTGAAAAATCTCCATCTTCGTGTTGCTCATAGGGAGAACCACAAGGGGAATTCAGATATGAGATACTGGTAAATAAATTACATTACTTTGAAGAACAAATCACGTGATGGTGAGCACACCTGTATAATCAAAGACTGCAGATTGAGCTCACTAAGTCTTCTACAGGGTGATTATAATTAAACTTACAAACCGCTGTAGAAATAACACCAATGGTCGTAATGACGTCAAATAGCACGGAGTATTACCGGAGAAGTGGGAAAACGTATTGCAGAAGAAAAATAAATAGTTACAAAATGTAGCATAAGATGGCACTGTAAGCATCATAATTTAATACTGATCGACTACAAATGACAAATGAATCATACAACAATGCCTAAGGTGTACGTTTGACTTTAAACAAACTGCACTACTCAGTGTGCATTGGTGTACAGGTGTGATACTATTAGTTCCGTAAGCCCATTCATCACGGAAAGTCCATATCACATCGGACGGGAAAAATCGATTTTCATTGTCCTGAGGCTAAAAACCGCATAAAAAGCATCAATCACATCGGTTTTTAATTGCCCTGAGGCCAAAAGCCGTACAAAAGCATCAATAAAAATCAAATCGGATGATTAATTTCCGTGTAACTGTTCAATATGCTCAGCACCGTTTTCTCCAACAAGTGCCCGCATCTCGTCGTCGTGCGGTAGCGTTCTCGCTTCCCACGCCCGGGTTCCCGGGTTCGATTCCCGGCGGGGTCAGGGATTTTCTCTGCCTCGTGATGGCTGTGTGTTGTGTGCTGTCCTTAGGTTAGTTAGGTTTAAGTAGTTCTAAGTTCTAGGGGACTGATGACCATAGATGTTAAGTCCCATAGTGCTCAGAGCCATTCTCCAACAAGTTGCAATAGAGAAACAGCATGTCACACAACTGATCGAAGTGTTTCCGGGGTCACACGCAGAATGTGTTGCGCAATGCGTACCTCAAATGCAGCTAAGTTTGCCATCGGAACACTGAACACAATATGTTTCAGATAGCCCCACAGACAGAAACACGGATTAAGATCAGGTGATCAGGACGACCAGGCATTACGGAAATGGCAGCTGATAATTCTAGCGTTTCCGAAATGGCGCTTCAGCAGCTGCTTAACTGGATTTGCATTGTGCGGAGGTGCGCCATCTTGCATAAAAATGATCCCATCCACACTTATACGCAGTTGGATAGCTGGAATGACGTGGTTGCACAAAAGACACTCATAGCGGTTACCTGTGATGGTACTTGTAACAGGACCGGAAGCACCTGTCTCTTCGAAAAAATATGGCCCTATGATAAATGATGTCGTAAACCTGCACCACACCTTGACCGTTTCAGGATTAAGTGGTACTGGTTGATTTGCGTGTGGATTTTCCGTTGCCCATATTCGGCAGTTTTGTGTATTGACGTATCCTGTCAGATGGAAGTGGGCTTCGTCTGTCCACAAAATCTTCCACGTCCAATCACTCTCCTCTACCATGCGAGCAAGAAATTATAAAGCAAAGGTCTCTCTTGCTGGCAGGTCAACAGTAAGCCACTCGTGCACATGAGTAATTTTGAATGGGTAACAAAGAAGGATGTTGCGTAGGATTTTACGCACCGTACTGACGAGTATGTCCAATGTTCGGGCAACGCTCCGTGCACTACACGTTTGCACACCGCCATTCGCCTCCTGTACTGCTCTGGCCACTGCTTCCAAGATGTCGAGTCAATTCGTTTCGTCCCTCTGTCAGGTTGCTCAACAAAAGAAACCGTCTTTTCAAATTTTCGATCATTTTCTCCAGATCCACGGCAGTCATCGGACCAACGTCTTTCTTCAAACCCTTCAGTGTCCGGAACTTCTGCTGAGCGACGTGTGCACAGTCATCATTCTTGTAATACAGCTATACAAGCAGAGCGCTATCCTGCATTGAGACGGTCATGGCGAATGTCGCAGATGCGAAAGGAGGAAAAGCCATGTACCCGACGTGTTTATACCAACTTCAATGTGTCGTGCGCATGACAGGTGTTTTCATTTACGTGTTCTGACACATACAGCGCCATCTATTGATCAATTTTCAGATTATTTTTTTCTTCTGCTATACGTTTTCCCCCTTCATTGATGATATTCCATTGCAATTAGACGTCATTCTGACCTGTGGTGTTATTTCTACAGAGTGTTGAAAGTATAACTTTAATTGTAATCACCCTGTATATCTCTGAAAAATTTAGGGCGCTCCCTGAAGTGTAAAGTTTGTTTATCTGCGTTACATCGACTATAGCTGGTCTGAACATACATCGTAATCTCTGACCCCGGTTTTGCTCTTTTACGCAACAGACAATTCTGTCAGAACTACTTTTCAGGTTGCAAGGACTAGTTGGTTGAAACGCGTTTGAAATCGGTGGTACACAGGATGTGGTGTGCATTGTCAGCCCCAACAACAACATGACCTACAGAATAGAAAATCAGTCCCAACATGACCTACAGAATAGTCAAATTTCTGTAGCAGAGAAATACCCATATGATTCCACCTGTCTAATCACGATTTATGGAATGAATAAATATTGGTGTATTTTATATGTTGCGATATATTTAGACTGATATGAAAGATTACACGTGATAACTAAAGGCAATCGGAAAGTTTTTAGTTCGGGGGTGAAGAACTCGCATTCAGGCACACAAGGGAAAGTTAACATCTATGGTCGTGTAGCCTACCTACAACCAATCCCGTGACACTGCTTCAATCCATTAGTACTGTTTCATAGGCCATTATTCAGTCTCATAGGTAATAGTATGCCAAGGTTCATATTTAATAATGCAAGTTATATTCACCGTTTTCTGAACAAAAATTTCAATCCTAGTAAGTTTAATTTCGCTCTAACGTTACTGCTTTACAACCTTTCTTCACGCGGATTAGGGCCATTCTGAAATATTCTTCATGAACATTATTAGCAATGCGGAGACCTCAGATACGCTCCATCGATTTGGCTCATATGTGGCCGGTCGCTTCGCTCCATATCCCCCCACCCCCCTCTCGTTTTACCGAAAACAGTCCCTAAAATTCTTAATGCGCAACATATTCAAAATAGACGCGATCGATAGAAAATTGAAAACTAAGCATATTACATGATCGTTTTTGGGTCATGAACCCATATTTTCCTACAAATCGAGGAAATAAATGCTTTTGACTTCCGCTATTTACCCATTAGGTAAACACTATGCGACGAAATCATTGCTGGCACGGCGAACAAGGCATCTGGCTCCAGAGCAGAAAAACTGTGTTCCATTCTCTAGTAAATTTATGGTTTTCTATTTGTATTTTTACAGTTTTGAAACTGGTAGGAGTAGAAGAGTTAATAATGTGAATAAATCATTAAGGAATAATGAAAAGGTAGGCAAATAAATTGTCAAACGACTTGTGAAACTTTTTGCTCAAACTTCGAAAATGTGTGTAGTGTGACAGAACCTCTTACTTAAAAAAGTTTCTTATTACCATTACTGTATACTTTATGCACTTTAGCAGTAGTAACAGCCTTTACTTTTACGTTTCTACTAGAATATAGTGTCTCAACGTATTACTAGCAAAGCGAAAGCAAATCCTCTACATTAAATGCTCTACATTCCGATTCCCCCCATGAACCATGGACCTTGCCGTTGGTGGGGAGGCTTGCGTGCCTCAGCGATACAGATGGCCGTACCGTAGGTGCAACCACAACGGAGGGGTATCTGTTGAGAGGCCAGACAAACATGTGGTTCCTGAAGAGGGGCAGCAGCCTTTTCAGTAGTTGCAGGGGCAACAGTCTGGATGATTGACTGATCTGGCCTTGTAACATTAACCAAAACGGCCTTGCTGTGCTGGTACTGCGAACGGCAGAAAGCAAGGGGAAACTACAGCCGTAATTTTTCCCGAGGACATGCAGCTTTACTGTATGATTAAATGATGATGGCGTCCTCTTGGGTAAAATATTCCGGAGGTAAAATAGTCCCCCATTCGGATCTCCGGGCGGGGACTACTCAAGAGGACGTCGTTATCAGGAGAAAGGAAACTGGCGTTCTACGGATCGGAGCGTGGAATGTCAGATCCCTTAATCGGGCAGGTAGGTTAGAAAATTTAAAAAGGGAAATGGATAGGTTAAAGTTAGATATAGTGGGAATTAGTGAAGTTCGGTGGCAGGAGGAACAAGACTTTTGGTCAGGTGGTTACAGGGTTATAAATACAAAATCAAATAGGGGTAATGCAGGAGTGGGTTTAATAATGAATAAAAAAATAGGCGTGCGGGTAAGCTACTACAAACAGCATAGTGAACGCATTATTGTGACCAAGATAGACACAAAGCCCATGCCTACTACAGTAGTACAAGTTTATATGCCAATTAGCTCTTCAGATGATGAAGAAATTGATGAAATGCATGACGAGATAAAAGAAATTATTCAGGTAGTGAAGGGAGACGAAAATTTAATAGTCATGGGTGACTGGAATTCGTCAGTAGGAAAAGGGAGAGAAGGAAACATAGTAGGTGAATATGGATTGGGGGGAAGTAATGAAAGAGGAAGCCGCCTGGTAGAATTTTGCACAGAGCATAACTTAATCATAGCTAGCACTTGGTTCAAGAATCATAAAAGAAGGTTGTATACCTGGAAGAATCCTGGAGATACTAAAAGGTATCAGATAGATTATATAATGGTAAGACAGAGATTTAGGAACCAGGTTTTAAATTGTAAGACATTTCCAGGGGCAGATGTGGATTCTGACCACAATCTATTGGTTATGAACTGCAGATTGAAACTCAAGAAACTGCAAAAAGGTGGGAATTTAAGGAGATGGGACCTGGATAAACTGAAAGAACCAGAGGTTGTAGAGAGTTTCAGGGAGAGCATAAGGGAACAATTGACAGGAATGGGGGAAAGAAATACAGTAGAAGAAGAATGGGTAGCTCTGAGGGATGAAGTAGTGAAGGCAGCAGACGATCAAGTAGGTAAAAAGACGAGGGCTAATAGAAATCCTTGGGTAACAGAAGAAATATTGAATTTAATTGATGAAAGGAGAAAATATAAAAATGCAGTAAATGAAGCAGGCAAAAAGGAATACAAACGTCTCAAAAATGAGATCGACAGGAAGTGCAAAATGGCTAAGCAGGGATGGCTAGAGGACAAATGTAAGGATGTAGAGGCTTGTCTCACTAGGGGTAAGAAAGATACTGCCTACAGGAAAATTAAAGCGACCTTTGGAGAGAAGAGAACCACTTGTATGAATATCAAGAGCTCAGATGGCAACCCAGTTCTAAGCAAAGAAGGGAAGGCAGAAAGGTGGAAGGAGTAAATAGAGGGTTTATACAAGGGCGATGTACTTGAGTACAATATTATGGAAATGGAAGAGGAGGTAGATGAAGATGAAATGGGAGATAAGATACTGCGTGAAGAGTTTGACAGAGCACGGAAAGACCTGAGTCGAAACAAGGCCCCCGGAGTAGACAACATTCCATTAGAACTACTGATGGCCTTGGGAGAGCTAGTCATGACAAAACTCTACCATCTGGTGAGCAAGATGTATGAGACAGGCGAAATACCCACAGACTTCAAGAAGAATATAATCATTCCAATCCCAAAGAAAGCCGGCTATTTACAATTTGTACAGAAACCAGATGGCAGTTATAAGAGTCGAGGGGCATGAAAGGGAAGCAGTGGTTGGGAAGGGAGTGAGACAGGGTTGTAGCCTCTCCCCGATGCTATTCAATCTGTATATTGAGCAAGCAGTAAAGGAAACAAAAGAAAAATTTGGAGTAGGTATTAAAATTCATGGAGAAGAAGTAAAAACTTTGAGGTTCGCCGATGACATTGTAATTCTGTCAGAGACAGCAAAGGACTTGGAAGAGCAGTTGAACGGAATGGACAGTGTCTTGAAAGGAGGATATAAGATAAACATCAACAAAAGCAAAACGAGGATAATTGAATGTAGTCAAATTAAATCGGGTGATGCTGAGGGGATTAGATTAGGAAATGAGACACTTAAAGTAGTAAAGGAGTTTTGCTATTTAGGGAGTAAAATAACTGACGATGGTCGAAGTAGAGAGGATATAAAATGTAGACTGGCAATGGCAAGGAAATCGTTTCTGAAGAAGAGAAATTTGTTAACGTCGAGTATAGATTTAAGTGTCAGGAAGTCGTTTCTGAAAGTATTTGTATGGAGTGTAGCCATGTATGGAAGTGAAACATGGACGATAACTAGTTTGAACAAGAAGAGAAAGAAGCTTTCGAAATGTGGTGCTACAGAAGAATGCTGAAGATAAGGTGGGTAGATCACGTAACTAATGAGGAGGTATTGAACAGGATTGGGGAGAAGAGAAGTTTGTGGCACAACTGGACTAGAAGAAGGGATCGGTTGGCAGCACATGTTTTGAGGCATCAAGGGATCACAAATTTAGCATTGGAGGGCAGTGTGGAGGGTAAAAATCGTAGAGGGAGACAAAGAGATGAATACACTAAGCAGATTCAGAAGGATGTAGGTTGCAGTAAGTACTGGGAGATGAAGAAGCTTGCACAGGATAGAGTAGCATGGAGAGCTGCATCAAACCAGTCTCAGGACTGAAGACCACAACAACAACAACAACAACAACAACATTCCGATTACAGTGTCGTCCATGTATTCTTATCTCGAGTAGTCTTTGCTACACTACTTTTTAATTTGAACGCAACTGTAAATTACATTCGATGCATGTGATGCCAGTTAAACTAAACTGAATCTGACAATATGTAAAGGAAGCAGAATATAAAGAACTGTTACCAATAATACACACCTCAAACAATCGCCAAATATTGGCTAACGTAGTGTATTGTTAGAAAATATTACTTCTGAACATACGGGAGATTTATCAATGAACACAATTTCGTAATAACACCTCACAAGGATCGTTTTGGCCTTACCATAAATCCTTACCTGCACAATAGGTAACTCAACTCTGCTGTGTCCTTCTTCACTGTTTTATATTAAACACTGAACTTTATGTTACTGAAAGAAATCACCGTGCGGCTGTTTACCTCATTATTTACTTTAAGGTGCTTGCAAATAGGTAATTGCTGTCTTTCATTAAGTGCAGCTAGCTGTCCACACAATAGCGTAAGGCGTAACAACACATTTGTGTTAAGGTTTGCATTCAAATTGTGAGGAGAGACTTAATGAAATGTTGACAAATGAATGAAAATATTGCTTTAAACTGAAATTGTATTACGATTTTAGTTAATAACCAAGAAGTGAATTAATTACATTAATTTGAAAACTATGCTCTTATTTTTGCATTGTCCCAAACAATGAAAACCGCTTCAGACAAAGAGTACTAAGTGATGAAATTTACTCCTTGCTTTTCTTTTAAAATAATTGTAACTGGAAGCGGAGTTGAAGAATAATCGTTTAAACTCGGAACGTATGACCGCTTATTTGCTCTGAAAACCAAATAGTGTTGAACGGGATGCACTAAATGGACTATAATAATTCGCGGTTATCGCTTGCAGAAATAAGAACTCTGTTCATGTTGCTTCTTTTCCAAATTTACAGCCACCCCATGAAAACATCTTACGGATCCTCTATCCTCCATGTTTCAGCGAAGCATCTCAAATGAAAATCATACTGTGTTGCTTGTCGCTTTCCCGACGGACATGTTGTATAACCAAAGCGGGTTACCCAACGTGAGGAAGTGGAAGAAGGCGAAAAACAAAGGGAAATGGTCATCTTGCCATACATCGGCGGTGTCTCTTCAAACATAGGAAGACTATTGAAGAGGCATAAAGTTAAATGTGTTTTTCGTGCGCCGGCAAAACTCAGAGCTCTCTTGGGCTCATCCAAGGACAGCCTTGGCCTAAGAAGACCCGGTGTTTACGAGATTCCTTGTAGCTGCGGCATGTCGTACATCGGACAAACTTGTCGCACTGTAGAAGAGAGATGCACTGAACACCGACGCTACACTCGTCTGGAGCAACCAGAAAAGTCTGCAGTGGCCGAGCATTGTCTCAGTACAGGCCATTCTATGAATTACCTACATACAAAAATTCTCGCATCGACGAGTTCGTACTGGGACAGTGTTATTAAGGAAGCAGTGGAAATACGTAGCTCGACGAATCTTGTAAACAGAGACACGGGCTTTCAGCTTAGTTCAGCATGGGATCCAGCACTGGCCATATGGAACTCGCTTCGAGCAGAGAGGAATACTTTTGGTCATAAGACGGACGACGATTCGCCAGCAACATAAATATTCTGTTGACAACGGGAGGATAATCAAGGCGCCTATATGGACGCGCAGTAGTGCTTGCGGCTTCCGACAGAGGTCGCTAGGGCTGCCGATGGCAGCGCAGAGCAGCGGCGGCAGCCTCCGCGCGTGCGCCGAAGTATTTGGTTCTTCATCCTGTAGGTGGCGTTACTGTCCTTCCAGCTATCAGTTGATATCGTCGCTATTGGCCATCGAATTTGGCGCCTCCACGCATGCGCACTTCCTGCCTAAAACTGGCATAAATGGGGAGCCCTGGTCCTGCCTTAGCCCGTGCCAACTGGAATGCCTACCGGGATACCCTTTCCACCCAGGTCGATAGCCACCCCTTCACCTACCACCACCCTGACGATGTCACCCATGCCGCCTCCTTTCTCCAGCAGACCTTGTCTGAGGCCGTGGAGGCTCACGTCCCTACTGTCGCCGTCCACCCTCACCGTCCTACCTTACCCCCACAGGCCGTCCTCCTCCTCCGTGAATCCCGTCGTCTCTACCGTGCCTTCCTCCGCACGCGTGACCCGGACACACTACGACGCCACCGGAAACTTCAGCGTCACATTCGTAATTTGCTCGCGGCTAAGAAACGCCGGGACTGGCGGCAGACATGCACCCGTTTAAATGCTACCCTACCAATCAACTCGTCCAAGTTCTGGTCGGCCTTCCGTCGCCTTACCGGAACTAAACCCTCCCCCTATTATCCTCTTCTCCATGATGATCACCCTTTCCCTGACACCCTTATTAAGGCCAATCACTTTGCCTCCAACCTCTCCGATGTATTTTCCATCCCCGATGATCCCCAGTTCGATTACTCCCTCTTCGCGGATATCTGCTATCGCACTGACACCTCTGTCCCTCTCCTCGCTCCTGGTTTCCAGTACCTGGACAACATTGCACACACGGAACTCAATGCCCCTATCACTACACAGGATCTCATTGTTACACTCCGCACAAAACGCAACACTGCTCCTGGTCACGATTGTGTCACCTACCATCACCTTCGTGAAGCTCCTGTCTCTTTCCTCTCCACCCTGGCCAGGCTCTACAATGTAGTCCTGTCCACCGGTTACTACCCCGACCTGTGGAAAACCTCCCGTATCCTCATGTTCCTTAAACCTGGCAAACCGCCGTCCGCCGTCTCCTCCTACCGTCCCATCAGCCTTACCTCGGTCTTCAGCAAGGTCCTGGAATCTATCCTCACCCGACGCATCCACCAGCATCTCCGCCAGCACCGCCTCCTTCCCATTACCCAGTGTGGCTTTCGGCCGTCCTTCTCTTCCAACGACCTTCTCCTTCACCTCACTCATCTCCTTTCCGAACAGCTTAATTCCCGTCGCTCCGCAATCTTCCTCTCCCTGGACCTCGAACGTGCTTATGACCGCGTATGACATTCTGGTCTCCTCATCAAGCTCCAAACCTTCGCCCTTCCCATTAACTACGTCCGTCTGATCGGCTCCTTTCTCTCCCGCCGTCCTTCCTATGTCACCACCCATAACACAGATTCCTACACCTTTTTCCCCTCTGCCGGTGTGCCCCAAGGCTCCGTCCTCTCCCCCGTTCTGTACCTTTTGTACACGGCGGACACGCCGCCGACGTCAGCCCCTGTCCACCTTCTCCAGTTTGCCGATGACACCGCCTTCCTTGCCCTTGCCCCCACCCTACAGCGCTCCCAACACCTTCTCCAATCCCATCTTGACCGGTTCACCGCTTGGTGCAACCAGTGGTTGCTCAAGGTCAATCCCTCCCAAACCCAGGCGATCATTGTAGGCAAAACCACCCCTTCCTTCCGCCTCCTTGATTTCTATTTCACCTCTATGGCCATCCTATTGCCCTCACTCCCACCCTTAAGTACCTTGGCGTCACCCTCGACCGCTGCCTCTCCTGGACTCCCCACCTCCGGACAATCCAAGCCAAGGCACACTCCCGACTCAGTCTCCTCAAGCTCCTCTCTGGCCGTACGTGGGGTCTGGACCCATCCACCATCCTCCACACCTATAAGTCCCTCATCCGCCCCATCCTTTGTTATGCCCATCCGGCTTGGATCTCCACCCCCCCTACCTTTTATAAATCCCTCCAAATCCTTGAATGTCATGCTCTCCGCCTCGCCTATCGCATCCGTCTCCCCCACGCAGATCCTGTACGATCTCATCCCCTTCCCCCACCTCCTCCTTTTCCTTGAAAGGATACGGATCCTGTACACCTCCCGCAAACTCGATCCTCCTCACCCGCTCGTCGCCCCAATCCTCTCCCACCCCCGCCCGCTGCCGCGCCTGTATTCGCACGTCCCACCCGGTCTCCATCTCTCCACCCCCCTTACCCTCTCCCAAGGTGGCTTCCGCCAGCTCCCCCTCCCTGATGATGCCCTCCTCCCCTCCATCTACCCCTCCTACCAACTTTGATCCTCCCGCCCTCCTCCTGTGCTTGCTCCTCTGGGCACCCTCCCTCCCTTCTCTCCCTTTTCCCTCCCTCCTCCATTTCTCCCCCCTCCTCCTCCGGGCTTCCCCTCCCCTGTCCCTCTCCTCCTGCCCCCATCTCCTCAGCCATTGGCATCCTTTTTCTCCCCTCTCCCCCACCTCACCCCTGTTCCCCTCTTGGCAGGTCCCCGGACTCGCACACGCTAAGTGGACATTCGCGCGCCGGAGATCACCGCCATCCGTGTTTCGTGTGTGCCGCCATGTTTAGTGTTCAGTGTTCCCCGTCACACTCCATCGTTCACCAGTGCCATCGTCTTCTTCAGTGTTTGTGCGTCGTGTCAACAGTTCGTAGTGTGGATTGTCATCTAGTGTGAACGGCTTCATGTTTTTTTCTGTTCATGTGTCTACTGTTTTTTCCCGCCGTTTTTCCAAGTGATGTATCTTCTCTGTTTATATCATTGTACTCTCTTCGGCTGAAGAGCGGCGTATTGTGCTGCTGCCAGCCTACCTGTTCCACAGGTTTTAAAATCACAATAAAGAAAAAAAAAACCTGCCTTAGCAGTGTGTTCGTCGCACCTGAAGATGTCGGCCAGGTGCGCTGACGAAATATTGTGGAGTTTTCACTATGACATCCGACGTCTCGCCCGAGAACCATATATACGAAAATCATACTGTATGCGCCACGTCCCCTCTATGGTCTCCTCACTCACCGATCACTCGACATACGCTCTCGCAGTATCACACGGTCCAATCACAGCTATGTGACAACCTCCTACGTTCGACGTGAACATGCAGTAACCACACATAGTTGGCAGTAACAGCAGTGAAGGACATACAAAGCCTGCCGGGGGGACGCGGAAAGCAGCACAGTCGTTGTCATAATGAGGGAACATAGCGATTTATCTAACAACAACAAGGGAATGGTTCAAATGGCTCTGAGCACTATGGGACTCAACTGCTGTGGTTATCAGTCCCCTAGAACTTAGAACTACTTAAACCTAACTAACCTAAGGACATCACACACATCCATGCCCGAGGCAGGATTCGAACCTGCGACCGTAGCAGTCGCACGGTTCCGGACTGCGCACCTAGAACCGCGAGACCACCGCGGCCGGCAACAAGGGAATGATCACTGACTTACGGGAGGAGGGTAGAATTATATCCGAAACTGCTAAGTTTGTAAACTGTTCACATGTCGCCTTGATTAAAGAGTACCGTGCATGACAAAATTGTACTACACAAAACCGATGCCAAGGCAACTATGGTGCACCGCGGGCCATAGGTGATAGAGAAGAACGACGTCTGTGGATATGTGTACTGGTGAACAGATGTGTAACTGTTGAGCAACTGACCGCCCAGCAGAACCAAGGTTCCAGCAAAAGTGTCTCCTAAACCAGTGTTCAGCAAACGTTGCTGCATATAGCTCTCTGCAGGAGTCGCGTGGTTCATCCACTTGTGCTGACTGCTGTTAATCGACAACGAAGGCTGGAATTTGCACGTCACTAACGCAGCTGGACCTCAACTGAGTGGCGACAAATGGTTCAAATAGTTCTGAGCGCTATGCGACTTAACTCCTGAGGTCATCAGTCGCCTAAAACTAAGAACTAATTAAAGCTAACTAACCTAAGGACATCACAAACATCCATGCCCGACGCAGAATTCGAACCTGCGACCGTAGCGGTAGCTCGGTGCCAGACTGTAGCGCCTAGAACCGCAGGGCCACTCCGGCCGGCGAGTTGCGTCAGGAGGCCTTTTAATACGTATCATGTTTTATGCACCATCGGCTTGAAACGTATGAAAGCAAACATCTTAGGAAGGGTCCGAGCCAGAGGAGGGAGTGTTACGGTCTGAAAAATATATTTTCGTGGAATTCCCTGAGTAATATCGTTAGTCATTGTGGGAGGTACGACGGATCAACACACGTAAGCGTCTATCCTTGGGGACCCAGTTTGCTTTGGGTCCGCTCGGTGGCCTACCAGCAGGACAATGCAACGTGTCGCACAGCTCGCAGTGCACGTGCGTGATTCGAAAAGCATCAGAATGAATTTGCCGTACTCCCCTGGCCACCAAATCCATCGGATTTAAACGCAATCGAGAATCAGTGGGACCGCGTCTGTCGAGGTGTTCACGCCATGTATCCTCAACGGGGAAACGCAGCGCAGCTGACTACGGGACTGGAGGCGGCTTGGCTCCACATCCCTGTAGGTAGTGTCCAGAACATCATTGACGCTCTTCCTGTACGTCTGCGCTGTAAAGGCTGGTTATTGAGTCTTCTGGCGGGCGATCACCTTAATTTCACCTTTATTTCTTATTGATTTACTTACCTTACTAACCCTACTATTGCTATGAATTTCTATGCGAAAAATTATTAATGATGCAAAAAATTGATAAGGGAGTGGAACACAGCTTCTCTCTGCTCGCATGCCAGATGCCTCTGTGCGCCTTCGTTACGCAACGTTTAACTTATGGCTCCATAAGCGGCAGGCAAAAATATTCTTTCCTTGGTTTCTAGGAAAACATGCATCTGCGGACCTACACTATGTGATCAAAAGTATCGGGCCACCTCCGACAACATACGTTTTTCGTATTGGGTGCATTGTGCTGCCACCTACTGCCAGATACTCCATATGAGCGACCTCTGTAGTCACTGGACATCGTGAGAGAGCAGAATGGACCGCTCCGTGGAAATCACGGACTTCGAACGTGGCCATGTGATTGGATTTCACTTGTGTCATACCTCTGTACTCGAGATTTCCGCACTCCTAAACATCCCTAGGTCCACTGATTCCGATGCGATAATGAAGTGGCAACATGGATACGTACAGCACAAAAGAGAGCAGGCCTACCTCGTCTGTTGACTGACAGAGACCGCCGACAGTTGGAGACGGTCGTAAGGTATAATAGGCAGACATCTATCCATACCATCACACAGGAATTCCAAACTGCATCAGGGTCCAGTGCAAGTACTATGACAGTTAGGCGGGAGGTGAAAAAACTTGTATTTCATGGTCGGGCCGCGACCGCTACTGTCGCAGGTTCGAATCCTGCATCGGGCATAGATGTGTGTGATGTCCTTAGGTTAGTTAGGTTTAAGTAGTTCTAAGTTCTAGGGGACTGATGGCCTCACATGTTAAGCCCCATAGTGCTCAGAGCCATTTGAACCATTTGAACCATCGTCGGGCGGCTGCTCGTAAGCCACACATAACGCTGGTATGTGCCAAGCGTAAACCTATTACGACTGAACAGTGGAAAAACGTTGTGTGGAGTGACGAATCACTGTACGCAATGTGGCGATCCGGTGGCAGCCGGCCAGAGAGGCCGTGCGGTTCTAGGCGCTACAGTCTGGAGCCGGGCGACCGCTACGGTCGCAGGTTCGAATCCTGCCTCGGGCATGGATGTGCGTGATGTCCTTAGGTTAGTTAGGTTTAATTAGTTCTAAGTTCTAGGCGACTAATGACCTCAGCAGTTAAGTCGCATAGTGCTCAGAGCCATTTTTGATCCGGTGGCAGGGTGTGGGTATGGCAAATGCCCGGTGGACGGCATCTGCCAGCGTGTGTAATGCCAACAGTAAAATTCGGAGGCGGTGGTGTTGTGGCATGGTCCTGTTTTTCATGGAGGGGGCTTGCACTCGTTGTTTTGCGTGGCACTATCACAGGATAGGCCTACACTGATGTTTGAAGCATCTTCTTGCTTCCCACTGTTCAAGATTAATTCTGAGATGGAAATTGCATTTTTCAACACCAACGATCACCTGTTCATAATGCCTGGTCTCTGGCGGAGTGGTTACACGACAATAACATCCCTGTAATGGACTGGCCTGGACAGAGTCCTGACCTGCATCCTATAACACACCTTTGGGATCTTTTGGAACGCCGAAAACATGCCAGGCCTCACCGAGCGACATCGATACCTCTCGTCAGTGCAGCACTCCGAGAGGAACGGGCTCCCATTCCCTAAGAAACCTTCCAGCGCCAGATTGAATGTATGCCTGCGAGAATGAAAGCTGTCGTCAGGGCTAAAGGTAGGCCAACACCATATTGAATTCCAGCATTACCGAAGGAGAGAGCCACGGACTTATAAGACATTTTCAGCCAGGTGTCCGGATATTTTTGATTACATAGTTTATATATAATGAAAAAAGTTTAGTTTTGTATATAAATCTAACATCGAATTTTACACTAATTTTTTCTCGTGATTTAAGTGTGATTGTTAATTTTCTACACTTAAATGCGAGTGCCATTTACTTCATAACTTGTTATTCTCGTCTTTCCATCTGAATTGTCTAATAAATATTTTTCTACTTATCACTTTTCCTTTATATACCCTAGTCATTTATTTCACTGAAAACTTCACTAATAACTCTGCTTCACTCCAGATTATGTTTCCTCTTCTCCTGACAAGACCTACTGGTCGATTCAAACGACTTCCTGAAAACGCAAGTGTACTCAGATCGAGTAACTCGCATTGTCAGCACAACTCCCAACGAATGTCCGGTTCCCGAAGTAGATACTAATGAAGCAGACAAATCTGCTAAGTGAGTCCGTGATAACTGTATTTTATGAATAAAACCGTTTAGGTCGGTTAATATATTTATTTATTTATTACGACGTTACAGCTACTGGCAGCAGCGGATCAAAACCTAGAACTTGCCAAGCAAAGTGCCAGAGTCAGCATAAAAAAACCTATGCCTAACCTGGGCGTGCCGATAAGGCGTAGGTCTTTTGCGCTGACGGTGTATCTTGTTTCGAAAGAGCTAAGTTTTTATTTTGTGATAGCGGTAGCCGAAACGATGTACTAAACAAAGAAATATATTAAGTTAGAGTATATATGCCACTGATAGGCTGGAACTGAAAAAAATTTTGTAGTCCAAACTGGAGCTGAAACGAATATATTGTCGGTTATGGAAGCTATTCGTAATCACATACTCGGAAACTGCAACGTCCGTTGAGTGGTTAGTGCGCCCGTTAGAAGAAAGTTCGGATTTGCAAGAGTACTTATGTTCAACGAAAACAGGTAGCCTAGGTTTTCCATATTCTCTCACAACTGGAAAAAAAATTATGGTCCTGTACCAAAGGAACGATGTAACAGTTGGAAGTCGGTAAGTGATTGAGCTGAGAAGGGATTTGGGGGTGGGGGGGGCTACGTACTCGTTACAGCTACGGAGCGCGTCCCCGCTGTTTGCAGTGACAGAGGACACGTCTCCAGGCAGGAGGGCACGGTGTCCGCGCAGGGCTGCAGCGCGCTGCAGAGAACGCTCGCCGCCGTGCACACACGGCGCCGGCTGGCTGGCTGGCTGGCTGGAGCCCGCTGTGTGCGCGCGCTCTCAAGAGTGCTAGACGTGCGAGGGGGCGCTCCAGCGGCGCGAGGGCCGCTGCCGGTGCTCGAGCACGGATAAAGCTGCCGCATTTCCTACCGGCGCTCAGCTCGTGCAAACACAGCGGAAAACTCTGTCCCGATTCGTAGTTATTTTGTGCCCTCGACAGTCCAGACATCAAATGACAATACACCATTCCGGGGTCGGTCCGAAATCGTTAATTGGATGGTTCAAATGGCTCTGAGCACTATGGGACTTAACATCTGTGGTCATCAGTCCCCTAGAACTTAGAACTAGCTAAACCTAAGAACATCACACACATCCATGACCGAGGCAGGATTCGAACCTGCGACCGTAGCGGTCACGAAATCGTTAATTTATTCACTTGAATAACTATAAAACCAACAGCGGCACTGTCATCCAACGTCGTTCATTCAAAACATGTTACCAGTTTCAACGCCAAAGAGTGTCATCTTCAGACTCCAATCATAACCTGCCGTAAACGTGCGAACAGCAATCAACGGAGTCTTCAAATGGAAACACTGCGACTTCTTAAGCATGTACGTCACCATGGGCATCCAACAAAGTCGTGTCCAGCCGGGCCGAAATCAACTGCATTCCGTACCTTCGTAGCAGTGACAAGCCCCGCAACCAAGATACACTACTGGCCATTAAAATTGCTACACCAAGAAGAAATGCAGATGATAAACGAGTATTCATTGGACAAATATACTATACTAGAACTGACATCTGATTAAATTTGCACGCAATTTGGGTGCATAGATCCAGAGAAATCAGTACCCAGAACAACCACCTCTGGCCGTAATAACGGCCTTGAAACGTCTGGGCATTGTGTCAAACAGAGCTTGGATGGCGTGTTCAGGTACAGCTGCCCATGCAGCTTCAACACGATACCACAATTCATCAAGAGTAGTGACTGGCGTATTGTGACGAGCCAGTTGCTCGGCCACCATTGACCAGACGTTTTCAATTGGTGAAAGGCCCGTACAGGACCTGCAACGTGCGGTCGTGCACTATCCTGCTGAAATGTAGGGTTCCGCAGGGATCGACTGAAGGGTAGAGCCACGGGTCGTAACACATCTGAAATGTAACGTCCACTGTTCAAAGTGCCGTCAATGCGAACAAGAGGTGGCCGAGACGTGTAACCACTGGCACCCCATACCATCACGTCGGGTGATACACCAGTATGGCGATGACGAATCTACGCGCTTCCAATGTGCGTTCACCGCCATGTCGCCAAACATGGATGCGACCATCATGATGCTGTAAACAGAACTTGGTTTCATCCGAAAAAAATGACGTTTTTCCATTTCTGCACCCAGGCTCGTCGTTGAGTACACCATCGCAGGCGCTCCTGTGTGTGATGCTGCGTCAAGGGTAACCGCAGCCATGGTCTCCGAGCTGATAGTCCATGCTGCCGCAAACGTCGTCGAGCTGTTCATGCAGATGGTTGTTGTCTTGCAAACGTCCCCATATGTTCACTCAGGGATCGAGACGTGGCTGCAATATCCGTTACAGCCATGCGGATAAGATGCCTGTCATCTCGACTGCTAGTGATACGAGGCCGTTGGGATCCAGCACGGCGTTCCGTATTACCCTCCTGAACCCACCGATTCCGTATTCTGCTAACAGTCATTGGATCTTGACGAACGGGAGCAGCAATGTCGCGATACGATAAACCGCAATCGCGATAGGCTAGAATCCGACCTTTATGAAAGTCGAATACGTGATGGTACGCATTTCTCCTCCTTACACGAGGCATCACAACAACGTTTCACCAGGCAACGCCGGTCAACTGTTGTTTGTGTATGAGAAATCGGTTGGAAACTTTCCTCATGTCAGCACGTTGTACGTGTCGCCACCGGCGCCAACATTGTGTGGATGCTGTGCAAAGCTAATAATTTGCATATCACAGCACCTTCTTCCTGTCGGTTAAATTTCGCGTCTGTAGCACGTCATCTTCGTGGTGTAGCAATCTTAATGGCCAGTAGTGAACATGGAGACAAGCCAAGTTCCAGTTGTTGTCTGACCATCGCTGGGCTTGTTACTGCTACGAAGATACGGAATGAAGTTGATTTCGACCTCGCTGCACATGACTTTGTTGGTTGCACAAGCTGACGCGGTATCTAAGATCTTGGAATACATGGCTGAAGAATTACCTCAAAACTAATAACAGCTACGGTAAATATCAATCAGGCTTCCGAAAACACCATAGTACAGCAACGACATTAAAGTGACTGACGACAACAAACACTCTATGGACAGTCGTGAAGCCACTATTTTAACACTGATTTCAACAATGCTCTCGATTCCGTTGATATCTATAACATGTTACTTATCAAAATGAAATATCTGAATATCTCACACACTGGGGACTGATGACCACAGATGTTAAGTCCCGTAGTGCTCAGAGCCAATATCTCACACAGTGTAATACATCGGTTGCTTTGGCTACAGCTCCTCAAAAACTGATGGAAAAGGGTATTCTGAGGTTAAGAGAAATCATCATGGAAAAATGTACTCTCTGAAGTCCTTCAGCGTTACGGTCTTTTTCCTTCGCTTTTTTCGTTTTGTATCTGTTGTGAATTGGCAGGAGCCAATTCACGGGGTTTGGAGGAAGCCGAAAGGCACGCGTTTAAGCTCACGCAGGCTGGCGTGAGGTCTGGAAAATGACAAGGAAATTAGAACTTAGAAAAACGGACGCAGATGGTGAAATACTTAACTTTAATCCATAATTAGTGAACATCGGCCTGACTGTACATGCATCCCAAGATAAATAACAAATGATAATGGCGCCTTGCTAGGTCGTAGCAAATGACGTAGCTGAAGGCTATGCTAACTATCGTCTCGGCAAATGAGAGCGTAATTTGTCAGTGAACCATCGCTAGCAAAGTCGGCTGTACAACTGGGGCGAGTGCTAGGACGTCTCTCTAGACCTGCCGTGTGGTGGCGCTTGGTCTGCAATCACTGACAGTGGCGACACGCGGGTCCGACGTATACTACCGGACCGCGGCCGATTTAAAGGCTACCACCTAGCAAGTGTGGTGTCTGGCGGTGACACCACAGTATCAATGATATGTCATCCGTGCTTCGCTCGTGGAACTACATTTTATATGCTGGCGTATCAGTACTGCATGAATTACAGCCATAAACTAAGAACACTGCTGCTGCCGTAAGAGGTACGAATGATGATCTTTATAGTGTATCACGATCGGCACAAAACATAGATATTACGCTAATCTCTAAGAAATCACAGGTCATCCTCATATTTCATTGAGGTTGATCAGTGGAAATTATCATGAAAACGTGCCTCTAATACTTCTCAATGAATTCCAACTATCATTTCAAAAACCTGTCAGTGGCTCTAGAATAATCTTGGTTGATTATCCAGATTGAGAAAAACTAACTCTCGCAGCTTGCGGGAAACCTCTCTTCTGCCTACATACAGTCCAAACACTTAGAAAAATATTTTCAGTCATATTAAGCATTAGTTAGTCCAGTCTTTAGTCCCGCCAACTCGTTACTACCGTGATGTAGTTCCACACGGAACAAATAGTAAAAGCTACAGAGGATCTCCTCCATATTTATTCCTTCTGTTCCGCTGTATTACGTTTTTGTTATATGTGATTAATCACATTCGACAGGAAGTAGCGAGAAGACTGTTTACTGGTAATAAGACTAACACTTGTTAAGTTCCACATATTAATTACTATGCACATTGTTATTGTTATTACTATAATTATTATTGCTATTGTAATTATGTATTGCTCATGCACCAAACAAATTGTACTGTTTACCCACTGTAGGAGAGCGCCTGAAGGCCATAATCATCGCCGAAAAAAATGACTAAATAAATATCTGGGTGTTACGTCTGTCAGTTGCATGCAACTATAGCTGCAGTAAGGTCCTTCGGCGGATTTACATTCCATTCTACCCGTTCTGTCGTAGGATGAGTAGCCATCCCCTGTTTCTTTAATTGAACCATCTGTGAAAATTATTTGCCGCTCTTCGATAGGACAAATAACCTTATAGGCTACGGTAACAGCGTCCTTCCACGAAACCCACATACATAACAACAAATATCTCCATCGCCTGCCTGCGTAACTTGAGTGAAAAGATCAAAACCACCTGACCGATCAGCTGTTGTACTCGTGGGCAATATAGTTAGAGATATCTGCTGTTGAGGAGAAAACCCGCTCTTTTAGCCACGGCGAATGGAATACCTTGCCGAGTCACGCGACTGAAACGTCGTAAGATACTGCCTCCCAGATTGAACACAATATTGGCAAGATTTAGCTCTTTTTATCACAGGCATACCGTGCGTTGGACAAATGAGGCACTCCAGTTCAGTAGTTGCTCATTAGGATTATCAGATACTACTGAGACATTGTGTATCATGAATGCCTCGCTTCAGGGAAACAAGCCACTGCCAACTGCCTTAAATAGTAACCTGTTGAAGACAGGAGCTCCCGTGGTCTGTCACGGATATTGTAACAGCATACAGACATCCCACAACGAAGTACATCATCCATTGAATACAGCACAACAACACCCTGTTAGCACCGATATCGTCCACGACTTCAATGCTATAGGCTACAGAATAAAGAGGATCTCAACCTCTATGGCTTCTGTCAACATTCGTTACATGTATCATATGACTGCTGGCATGAGTGATAGAAGCTAATACCCTTTCAATTCATTTTATTAACTTTGACAACTACTGTTTTTTCAGCTGAGTAACTTTTAGTTAATTCCTAAGTCAGTTTTTTAACTATTATTATTAGTAATGGATATACTGTGAAACACGTATGTATTTTTGTCTGAAATGTCCATTCAGTCCCTTGTTGACCGGTCTGGTGTGGCAGTTAAAGATAGCAAGCCCAAAGCCGAAATTTTAAATTTAATTTTAAAGAAATCGTTCACACAGGGGAATCGTACAGACATACCGTCATTTGACCGTCGGACAGTCTCCCGTATGGGCCACATAGTAATAAGCATCCCTGGCATAGAGAAACAAGTGAAATATTTGAAAGCAAATAAACTACTGGGTCCGGATGGAATCCCAGTTCGATTTTACTAAGAGTGCTCTACAGCATAGGCCCCTAACCTAGCTTGCATTTATCGTGAATCTCTCGCCAAGCACAAAGTCCCAAGCGACTGGAAAAAAAACAAGTGACTCCAGTTTATAAGAAGGGTAAGAGAACGGACCTTCAAAACCACAGACCAACATCCCTAAGTTCCGTTTGCTGTAGAATCTTTGAACTTATTCTCAGTTCGAATAGAATAAACTTTCTCGAGAAGTTTATGTCCACGAGGCATCATGCTATTAGAAAGCATCGCACTTGCAAAACTCAGCTTGCCCTTTTCTCACAAAAATACTGCGCCCTATGGACGAAGGGCAACAGCAGCTTTCTTATTTCTGGATTTCTGGAACGCATTTGACACGCTGTCCCACTGCAGGCTATTAACGAAAGTACGAGCATATGGAATACGTTCACGCATATCTGGGTGACTCGAACACTTCTTAAATAATAAAACCCAGTATGGCGTCCTCGACGGCAATTGTTCGTCAGACATAAGGGAATAGTCAGGAGGGCCCCAGGGAAATGTGACAGCACCGCTGTTGTTATCTACATACATAAATTATTTGGTGGACTGTGTGGTGTCACCGCCAGACACCACACTTGCTAGGTGGTAGCTTTAAATTGGCCGCGGTCCATTAGTACATGTCGGACCCGCGTGTCGCCACTGTCAGTGATCGCAGACCGAGCGCCACCACACGGCAGGTCTCGAGAGACTCACTAACACTCGCCCCAGTTGTACAGCCGACATTGCTAGGAAAGGTTCACTGAGAATTACGCTCTCATTTGCCGAGACGATAGTTAGCATAGCCTTCAGCTTAGTCAATTGCTACGACCTAGCAAGGCGCCATTTATCCTTTGCTATGTATCTAATGAAGCATGTACAGTAACAAGATCAATGTTCACCAATTGTGGATTAAAGTTAAGTATTCCAGCAGCTACGTACTTTTCTTTATAGCATTCATTAAGTATCCTGTTTCAGACCTCACGCCATCCTGCGTGAGCTTATAGCGTGCATTTCGGCTTCCTCAAACAACACGGTGTTGGCACTTCTGCCGACACATCAGACTGGATAGGCAGCTGTCTGTGGTTGTTTCCTGAGGATGGTATGGTGTACTGTGTGAAAGTCAAGTCAGTTTTATAAAATTTCCAGTTGGTGTGATGAATGGCGGCTAGTCTCAAATGTGGAGAAATGTAGGGTAAGGCGGATAAGTAGAAAAATGAAACCTGTAATGTTCGGATGCAATGTTACTAGTGTCCTGCCTGACACAGTCAAGTCGTTTAAATATCTGGACGTAAAGTTTCAAAGCAATATGAGTTGGAACGAGCATATGAGAACTGACATAGGGAAAGCGAAAGGTCAACTTATGTTTATTGGGAGAATTTAAGTAAAGAGTTTTTCATCAGTAAAGGAAACCGCATATAGGACGCTGGTGAGACCTATTCTTGAATACTGTCGAGTGTTTGGGATCCGTACCAGGTCATACTGAAGAAAAATATCGAATAACTCAGAGCCGGTCTGCTAGATTTGTTAACGGTAGGTTCGAACAACAAGTAAGTATTAAGCAGACGCTCCCGGAACTAAAGCGGGAATCCGTGGAGAGAAGGCGACGTTCTTTTGGAGAAACGCTATTGAGGAAATTTAGAGAACCGGCATTTCAAGCTGACTGCCGGACGTTCTACTGCCGCCAACATACTTTGCGCCTAAGGACCTCGAAGATAAGATACGAGAAATTAGGGCTCATACGGAGAACATAGACAGACGTTTATCTCTGGCCCTATTTACGAGAGGAACAGGAAAGGAAATGACTAATAGTGGTACAGAGCACCCTCCGTCAAGCACCGTACGGTGGCTCGCGGAGTATCTGTGTATATGTAGATGTAGATTTTTCTTTATTACTGCAAGGACAATAAATTTGTAACTTCTACTTTTACGACAGATCTGATTTACAAAAGGTATTCGAAATTTACACCATCTGATCGAATGCAGGTACCGCATCGCCCAATAAACCTATCACTCCCAAGACCAACCGCTGCATGTGCAGCAAGGTGCGTCATCTGGTGACGTCACGTGTTCAACATTTCTCATCCGTCATTGGGGTATTTCCCTACATTTGCGGCCCCATGTGTCTTATATTAAATAGATTGTCGCAGCGTCATTTACGTCGCTTCGGGGGTTTTTAAACTTTAATAAGAGCCACCCTCTGTACATTCCCCTGTTCCGGCGATGGCTTTTAAAATAGGTATGTTGCCCGAAGTGTTCCACTCACAGTGAACAATAAAGTAACACAGCCGAAGATGTATTATTCACGTGCTTCGTATGCCAGGAATCTGCTTCTGAAACAAAGAGCCCATTCTTGTCTACGTACATGAGTATGTTACCAACCGTTTGGCCTCGTTATAATCTCTTTTACAGAAAGAGACTTGCTGTGTAGATACATAAGTTGCCGTTCGTGAGCGAGGGGGCATATTTTCCCACCCGGATCCATTCTGAAGATGAATGAGGATGCCACTATTTATACGTATACTCCTACACGGTGCAGGACGATAACGCTAACATTAAAATCTCTACTGTTCAATTACATTGCCAAAGAACAAGCTAAAAAATTCAGCGTGACGTTTAATCCATATTTTAAATAGTGAAATAAATATATATGATATAAATGCACATTATAAAGGCTGGCCGTTGGTGCCTTGTGTCACAGGCCCGTGGCAGAACGGAACCACATTCCTAACTTTAATATCATGTGAGACAAATTCATTTCAAAATCTAATCATATTTCCTACAGTCTATAAAAAGACTATAAGCATATGTGTTTACAGGTGGCAGAAAATCAGTGACCTTGCTTAGTACATTCACAGATGAGTTGAATTTCATTGCCTTCACTGTCAGTTCCTGCTCAAGAGTTGTGTGTCCATTTATAACACGATAGGCGAGCCACTCGACCTTCAGTTGATCTTGAATAAAAACAGTTGCGGTAAAGACACTCAGCATCAGTCTCGTGTGCTCCTCTTTAGACATCTGTTTTAGTCTTACTTTAATTTTTCGAATTCCTTTTCCTTTTTCAGGAATGAATTTCTGGTTTTTGTCTCTCTTTTGGGCGTTTATCCAGCTTCTGCGTTCTTACTTGATTCTCATACATTCTTGAAAAGCATTCCTGTGTTACAGTACCAAAGGAAAATTTTTTCTTTGAAAGAAATTTCCACCATTTGACTGTAGATTGCTACTAATTTATTTCACACAATCATGATTCGGCTCTATAGCCGTTGGCAAACGCAGTTTTAAATGTCACAAAATATCCGACGTACCTAAATGACAAGTTATCGTTGACTGGTTTAAAAGAGCAGATGAGTTTTACTTGGACGATGACACGTCATTTAAGGCTGACTTGCACTTGAGAGTGAGTATGATGCTGACATAATGATTGTGTGAAATAAATGAATAGTAATTTATAAGCAAATGGCGGAAATTCGTTTCGAAACGCTCGTCATTACTGCGTCCCCCCCCCCCCCCCCCATAAAGGAAAAATCATTCGCCAAGCTCTTTATGAAACAGATATAGCTTCTTCAGGTGCATTCGGCGTCGTTTTAATAGTGAAACCACAGTGCAGGGATCGTCTCTAAGCACAGCACTGTCGCGGTGTCCATTCCGCGAAAACCTGACCATGGCCAATAGCTTTGTATTGGAACTCTTCCATTTGGTCCGTGTTTGCATAGAAAAAACAACAATATCGTAGCTTCAGTCCGCCTTGATGCGAAACACCTCGTTGTTTGTTTACTCATTTACTTCCCAAGATAGTTTCAACGACAAATCCACCATTGTCAATTTTTTTTAAAATCTAAAACATACAAAAAATAACATAGTTACGCAAACACAGTAACACATTATTACATTTTCACTGTTCGTTTTTTGAAATATAGTTTTTTATGGATACTTTCATACTACCTTATTTATTGTATGTTGTGGCACGTTTTTACGAATTATTCTCGCTGTTTGCGGCATATTTACTGTGCTTCTTTCTGTTTGCGTTTTTTCTCAGCGTACATCATGTCATCTACAACTGTGTGAGCGGCTGTTAGTAAACAAATAGTTAAAGGTGATCTTAGTATGTCAACAACATACACTTTGGGTTGCGGCAGTGTTGTGGAATCCAGTTTTGGTGTGTAATGGGCTGTTACTTAGTTCTTCGTGTACTCACGTTCGTTGGACGGCATGTAGCTGATTCTGTACACAGAAAACAAAACTTTCACATTTTGTTTATGATCAAGAACATTACGCCATCCTGCTGTTCGCGTGTTTCGTGAATGGTGTATCGCATGTTGCGAGAAGACTATGAAAACTGTAGCGGGAATTACGACAGCTTCTGTTCCTTATTTATGTCTCCGTGTGAGATGGGGAAGTGGTTCTTTTTCGTGTGTGTATTTTCTGTTCTGTGTCCTTGGTCAGTACTCTCAGAGCGAAAAAGAGTGTGTTGTTGCAAAGTGATGTGTCTTCGTTTATAACATTTTTCCCTTCCGCTATAGCCTTTTGTATGTAGAAATTTTCTTCTATTGTTAGTTGTCAGAATAGACTGTTTCTGTTTTTCAGATTGTGTAGATAGTTTTCGGTACTAGTGGGGTTATGGATTTTGTTCATTAGATGTTCTGCGAAAGTTGAATGTGTGTTGCCACTCCTTAGAGTTCGCATGTGCTCTGTGTACCTCGTTCGGAAGTTTCTGCTTGTTTGCACTATGTATTGGACCTGACAGGAGTTGCATGTGAGTTGATATATTCCAGCGTTGCTGAATTTGTCTGAGGTTCTTCTGACTGGTCTTAGCCTTCTCTGAACTGTGTTGTTTGTTCTGAATCTTAGTGGGAGCCCATGCTTTCTCAAGATGTTTCCAATTCTATGTGATATTTTGTTGTTGTATGTTAGTACCATCTGTCTCTTTTTCCTTATATGGTATGGTCTGCAGTGTTGTCTCTGTGTACTGCCTCTGGGTTTTCAGATCCTTTGATTGTATTCTTTAGTGACTGGGCACTATTTTTATGTTTCATTTTTACGTTGAGGGGTTGTTGGTTTCTTTTATTATATCTGTGTTGTAGTAGTTTTCAACAACAATTTGTTAGATTATATTTAGTTCCTGTGTGTATAGTTTTCTAATTTAAGAGACGTTCTGTTTATTCTGTGGAGCATGTTTATGGACAATTTGCTCTATCTGATGATTTGTTTCGTTTCCTCTGTCATTAGTTCTCTTGTTGGGCCTCGAATGAAGTCTGGTGTGTTAGTTTTTCTATTTTGTCCTATGATGTATTCAGTCTCAGTAATGATATATTCTATGGTCTTATGTGTTAGGTGGGTATTAAAATTGAATTCTGGGCCTTCCTCAAACAGCTGCTGTTTTTCTCTCGTGAGTGTTATGGCAGTAAAATTAATCAAGTGTTCATGGAGTGTGTGTTGTATGTGTGTCTCGGTTTTAGATCAGCGTTTGTTCATCAGTTTATTTAATTTCTGCTCCTGTTTCTCCCATTTCTTTTGCATTATTGACTGTGAGTGGTGATTTATTCTTTCTATTATGTCATACGGTACTAAGGAGCTGGAGATTTGGCTGGCTAATTCTAGGTGTCCATAAAGACAAATAAAAAGACGTATGAATGGTGGGCTCCATGTGGTTCCCAAGTCGTGCAGCGACCATGGCTTGTTCAAATGGCTCTGAGCACTATGGGACTCAACTGCTGTGGTCATAAGTCCCCTAGAACTTAGAACTACTTAAACCTAACTAACCTAAGGACAGCACACAATACCCAGCCATCACGAGGCAGAGAAAATCCCTGACCCCGCCGGGAATCGAACCCGGGAACCCGGGCGTGGGAAGGCAGCGACCATAAACCACAAAATTACCAAATATGTAGCAACCAGTCGCAAGATCATGTTTTATTTATTCACTTTTGCAAATCCATTTCAACTGATTAACAACCATCATCGGTGCTATAAACACAAGAATAAAAATAATAACAGTGACTAAATGAATAAATGTACATAAAGCGACGTAAACCAATTAAATGTATATAGAGGCATTACACCATTTAAAATGAATATACAAATTTATCTTTCAACCAATATGTGCCCTGAGTAGTAATACTGTCTTAAGCAGAGGTCAAACATAAAGTGATAGATCGAGAATTGACTATGACAACGAGAAACCATAAGGGGGCGCTGCAAAGCAAACCCGCCCTCTATGCGAAAAGATACAGCTAAAATAAAAATGAGAAGAAGAAGAAAGACGTATGACACACAAAGTGAGGTAAAATATAACGATATAATACTAAAATATTTACATGAAATGGATATATTGACAAAGATTTTGTCAACCGCATAGTACAGTTATATACGCCAAAAAGCGATTATACAAATTAGTAAAAAGTAAGAAACATAGATGAGAAGTACGCCATCGAAAAGAATTTTCAATTTTTTAAAAATTTTTTTATCATATTTTTATCCAAGAAAAAAAGTTAATCATAATGCCAAAATGTAAAACGGTGTTGGTATCCATCTAGCGTACAGTTAATGACCTTCAGTCACTTGGTCACTGTTATTAATTATTTTTATTCTTGTATTTGTAGCCCCAACGATGGCTGTTAATCAGTTGCCGGCCGAAGTGGCCGTGCGGTTAAAGGCGCTGCAGTCTGGAACCGCAGGACCGCTACGGTCGCAGGTTCGAATCCTGCCTCGGGCATGGATGTTTGTGATGTCCTTACGTTAGTTAGGTTTAACTAGTTCTAAGTTCTAGGGGACTAATGACCTCAGCAGTTGAGTCCCATAGTGCTCAGAGCCATTTTGTTAATCAGTTGAAATCGATTTTCAAAAGTGAACAAATAAAACATTATCTTGCCACTGGTTGCTGCATATTTGGTAATTTTAAATAAAAAGACATCTGATGAGAAAACCAGAAACAGTATACACAGAGAACTAAAACAATACAATGCTCTCATCACCAAGGTGGAGAAAGGGAATGCACTAGTCTTAATAACAGAGGCAGAATACATTGAGAAAAACGAAAAATTCCCTGCAGGGAATGAAATAACCAAGCTAACCAGTCAACCAACACAAAGATACCAAAGAAACGAAGAAGACTCTCTTAAAAAACATCACACACACCTTGACACAGATCTAGACAAAAAGAATGACACAAAAGAACCCTAAAGCTCCACTCTTAATAAGCCTGCCAAAATCCACAAACCTCTCATCCCAGTCAGGCCAGTGTTGAACTTCAGAAAAGCCCCATCTTACTTACTAGGGAGACACATGCACACATTCCTACACAAAACATACACATACACAAACAACAGAAGCCTCAAAAACACAGGATACATAATAGAGAAAATTAAGAATGTCAGCATCCCCCCAGCAGCAAAACTAATATCTTTTGACATTACATCCATGTACACAAACAAACCCACAGAAGAAACTGTAAACATTATTGAACAACAGCTAAAATGCAAGAAATTCCCAGACATAGAAATAAATGAAATTTCATCCATTCTTAGGCCAATCACAGAACAAAACTACTTCATTTTCAACAACTACTTCTATTTGCAACAAGAGGGGCTACCAATGGGATCCCCCATGAGTGGAACCTAAGCCAACATTTTCTTGGACCATTTAGAGATCGTAATATTTAATGACATTATAAAACAAGGAGGTTACAAAATAATCTACCGGTAGTGATATGTAGATGGCGTAATCTGTCCTGTGGATGAAACACATACCAGGATAGAAGAGCTACACAGTAACGTCAACGCCGTACATCCATAAATCCATTGCACAATGTAAATAGGAAAAAAAAACTTAATTTCTTCGACCTTACAATCACAAGAAATAACCACCAACATGAATTCTCCATCTATGGAAAACCCACATCCAAAGCAGTGTTATCCACAGCTTATCCAACCACCTGACAGTGCATAAATATGTCAGTTTCACACACATGCTCTACAAGATAAAAAGAACACCTCTTAAAACAGAAAAGTACACACAGGTACTACACATAATCGAAAAAATTGCTGTTGTAAACGACTACAAAACAGACGTCATAAACAAACTCAACAACAAGGTAAAAATGAATCATAAAAATAGTGGACAGCCACTCAAGAGTACAACAAAATGTTTTGAAAACCCAGAGGCAGTACACACAGTCATCACAGCAGACCATACCATATAAGGAAAAAGAGACAGATGGTACAAACTGACATAGAATAACAAAATATCACATTTAATTGGAAACATCTTGAGAAAGCATGGGATCCCAATAACATTCAGAACAAAAAACACACTTAAGAGAAGGCTAAGACCAGTCAGAAAAACTTCAGACAAACTCAGCAACGCTGGAACACATCAACTCACATGCAACTCCTGTCAGGCCCAATACATAGGACAAATAAGCAGAAACTTCCAAAAGAGATACACGTGGTTGGCAGCCTTGTATCCATTCGGTTAGTGCGAGTTTTTGTGTTCTCATGAAGATAAGTCATTTTAGAGTATAATAACATTTAGTTTAGGTACTGATTACGTCGTAAATAGGCGTATTAGTGTGCTTTTTAAGCGTACCATTAAAGGTTTCATTTTTCTTTACGTAATACAGCAGAAAACAATATACCAAGAAAAGGCGAAAAGATCCTAAAGTCTGGTTATAGTCGTATTTTCTGTTTACGTTTCTCCGCAGCAGATCTATAGAATTTCGTTTAATTGTTCTTTCCTCTCTCCAAGAATTTAACTGTAGCGTACCTCTTCATTGCTTAACTCACATTTCCGGAAAGTAGCGTGAAGTTTAAGTTGTTTCAGAAACTTTGCACTGTTGTTTTTGTTTACATACAGTTGCGTATAGACCAAATTTGAGGAATCATATTTTCGTGTTAATCGTAAGTGAAAACTGGTTGACGTGCCGTAGAATTGTTAGGTCGGAGCTTTGGTGTGACGCGTGCTGTAGTTTTTTCCATGTTGGTGACTGTATTGGCGTGGGAGTAGGGGAAGTAAATCAGACTCATCAGTGGTTTTGTAGGATATGTAGTAGAGATAGGAAGATACTAGAACAGGAGGGGAAAATTGCCGCCCTTCAGGCTGAGTTAGACAAGGCCAGGGGAGATGTTGACAGGTTAAGGAGGGAGAAGGGTAAAGAGAGGTGGGAAGTGGCGACAGGCAACAACAGGCACATACCTAGAACTTTGTCTGAGAGCTTCGTGGTGAATGTGAGAAATAGTTTTCACCTGTTGCTTCAGTTAGAAGCTGGTGAGCCTCAAGTAGGTGTAGACAGGACATAACAAACTTTCAGCAGCAAACTGAAAATGTAGGGAAATCAGTGAGGAGATAGAAAGTGTTGTTGTTAGGTAGTTCGCATGGAAGAGGTGTTGGCCAACTTTTGCAGGATGAACTAGCATCAGAATACCAGGTCACCAATTTCTTTAAGCCCAGTGGTGCTCTGGAGCAGGTGACAGAGGATATAGGATCACTTAGCAAAGATTTCACTTTGAAAGACACAATGGTTGTAGTGGGTGTGTCAGGTAATAGTATTGACAGAGATCCTTGGTACAGTATAGAGTGTGACCTGGCAAAGACTGCATCAGCATCGAAGCATACTAGTGTTGAGTTTGTGTCTGTTCTTGGGCGGCATGACTGATCTCATTTGAACTCTTCTGTCAGAAGAGTTAATTTGAAGTTGGAACAGCTCCTTATGTCGAATGCACAGTCACTCATTGGTGTGGTTCCTGTTGATTCTCTCAATAGGTGGGATTATATTAGGCGTGGCCTTCACCTCAACAGGAAAGGGAAGCATCACAAGCTGCGACATTGTCGCGAATAAAACAGTGACCCGTATATACAATAAGTTTCCTTTAATTTACATCTATGTTCACAACAGATTATCGGTTTGGGTATATAACGACCATCATCAGATCTGATGATGGTCATTATAGACCCAAACCGGTAATCTGATGATGGTCATTATAGATCGAAACCGGTAATCTGTTAACAAAAAGTTTGTGATCATAGACGAAAATTAAAGGAAACTTAAGGAAAGCGAAGGGTAAAGTAACTGGGAAAATAGCACAAAAGTTAAAGGGAGGAGGCACTGTCTTGAGTGACAAAATACCTGCGGTTTTCGGGGTTCAGAAAAGAGCCTTTTTAGAGTAGGGAGAATAGAAAGAAACCAAGTTTTAAGAGAGGTTAGGATAGAGAGAAACCTTCAGTTTGAGAAAGAAACCAAAATAATATAATTGTAGCCTATTACATCAGCATAAACAGCTGTTGGACAAGAATTTTCAACAATCAGCAGAAATTTCAGCTTTACTCAATTTTAACTCAGTCAGTGTGAAATGTCAGCTATATTTGTTGCATCAAAATATTCGAAGACTGATAAATAAAATTAATGAATTAATTATCTGCATAGATGAATTAGAATCCTCAAACCCAGGTGATATAATCTGCCTCTCTGAAAATCTTGTGATCACTGGTATACAACTTTTAAGTGTTAACATCTCACTTTTGTAGAGCAGAAATGGAGAAAGGAGGAGTTGCCACATTCATCAGGAACTATCATAAATTTAACAACATAGACATTCATAAATTTTGCCTAAAACAGCACATGCAAACAAGTGCAACAGAAGTAGGATTTCAAAAAAAAATCCATTACAATATTAAGAGTATATTGAGCACCTGAGGGTAACTTTAATCCGTTCATAAACCACCTTGAAGCTGTACTGGCCCATTTACCAACCAAAAACAAAGAAATAATGGTACTTACTTGAGTTAGTAACACTATCATTCAACTTAATTCCCACAAAAGTTCCCAACTAGGATAGTGAATTGGTCACAAACAGGCATTGATAATATCTTTATGGAAAAGTACAATGAACGAAATTATATTACAGAACCAATAGTCAATGGCCTCTTATGGCATGCAGTTCCTTCTGTTGAATGTTAATATGAAACAGGATATAACATCTGTTAAACCTGAACTCAAGAGGGTAATCCATAAGCCAAAAATCGATTATTTTAGGACTCTCGTCAAGACATTCACTGGAGTGATGTTTACAGTGCTCATGGCATGTTACACTTTCGTTAATAAAGTGCTTACCTTATTTGAACACTGTTTTTACCCTAAACTAGCCAAGGTTAGAGCAACATCTACAAAGAAGCCATGGAATACTCAAGGAATACAGGTATCTTGTAAAGCAAAAAGAAAACAGCTCTGATGTTGATGCCATAGCACATTACAAGGAATACTGCAAAATATTAAATACTGTTACTGAAAAGATGGGGTTGTCAGGCTCTGTAGATGCTGGCATGGGATTCCTCAGACCAGGTATTTCAAATGCCATAATGTGAATTTGACCCTCACTAACCCAACACAAGTAATGTCCATCATAAAATCTTTAAAAGCAAACACATCTAGTGGGTATGATGAAATATCAATAAAGTTAAAGAATGTGACTTTGAGTTAAGTAACATTTTAAGCGATCTGTGTAACCAGTCGTTTATTAGTGGAATATTTCCTTAATGGTTGAAATATGCCAAAGTTAAGCCACTGTTTAAGAAGGGAGATAAATAAATAGCGTCAAATTTCCGTCCAGTTTTACTTTTGCCAGCATTCTCAAAACTTTTATAGAAGGTAATGGTTGCTGCACTAGTACTGGTCTTAGTCGTAGAAATGGGGAATTTTGTTAAAATCCAGTAAAGGTGCGGTTGGGTGATGAAGTCTGGGGCCGCTGGCAGTGTGTGGTAATGATTGGCAGCCAGTAGGCCAGACAGGGTAAACATGGCACGGAGCTGTAGCGGTGTATTGCACGTATGATTTGTTTGGAATGATGCAACAGCAAGGCAGGGAATTGCAGTGTTGCTTTAAGTTATTGCAATGTATGATGCGAGGCAGTAGGCCAGAGCCAGGAGTTACGATGTGTAAGTGGCTGACATATGGGAATTTACCCCTGCCATAGTTTGTGTCTCTCTCTGACACTACATCAGAAGCGAGGGGAAAAGCAGTATAAATAGTCAGGCACTTTTAGCTCGAGAGAGGTGTGCCAGGTCAGTCGCCAGTCGGAACGGACTTGTACTGGTCTACGGTTTTAGGTACAAGTCTGGCAGTGATGTTGTAAACATTCTATGTAAACCTGTACTTTATTTCTATGTACTTGTTCGGGCTGTGTTCCGCCTCTGGGGACGCAACACTGGGGTGGGTGGGAATGACAGCCAGGTACTTAGAGATTGCATGGTCTGCCTGAAGCAGGGCAGTGACAGCAGTCTGCAGCGGGTCCAGGACGGGCCACGTTCGCTTCCCACCTGGCGTATCGGAGTCCTGGCGTGGCCTACGCTGCAAGAGCCGCGGCAGCGCTGCAGCGGCGCCAGAGGCGGCGGCCAGTTTTGCCATCCCGCAAGCACCACTAGCGGCAAGTTGCGGCACAGCATCCAGATTGGCGCGGATTCGAGTGCGGTCCTGTCCTGGGAGCAGCAGCGGCCAAGTGCCACAGGTGTGCAGTACATCCAGCTTTGTCCCATGGTTGGACAGAGCAGGCCAAACAGGGCGGAGGGCGGCGAGTACCAG
Source organism: Schistocerca nitens (assembly GCF_023898315.1). Classification (NCBI taxonomy): domain Eukaryota; kingdom Metazoa; phylum Arthropoda; class Insecta; order Orthoptera; family Acrididae; genus Schistocerca; species Schistocerca nitens. The sequence goes on along the minus strand of NC_064615.1, from coordinate 655,035,618 downwards.
GGACTGTAGCAGCCTCCGGATTCGCGGGCGATTACGAGACGCAAGACGTGACGCAAGACGCGACGCCTCGGCGAGCGGCGACCGGGCAGAGCGCGGCCGCCTTCCAGCTGAGCGGCCTTGATGAGGGAGCAGTGGTGTCGACGAACCAGGTGTTGCTGAGCCGGCTGGACTTGTGGGACAACGCTGTGGGCGGCACGCTGACGTTACACTGCACCCATCGTAGTACTGTAAATTATGTGAATAAAGAAACGCTTCAGAATACCGCTGTATCACTCCGCACTGCCCCTTGACGCTACTGAACTTGCTCGGCCTCCTGACGAAATACGGCGCGGTGGGTCCTGGCTTCAGCTCTGCCATCTGGAGTCCCGTGTTCGACCATCGACAGCCCGGAACATGTACAATCGGCTTTATCACCATCTTATCACAAATAACATACTGTCAAAGTCGCATTTCGTATTTCTAAAGGGTTCTGATATTGAGAAGGCTATGTACACTTACAGTGAAAATGTACTTAATTGATTAGACAGAAATTCGCAAGGAAATGGTATATTTTGTGATCTGTCAAAGGCATTTAACTGTGTATATCACAATATCCTTTTAAGAAAATTAGAATATTATGCTGTAATAGGAAATGCTGCAAAATGGTTCAAATCGTATGTCTCTGGCAGGAAACAAAGTGTGTTATTAGGAAAGACACATGTATTAAGCTATCAGGCATCATCCAACTGGGAACTAGGGTTCCATCTTAGGGCCTTTACTTCTTCTTGTGTATAACAGTTACCTTTCATCACTAACACCAGATGCCAAGTTTGTTTTGTTTACCGATGATACAAACATTGCAATAAATAGCAAATCAAATGTAGTCTTACAAAGATCGGATAGTAAAATATTTGTAGACATAAATCACTGGTTCCTAGCCAATTCCTGGTCACTAGACTTTGAAAAAAACAACACACTACATGCAGTTCAGAACTTGTAAGGGGTGTCCCACGAGTAAATGCCTAACATATGATGAAAAGCTTATAGAAGAAGTGGACAGTGTTAAATTCTTGGTATTACAGCTTGATAATAAATTCAACTGGGAGGAGCAACCCACAGAACTGCTGAAGCGTCCAAACAAATCTCTATTTGCAATGCTAATTCTGTTAAACATATACGATATACAAATGAAAAAGCTGGCATATTATTCTCACTTTCACTCCATAATGTAATATGGGATTATTTTTTGGGGTAATTCGTCAAGCCAAGCTAAAGTTTTCCGTTCATAAAAGCTTGCAATAAGAGTTATATGTGGTGTGAACTTAAGAACATCCTACAGAATCCTGTTTAGGGATACTAACTACTGCTCCCCAACGTATCTATTTCTCAGCGAAATTTGTCATTAAAAATATATCACTTTTTCAAACCAACAGCTCAGTTCATGGAATCAATACTGGAAATAAGAGTAATCTTCACTAGGATTTAAAGTCACTTACTCTTGTAGAAAAGGTGTGCAATATTCAGTAACACACATTTTCAATAACTTTACAGCAGCCATAAAAAGCTTAACAACCAATGAAACTCAGTTTAAGAAAAGCCTAAAGGATTTATTGGTGACCAACTCCTTATACTCCATTGAAGAATTTCTCAGTAGAACCAACTTATTTCCTATATACGGGGTGTTACAAAAAGGTACGGCCAAACTTTCAGGAAACTTTCCTCACACACAAAGAAAGAAAATATGTGATGTGGACATGTGTCCGGAAACGCTTACTTTCCATGTTACAGCTCATTTTACTAATTCTCTTCAAATCACATTAATCATGGAATGGAAACACACAGCAACAGAACGTACCAGCTTGACTTCACTTTGTTACAGGCAATGTTCAAAATGTCCTCCGTTAGCGAGGATTCATACTCTACCCTCCGTCGCATGGAATCCCTGATGCGCTGATGCAGCCCTGGAGAATGGTGTATTGTATCACAGCCGTCCACATTACGAGCACGAAGAGGGTTGAGGTCAGGAGAGCGTGGAGGCCAGGGAATTGGTACGCCTCTACCAATCCATCTGTCACCGAATCTGTTGTTGAGAAGCGTACGAACACTTCGACTGAAATGTGCAGGAGCTCCATCGTGCATGAACCACATGTTGTGATGTACTTGTAAAGGCACATGTTATAGCAGCACAGGTAGAGTATCCCGTATGAAATCATGATAACGTGCTCCACTGAGCGTAGGTGGAAGGTTGTACAGTAGATACTGACGAAACTAAAATGAGCTCTAACATGGAAACTAAGCGTTTCCGGACACATGTCCACATTACATCTTTTCTTTATTTGTGTGTGAGGAATGTTTCCTGAAAGTTTGGACGTATCTTTTTGTAACACCATATATATATATATATATATATATATATATATATATATATATATATATATATTGACATGTTGTACATCCTGGAGGACCTTCTCAGTACGGATCAATTGGAATGAAAGTAAATTTAATCTAATCTAATTTAAAAGAGCACATGAGAACTCTAAAGAGTGACAGCACACATTCAACTTTCGCAGAAGATCAAGTGAACAAATACCATAACCCCATTAACATCGAAAACGAGCTACACGTTCCGAAAAACAGCAACAGTCTATACCGACAACTAACAAATTAAGAAAATTACTACATACAAAAGGGTGTAGTGGAAGGAAAAAATGTAATAAAAGAAAATACAACACTTTGCAACAACACACTCTTTACTGCTCTGAGAGAACTGACCAAGGACACAGAACAAAAAGACACACACACGTAAAACAACCACTTCCCCATCACACACGGAGACATAAATAAGGAACAGAAGTCGTCGTAATTCCCGCTACAGATTTCATAGCTTTCTCGTAACATGCGTTACACCTCTCGCGACACACGCTAACAGCAAGACGGCGTAATGTTCTTAATCATAAACAAAATGTGAAAGTTTTGTTTTCTGTGTACATAATCAACTACATGCCGTCTAACGAACGTGAGTACACGAAGAACTAAGTAACAGCCCATTACACACCAAAACTGGATTCCACAACACTACCGCAACCCCAAGTGTATGTTGCTGACATACTAAGATCACATTTTAGTATTTGTTTACTAACAGCCGCTCACACAGTTGCAGATGACATGATGTACGCTGAGAAAAATCGGCAAACAGAAAGAAGCACAGTAAATATGCCGCAAACTGCGAGAATAATTCGTAGAAACATGCCAAAACGTGCAATAAATTAGGTAGTATGAAAGCATCCTTAGAAAACAATATTTCAAAAAACTAACAGTAAAAATGAAATAAAGTGTTACAGAGTTTGTATAACTGTGCTATTTTTTGCATGTTTCAGATTAAAAAAACACTGATGATGGTGATATTTGTCGCCGAAACTAGTTTGGGAAATAAATAAGTAAACAAATGGTTCAAATGGCTCTGAGCACTATGGGACTCAACTGCTGTGGTCATAAGTCCCCTAGAACTTAGAACTACTTAAACCTAACTAACCTAAGGACATCACACACATCCATGCCCGAGGCAGGATTCGAACCTGCGACCGTAGCGGTCGTGCGGTTCCAGACTGTAGCGCCTTTAACCGCTCGGCCACTCCGGCCGGCTAAATAAGTAAACAAATGACAAGGTGTTTTGTATCAAGGCGGACTGAAGTTCTGATACTGTTGTTTTTTCCTGGCCATGGAGCTGGGACGCAGAGTGACCAAGCTGGCGGTAGCTGCGACTGACGACAGCGGCCTCACGGCGCACCGCGCGTCACGGCTACGTACAAATAACAAATACTGGCCGCCTCTGTGCGTTAAATGTCACCGGGGCAAAGCTGCATTGTGATTCCAATCCGCTCAGCCGATTTAGATTTATGGCATTAAGTTTACGTACGACTGAGGGCTGACGAGCTGAAGGGGCGACTCTAAGTTGACAGTCACCTTTGAACTGTGCACTAAGAGTGTTCCCATTACTGCCCCTTTACTACAAAGCGTGTCACGACAGCCTTCGAGCATTGTAGATGCAGAGAGAGTTGTTGACAGGCATGTGTGATTATATTTGCAGGGCCATTAAACTTATATCGGAAGAGGAAAAAGCAAAGGCAAAAATTTAATTAAAAGGTGTGATGTAAAGAGTTGCAGGAACCGATAGCTACTTCAGTCAGTAACAAAGGAACAAAGAAGTAGGATGAAAGTATAACTCTGACACTTCACAAGGCTTCACTACTTCAGGAAAGACTCTCAGGAAGAGATGAAAATTTTATATTAATATAATTTTGAACGTCAGATTCTCAGGAGGCTGGCGAATAATTTCAACGTGTCACATGTTCTTCATTTTGCGTTGTTGGTACAGTAGTCAGTGACGTTGTTTGCACATTTTTTGTTTTATGAGATTTACTCCTTGCTTTGATTCGGTTGATCATCTTTTTATGCTTCTGTTTCTTCTTTGGTACTCTAGTGAGAAAATGTTATCTTGAACGTATGTATTTGTGGAATTATTGGCCGTTAGTACGATCGTTTACAGACTCGCTAGCTGTAGCTTAGATGTTCTGCAGGATGGAAGGACGATTATACGGAATCTTCAGCTGTATGTGGTACGTCCGATACTTCGCTTTAGCCTTTCAAAACGGATCCACATCTACCTCCGCTGTTCTCTCGTATACTGCGCTGTCTGGGCAGATATGGGCCAAATTATTCCGTGACCCCCTTGCGTAGACTTTCTTGATGCAATAATTTACCAACAGCCGTGTGTATTGTGTCGCCTGGCCACCAAATTTCCAATTTGCAATTGATCGGTAGTTTACTATTTCTACAAGAAGATTTCATTCCACAGCTACTGCTCCAGCCATGTACAAAATTTCAAAACATGTTTAAATGTACTTATAAAAATTACGCTGCATGAACAACGTGTTCGACGGGTCTTTGTGAAACCATGTGAAGCATACATAAAAGATCGAGGACGCAACTTGAAATATGCGTTGTGAATTACCGCCCAGACAAGATCTACTGCTAAATAAAATTACTGCAAAAGTGTCTCTACTTGTTACATAAACAGTGTTATTTCCAGCCAAACATTTAATATTTCCACATATTCACTAGGAACTTAACGACTCCACCGTTTCCAGGCTACAGGAACAACCGTGACATAAGAAGTATCTAGGGGAGGGTCGACCATGGTGTGTCAACAGCACTCGAGCACGATGTACAGACCGCGTAGGGGCCGAGCTTGGCCTGTCCCCCTTTGCTCGACGCTTCTCGGAACTACTCTGTAAGCGCGACATTTCATTTATCATTTCGGTGCCGCATTTTTCGGTCGGGACGAGATGCTTCAGTTGACAGATTCGTGCTGTCTGCACTGTTTACTATCCGCTGTTTGTCGTGGTATAAAAGAAGTTCACAGGTCCAGTAGCTGTTTGACAAAAAGAGGCAGTCTAGTGATCAAGCGCCACAAGTCATTAAAAATGAATGGGAAGAATTCTCTAAATCTGTTATACAATATACAGTAGTATAATCAATGAGTAACCCAAATTTGCCATGCAAATTACATTATCATCACAGTTTTAGAAAAGGGGACGCCTGAAAGGCAAGAAATGGAGGCCAAAATGAAAAAGTTTGCTAGAGTGTCCAGAGAAGACGCGACCAGCAGGATGTAGTTTAACGTAGCAGGAAGTCGTTGTGGATATCACACAAACAATAGTAAATTTTCTGAAGTCGCGCGTTTTATTCAGTATCAGTTGCAAAAGTTTTTGAAGTCCGATAGTGCTCAGAGCCATTTGAACCATTTGAGCCTGACGTATGGAGGACAGTACCACCCTCTGGGAGGAAACCTTGCTAACTGTGGCTGCATGGTACAGAGCGTATTAGACAACAGTCTCTGTTTCTGGACTTCAGTTCATTAGACCTTTTTTGTTCCGTACCTTCTCATCGATCAATCCCTACAGCTTCTACACGGTGAAAATAAAAAATAAATAAAAAATAAAAAAAATTCTGCTTATCTGAAAAGCTTTCTTCGACAATGAAATTAAGTAAGTCGGGATTATGTGGAAACCTGAGAGCAAAAATCTGTGAAATTGACTGCATCTGTCTGCACGCTGACAGTTTGTACCAGATAAAAACTATATCATATTTTCACCGCACTGAAGTATTTAAATAATACTGAAAATTTCGTTTGTGATCGGTGTTACTGAAAAATATGAAATGTGAGATCACTTCGTATGCAGTGTGATTGCACTGCCATTTAAATGCAGCACTTTTGCATCTTCCCCTCTTCCGCCACCTCACGCTCGGAAAGTCAGGTGTTGTGTTGGGGGACGAGTGCAGACAGGCAAGAGAGCTGTGACATGCGAGCGGGAGCGCTAGTTATGTGCCGAATTCTTGGCAGTCGATGATCTAGTGGGACTGATTCATATGTTCTCATTTCTATGCTAACTGATGATGAAGATATTCGTTTTCAGTCGCAATACAATTTCTAGAAAGAAACTATATATCATGCTTACGAAGTTCATTGGTTTTCTCCGAGATGTTACTCGATGTCCATCCTCCAATCACGCCTCCATGTCGGCGTGAACTACCAACCATCTATTAGCTGCACAAGAAAGTATCATTATACGCAACCTGAACGCTGCATAACGATTCTCAAATCTTCAAAGGGATGAATAATGATTTCAGTATATTAATCACGAAGAGAAATTATAATAATCATTCTTCACAGAACGTCTGTCAACTATTAATCTCATCTGACAGCACGCAGATTCTTGACAATAGTCATGTAAGTATATTTCAGGCACTTCTGCGAAAAAAGTCAGTGCAGTGAATGTTGCAATCCTTTCTGAAACCGACCTAAAATTGTACCATGTGCTGAAAGTCTCACAAATCGTTGTCTCATTGTATGGATTCAGGAGGAATATTTATGAGAGCCTAACGCAGCAGTTAAAACCGTGCGCCAAGTTTAGCTTCAACGCTGAATAATTTATTACGAAACTGCTAATTTGGCAGAGTGCATGCACTCATAAATAACAGACGCCGATCTGAGGTTGCGACGCAGTCGAGTGAGTAATGCTGCACTGATTTCTACGGGTGTTATTTTAGAAAAATGAAACAAAAATATTTAGACATTTCTGTCCGCAGCAATTACATTTAATCTAAATTGACACTGCATAATTAATTATTCCGTAAAACAGTGCACTGCCACTCCATGTGGCAAACAGAATGGAAGCTATAGAGGAACACCAATATTTGCAGGTAATTAAATTAACGTCGCAAAACAGATTTAGATATTATCATTTTTAACACTTCACAACGACGATTACGAATCAAAAAATACTACAGGGGATACTGCTTTCGTTAATTGTACGAAAAATACGCAGTATTTTGTATTATGCATGAACTAATTTTAATGAAATAAACGATGGCGTAACGGCAAATGATCAACCAGTTTTCCTTCCAAGGCAGTAACATAAACATTAATGTCACCAACTCGATTCATGCGTTCTTTCAACGATGTAGTCTGCTCAGCGTGCAATTGTCTAAAAGCAAGTACGTCGACAATATGGCCACGAAGCAAGGTTATGCAGTGTTGAAACCTCTACACCCGCAGTCTGGAGGACTGATGCTCAAATCCTTTTACAAGGGTTGTCGTTTATATATAACATTTATCTAGATCATTGCAATAATGCCCCCAGGATACACATATCAATGAGGCTGTATTTCAAGACCTATCAGGAAAGAAAAAAATAATGCACAACACCTCAAACATTTAAAATAAATTATTAACTTCTGTTTTTTTTATTAATTCAGTCTCTAGCCATTTTGGACTGAGGGGTTAATTAAGACGATTATTATGTCTATCACTCTAGGCATTTTTTCTGGCTTTCGTAGTAATTCTCATCATCATCTCCTCGCCCCTCACTGAGTAATCCGTCAGTTTCTGACAGTTTTCTCTTTCGCACAGCACTAAATCAACTGACTGTAAAATTTCTGATTATAACACACTGGAATCATTCTTTTACACATCTGTTAAATTTATCAGAATTAGTCCAGTCCACATTTACACACCTCTCTATGGGTTTACCTCTGAATCCAGTGCCTCCAGTGTTAATCACAGAAAGTACGACAAACTACGATTGAAGGTAAAACGGCTGGTCCCGGCGGAGGTTCGAGTCCGCCCTCGGGCATGGGTGTGTGTGTTTGTCCTTAGGATAAATTAGGTTAAGTAGTGTGTAAGCTTAGGGACTGATGACCTTAGCAGTTAAGTCCCATAATATTTCACACACATTTGAACATTTTTGAAGGTAAAAACTAAAAAGGACATAATCACGCTTGACTCCAACTGAAAAAAGAAATTAACATCAAGAGGGCAGTAAGAAAGGTTCACTCATATTATTTTTGCGAGAGGCATACTTATAAATGTTGGGTCTTAAACTGCATCCAAAGAAATTGCAAGTCATTCTCACATCGCCCTGAACATTGATGAGTGAACACTTTTGTGAAGCAATTCCTCTAACAATTCCTCTAATGCCCTTTGATGGTGTCCAGTTCCCAAACCAAAGCGCAGCATTAACTTTTGGCACAATCTTCGATGGGCATCTAAATTGAATGGGCCCAAGTGCCTCAGAATGTAGACAATCACTCTCGCCTAAGTCAAATCAATAAATTTAGAAAAATAAATTGCACCCAAAATAAACAAAAACTAGCTCATTCTGCAGACAAAGATACCACTTGCGTGTAGAATAAATATTCCTCTCTGCTGCAGAGTGTACGCTGTTTTGAAACTTTCTCTCTGATTATTATTTTATACCATACCAGAACCCGAAGCCACGGACTTGCATTTCATGCGCAATGCTATTTTCGATTGAATTATCCACGCACGATATACGACTCGCCGTCGCAGCTTCATTTACCTCAGTACCTCTCTTCTACTTTCCACACTTCTCAAACTTATCCAACAAATATATTGGATCTAGGATTGCTGGAGGAGGGACACTGCAGAGAAAAAACTCTTAGTCACAGGCTAGAGACTTGTTTATGGAATGAATCTTTCCCTCTGCTTCGGATTGTCAGTGGAAAAGTGTTACTGGAGGTAGTAAATCTGCGATGGTTGTTGGACCAGACAGCTCAGTCGGTAAGAGCGTTTTTCCGGACTCAAATCCCAGTTGGTTGCATAGTTTTAATCTGACTAGTAGTTTCAGATTCAGTGGGCATTGTGAAGACCAGTCTCTTAAAATATAACACGGATTGTCACTCGTTGACTTTAACCATCGTAGTTCTACAGACGTTTGTGGCATAATAAAAGCAGCACAAAGTCCTATGGGCACGTTAAAATTACCCCAAATTTATCCTAAAACTGCAAATGAAGGTGGAAGGAGCAGGGCGAATTAGAAACGACTCAAACGGAATGCAGCTCAGTTCACTGCATAAAAGTAGGTGATCGAATTCGTCTGGTTTAATTCCAGTGTTGTAAATTTTTTATTGATTCCGAGTAGCCTTGTTGCTGTTTAAATTCCCAACCACGAGGGTTTTATACGTTCATTATTTTCAGTGCTGTTATGAATCATCTTCACGTATTCACAATCTGAACAAAAGTATACGGACACCTGTTAGTGGACAATAACACGTAGTGGGCCACCCTCCGCCTTTATGACGGTTTAAACCCTGCTGGGGACGATTTCAGTGTGGCGTCCAAATGTCTGTGGAGGGATGGCTGCCCATTCTTCCACAAGAAGCGAAACCAGAAAAGGTAGTAATGCTGGAATCTGGGATCTAGAGCGAAGTCATTATTATAGCTCATATCAAAGGTGTTCCATTGGGTTCGCGTCAGGATTCTGGACAATAGAGTCGACTTCACTAACGTTATTGGCCACAGGCTATTGCCCACAGATGTTGCTTTATGAAAGGATGCATTCTCGTGCTTATACAAATATGGTCTCCCCATTGTTGCTCTACTGCATGCAGTACACTATGTTGTAAAGTGATTTCATAAACTTCCGCATTTAGCGTTTCCTTAAGCGAAATAAGGAGTCCAGCCCTGAACCACGACAGACGTCTCCATATCGTAACACCATCTCTTCCGTACTTCTGAGTTCGCACAGTACACCATGGTAAGTATCCTTCTCCACAGTGTGATTCACCGCTCAAAACAACACGTTTCTAATACTCCACTGTCCAGCGGTGTTGTTCTTTAGTCCACCTCGAGTGTCGCTCAGCAGTGACTACTGAAATTTGTAGCTTATGTGAAGCTGCTCGATTACCGCACCCCATAATTTTTAACTCCCTATGCATAGTACTTGTGTTATCTGGACTGCACTTTGGAAAACTAACGTCTGATTCCATCCGCTGAGTGCATGCGATTTTTTCGAACTCCACCACTCTCGATGCTCGACGGTCTCTGTCTGCCAGTACACTTAGTCTGCCTGGTTTTTAGTCCACATTCGAAGTCAAGGACAAGTTATTTTCTTATTTCATTACAACCCACTGCGCCTTCAGCGAGACTCTAGAAAGTTAACAGCCTGAGCAGACGTTGATGGAGCCTGGTAGGATGCTAAAAGCAAGAGGTATTTTTATGATTCTTAGCTCATTGAAACAGCATATTGGGAGTTGAAATCAATTGGCGCCGAGCCCATCCCTCAGTAAAACTTGCTGAATGGGTCCACAGCCATACAGGGCAGACAGGGCAGCCACTCATTGAGACAGGTATCCAGCAAAACAATGCCACACTACCTGCTGTGGCGCCACCAGAAGCCTGGGCTGGGGCGACAGTCAGAAGTAAAGCATCTACACAGTGGAGTCATAAACAGGGCATTGCGTGCAGAGCCATGTGTAGTAAATATTCATCTGTTTTTGTGTTCACCGATAGTGCAAATAGGCCAGTGAACCAATTCTCCTGGCTACCTTGGTTGTATAAGAAAAATCCGTCATCTGACGAACATTTGAAGATAGAATCTTTATTACACCTCATAGCTAGGACTAACAAGCTCCAAGGCACAGGCAATATAGATATCTTTGAGATTGTATCTGTTCACTTGTTGCCATGGGAAGAGACATGACTTCAGGCAAAATCTGCGAAAACTTAAAAAAGCTAGTAATTGCCGGTTTCTTTTTTTTCCAGCGACACGGGTTTCTTAACTCTTGTCCAGGTTCGACCTGAGTTTGTGCTGTCATGTGGGAGCTGAGATTTACCGCCTCTAGAGCCCTGTGATTGGCTCAAGATGTGGTGAAGGCGGTGTCGTTTCTCCACTTTGCAGCAAAACGTAATTTTTTTCTGGAGAGGTGCAATGCATCTGGGTGCGGGACTTTGGTATGGTAAGCACGTGTGGTCGAAGCTCTGGCATGTATGGTTAGTATTTGGTACCTGTCCTAAGACTGACTTCACCTGCAAGTAGTTTAGACTGAGAAGCCTGTGGTGACTTTCTTACTGTACCAACAGGTGGCTTCAAATTTCTTGGACTACTCGTTTGCCCAGGGCACACTTATACATTTTCGGTTTACCAGTCTTCATGTTAGGTATCCTAGTGCGCTCTGTCATATAAGTGAGCCAAATTGGTCCTTGGTACAATCAGCGAATGAGTGTGTTACACACTCAAAATTACCATAATTCCTGGGCTCTGGTAGAAAATAAATTGCGATCCATCTACATGATGGCTAGACTGTGAGATTTTTGCATTTCTTTCGTGGCTGCGATCGATTCACAAGTGCCACCTCCACATCTCCCCTAGGCTACACCCATCTCGCCAGCTGCAAGTTACATCGCTGCACAAACCCAACAGGGTAATATACTGCTACTTAAGCATTGTCAGGGGGTTCTCAATCGCCACCTGCTCTCAGCTAAACCTTTGTAGAGAAACTTCAGTAGATTTGATCAATCAAACTCTGCTCATTGTCAGATCAATTCAGCTTGTGTTACCCATATTTTTAGGACCAGAGTACTTGACTCTGATCACTTAGTTAAACTGTCTCTGCCACCCAGGATTCTTGTCCAGAGTAGTCTGAAATCACCTGTTAATTGTTTACGGTATTCAATCAACAGTTTGTTTAGCATTATTGATGTCTGTTTTGGGAATGTAAGTGTCGTTAGAACACTAAAATTATGCCAACATTCTCAATCATTGAAACAGTCTCAGCAGGGTTGCCTTTCATTGTGGCAACCCTGCCAGGATCTCAGATTGATGGCACCTTCTGTGACCATCAGAATGTGTTGCCTAGTGCAGTCATTCAATTTGCTGTCTCTTGAACAGAATTTTGAATTTATGGCATCTTTGGCCATCAGATCATAGGTAGTCTTTCCAATGTGTAATGTGGTGCTCTGGGTGGAGTAGATTCGCATTGCTGGCGCCTAAACGTAGTACTAATACTTTATTATAGTATGCGTGTATTTTCATGTTGTGGTTATGACTTCTGTGTCACTTGATTGTTTGTTTCTGGAGGCGAACGGCGTCGTGCTGCTTTGTTAGGATAGACTGAGATTTTGATTAGTGAGCATAGACAAGCTTGCTGTTATTTGAATCCGTTGTCAGCAAATAGGAATCAGTTGCTCACGGGAGCGTAATTTAGAGCAGAAGCTATGTAGCATAGGAATGTGTAGTGTTTAAATACGTTTGGGTCAGAATTAGAGTGGATCCTTACAAGAAGCAAGGCACGTTTGCTACAGAGTAGCAGAGGTAATAGTGTTTTGTTAACCATGGATCCACGTCAGATTATTAGTGGTGACCAGGGACATGTTACACGGGATTCTCAGGTAGATGCTGCTGCACACTCTCCAAAAACAAGGCAAAAAAATAGCTCAAGAAACATAGGAAAAAATGAATGAGGCTGTGAAGCGAATCGAACAGGTAGAAATCAAACAGGCCGAAATCACTGATATTAAAGATCAGCAGACCCGAGTCGCCGCGCAACAAAACGAGTTGGATAAAGACGTTCGGCAGGCCACATGAGCGGGTCGCGCAATTACAAACACAATCTCGTCCGGTAGAGCGCCATCGAGACCATCACAGAAGTGAAAAAAAGTTTTGCGACTTTCCGAACCGCTTTATGAGAACAAACCCCATGCACATGGGCGAATTCATCAGGAATATACTCCTACCGCGGTGAAACGCGTAACAGAACACACTCCGTCGGTAACACGCAGCATATCACAGTCAGAGCCGGAAAACAATTGTACACATCTACGGAGATCAGATACGTTATTACGGTACCATAACAGTGCACGAGGATCGTTTGGGCACGGATCGCGTGCTGCAGACAAGAGGGTAAATTCGTACAGCGGATACGTCGAACCTTTCTACTACAAACTTTTCATGGCCACCCATAATTTTCAAGCCTACTAAGAGACAAACAACGCATTCAGTCCAAAGACCTGGATGGCACAGTACGATCACGTGCTACCAGAATATTGGCCACTAAAGTACAAGCTCCAGTTTATCTGTGGTTCCTTAGAATGGTCGATTGCAGAACATATGCGCGGAGTTGCAGAGAGTTGTCACTCCTACCAAGAATTTAAGGACGCATTCCTTAGCACATACTGGTCGCAAGACACACAGGAAAGGATAAAACAGGAGATCATGTTAGGAAAGGACTTAGAAGAGTCAGGACTCCGTTTTCCTGTCAAATTTCACAAATCCTTCGTCAAGAAGAACCGGTTCTTGCAGCAACTGTGCAGTCCCAAGTAAGTTGTAAGGCACTGCTACATTACATTACCTTTATGTTACCGGCAACTGCTCATCGGTGGATGCAGCGATTCAATCGAAGCTTTCAAGAGTGCGCTGTGTGAACTCGAGTATGTGAATAAAATTCACAAGTCACGAGGAAGAAGTAGAAATAATGACTATAACTGGCCATATTCGCCAGAGGGGAATGACGATGTACGAAATGGGGCGTAATATCGATCGAATCGGAACCAAAATTCAAATTTCAATTGGAATAACCAGCCATCATGGGAAAATCGAAGATGACGAGGAAATTATAATTCATAACAACAACTACTACAGACGAAACGGAAACTGGAGAGTGCAACAGAATTCGAACAAGGGCTAGCAGGATTCTAGGGACCAACAGCAAAGCAATAGCAGGACATACAATGGTCAAGGTCAATGGAATGACCAACGTAGCGAATATGTGGAATTGAGACCACCAGATCCATCGCAGGGGTCATGCAGTGAAAATTCAAACAGGAGTTGATACACAGCCGCTACAGACTCAGCTCAAATCAGTGCCGCAGAAACTTTAGGAACGAGCGATATTAATGTGTTAGAGTAGTAAGATACAAGAGAACTGCAATGGGAAGAGAACGTGCGGTATGTAGATAGCCTCCATGAATGAAATGTTTAACGTAATTTAATGTTGATACGGTGTTGCTTAGCATAATTTTCCATTCGTTCTATTTCGGTGTATTTTCTTTGTTTGTCATTCCCATTAGATTTCAGCATGAGTCCTTGTTGAACGTGGTCAAATGAGTTGCGTTTTTGTGACATCTTCACGCCAACATTCACTGGCTGGTGCCAGATTGAATTAAAATTCCGTAGCAAGTTATATGTCATCAACAACTGGCATTTTTTGTGGCATACCAAACCAGGCACGTTTCATTACTGAGTACTCCAAACAACTAAGTACTGCTATTATTTCTTTGGACCTCACAATTGTTGTCCGATTTCCACTCCCAGGACAGCAAGGAGATCCGACGTGGTTTGACCACAATTGAGCATGGTACTCTATCATAGCATTCCCGTAGAAGAGCCTCCACAAGTATAACCTTGGCCACTGAAATTGTTTCTGTTTACTTTCCGTGGTTTCTTGTACACTGCCCAAGGGCCGGATGTACGTCACTTTATGTCTTTCTTGGTGTCAAGACGGTAAATTGTACCAGTGAGCATGTGCGTCTCAATTTTCGGATGTGTTTTGTATGGTGTTCGTGGTCCACCTTTAGTCGCGTGTTGACGGTAAGACTCAGTGCGTTATGAGCGTGTGCGTCTCGATTTTCGGATGTATTTCGTCTGGTATTAGCAGTCCACGCTTTGGGCGCGTGTCAAATCTAAGACTCCGTGTTTTATGAGCCACCGTCTGTCATGCTGTATAGACCATCTCGTGGTGGAATTTTGCCAGCGTCATATGAACGCCGTAGGCGAAATATTGTGTATGGGGAATTAGCACGGACAAGTGCAAGTCACGGTAGCGTGGCAAACCCTAGACCCTGAAACAGGAAGCAGAAATGAAATGATGGACCATGGATGAGACTTATATATATATATATATATATATATATATATATATATATATATATATATATATATATATATATATAATGCAGTATGCTCGTGTTTCATTTCAGCAGCAGCTATCCTGACAGAGGAGGCATGAGGCATCCTTGAACTATGTAACATTACGTGTACACAATCATGAAATGCCACTACATAGATTTTAGGCAAATCACAAACACCTGAGTGAGTAGAAAATGGTTCAAATGGCTCTGAGCCCTATGGGACTTCACATCTGTGGTCATCAGTCCCCTAGAACTTAGAACTACTTAAACCTAACTAACCTAAGGACATCACACAACACGCAGTCATCACGAGGCAGAGAAAATCCCTAACCCCGCCGGGAATCGAACCCGGAAACCCGGGCGTAAGAAGCGAGAACGCTACCGCACGACCACGAGCTGCGGATAACACCGCTGGACATCTAAAACTGAAAGAGGAGTATAGAAGGAATAAAGTGCATGAAATATCGCATTGGTAGTATTAGCAAAGGCATAGGGTAGTACAATAACTTAGTATTTCCTTGCAAATAATAGATTTCAGGTATAAGTCGCCCTTTTTAATTTTTTTTATTGGCGGATCTACATTTCAGCTAGAAACTAGCCATTCTATGAACTGTGGATGAAGCCCGACCAACAGGCATTACATGCATTGATCAAAAATGATAGTGCGATGGGAATGGCTGGTTTCTAAATGGTTCAAATGACTTTGAGCACTATGGGACTTAATTTCTGAGGTCATCAGTGCCTAGAACTTAGAACTACTTAAACCTAACCTAAGGACATCACACACATCCATGCCCGAGGCAGGATTCGAACCTGCGACGGTAGCGGTCACGCGGTTACAGACTGCAGTGCCTAGAACCGCTCGGCCATCCCGGCCGGCGGCTACTTTCTAGCTGCAATGTAGATCTGCCAATAAAAAAAATTACAAGGAGACTGATGGCTGAAATCTACTATTTGCAAGTCCATATAACAGTCGCTGAGTGCAACAGCCTTTGAATGGAAGGTAACCTGATGAAGTTAGTATTTAGTATGGGGTGAAGTCTTCACGTTCCGTGGAGGTATAGAGGTAGCGGCAGCGTAAAATTAGCATGCATCACAGGAGTAGAACTAACCACGAACCACGAACCACAAACAAAGACACGTCACACCACATACATTATGTCCATACGACGTTAACTTGGCCCTACAGTCATTAAATTTATTTTTGGATATGCGTCCTTAGCCAAAACAAATAAATAAATATATTATGTACAAAAAATTTTACTCATCACTATTTTCTTTTCTGTAAACTGATTATATCGATGTAATGACATTTGTGTGAGAATATGGCACTAGACCACACGTGAGCATTCTGCAGACCCCGTAACCAACACGGCAGACTGGACGTCACGGCCCATGCCAGCCAGCGAAAGGCGAGTGGAGCGGGCTGCCATAATGAGTCATATGTAGCAGCCCAGCTGCAGGGGACCGCCCACTGATACAGGCCGCTGCCAGCTGATGCTCCTGCATCACACAGCTCGGTCGTCTACCAGTGCAGGCGGCACATCTGAAGTCAGTGCAGACAGCAGGACGCCACCACGTGCCGACAACAAATCCCTAACGGCCAGCGATCCGTCAGGCCACTAATCGAGGGACAAGCGAGTCTTGACGTTTGTTATCTTTGTGTGCTCTGTGGTATAAGTGAGCCAAATTGGTCCTTGGTACGACCAGCGAATGGGTGTGTCACACACTGAAATCTACCGAGATTTCAGAACTCTGGTAGAGAGTAAATTGCGATCCGCCTGCCTGATCGAGAGACTGTGAGATTTTTGTATTTCTTTCGTGGCCGCGATCGATTCACAGGTGACACCTCCACGTCTCCCCTCGCCAGTTGCGAGTTACATCGCCGCACGAAACAAACAGGGTAACGTACTGCCGCTCCAGCACTGTTAGGGCGCACAGATTTCAATCGCCACTTGCTCTCAGCTGCACCTATGTAGAGAAACTCCAGTAGATTTGATCAACCAAACTCTGCTCAGTATCAGGTCAATTCAGATTGCGTTATCCACATTTTTTGGGCCAGAGTACTTGACTCTGGTCACCTAGTTAAACTGTCTCTGCCAACCAGGATCCTTGTCCAGAGTAGTCTTATATCACCAGTTAGTT
Source organism: Schistocerca nitens (assembly GCF_023898315.1). Lineage (NCBI taxonomy): Eukaryota > Metazoa > Arthropoda > Insecta > Orthoptera > Acrididae > Schistocerca > Schistocerca nitens. Next base: position 655,018,226 of record NC_064615.1, on the reverse strand, counting down.
GTTTACGGTATTCAACCAATAACTTGTTTAGCACAATTTATGTCTGTTTTGGGAAAATAAATATTGTTAGAACGCCTAAATTATGCCAACATTCTCAGTCATTTAAATAGTCCCACCAGAGTTGCCTTTCACTCTCCTGATCTAACCATTCTGCTGTTACAGCTTCTCTACTGACAACAAAATTCTCTCCACCTTCTTTTGTACTGGCGGGTCCTCCACTAGAGATATGTAGTGGTCAGCTCCACATTACAACGGGTTTTGATTGATTGAGCTAAAACAGCTTAGGTCTGACCCGCCACTTCCCGCACCGAAACTAGGTTTATTGTGCGGTATCGCTCCCTGTATATCTAGTAAAGCCAACCAGTGCCATTAAGTAGTGCAAGGAGTCCCTCTGCCAGGTTTTTGTTAGACACAATTTCTTGAGGTCTAGTTGTCGCGAAGAGACTGTATCTTTTACTCTGGAATGCCATTCATTCAAAGATTAGGTGTGATGCAGTTTCTTCGCCCTCGTCACAGATCCTACATTTAGGGTCCTCTTCCATTCTTCCATTATACCCATTGTGTGTAGGTGTTTTTTGAAGTTCCTATGGCCGGTCATCAGTCCAGTCTTGAGGTTGATCTCTTTCCTGTTCAATCCCAGGATTACAGAGCTTCTTTTAAAACATGGCTTGGGCATCATTACCTCACCATGTTTCTGTTTATGGATCATGGTCCAATATGATACGGGCTGTTTCGTAAGCCAGTTCCGTACTTCTAATTTGATCATAGCCTTGGTGATAGTCAAGACACGTTCCGGTCCAACAAATGGAGTTGTTGCCCACATCCTAGCCAATCTATCGGCTTGATCATTGCCACAGATCCCTGAGTGGCCAGGGAGCCACACTAGGTACACCCTATTGCTTCCCCCAAGCGCCACCAGAGCCCTGTGGCAATCTGCAACAATCATAGATCTTGTTGCAGGAGCTGCCAATGATTTCAGGGCTGCCTTGCTGTCTGCATAGATGTAGATGCTACGGTCATTGTAGCACCTACTCATATTCTCCTCCACACATGCCCTGATTGCAGTAATTTCGGCTTGGAATACAGAGGCCAGTTTCCCTAGAGAGATGCTGCTCTCCAGTCTTGGCTGAACCCCGTACAACTCTGCCCCAACACCTTGATCTGTTTTCGACCCATCGGTGAACCAAACGATGTCCCACGTACGGTGTCGAACTGTTTTCTCCCACTGCTCCCTACTTCCAATTATTATGCTGTAAGGCTTGTCGAAGCACTTGGGAGTTATTATATAATCGGCGGGAATTTCCCCAGCCATACCTATCTTTACCTCACTCACTATGTTAGTGTGTGATTCTGGATATCCGAATGAACAACGGGTGTCACTGTAATACTATGGTTGAATAATTAAACAGGAAACAGCCGGAAAAGATTGATCAGGAAAGAAGTGTGCCAGTACTGTGGTTATACTGGCTGATGTGTGTGGTTGTGGGTGGTACAAAAACGCGTGTAATTTAAAAACAGCAGATGTGTGTCGCGTTGTTTGTAATGTAGTATTAATGATAGGCTTTATTTACTGCAGCGCTGATTAGCAGTAAATCAAACGTTGCTCAACGACCACAAATTTGTCGCGGGGCCGGCGTCAGATAAAATCGTTGATTTACACCGCTATCCGGAAGACTAATGAATGGCGTGCTAACCGTGGCTACTGGCTGTGCGTCCGTCGACATGGATGTCAGCCGGTGAGGAATTTCAATCGCGGCCTCCTCCGCTACATATAATTTTTCAGTTCTGCGTGCATGTTTTTAATTGTAGCCATTAGTCATTACGGATGGCCAAACGTTCTGCCAGGCATCCATCCATTAGTCATTCTTTTGGAGTACGTCGCTTTTGTCCGACTTTTTTTATCGTTTAATATTCAAGTTATGGCATTATGATGTATTAGCCGAAGTCACGGTTTAGTGGTTCCATAGAATTCTTGTTCCCCTTATACGTCGTAGACCTATCACTTACTGTATTTCAAACAGCATTATTTTACTCTACATCCGCATAAGCATAGTTAGCGCTCTTAAAGAGTAAGCAACTAAATCAATAGCGTATTTCAGAGAATTTGTAAGTGGTTATCAGACTACGAACATACGCTTAACTATCAACTTTGCTTTCCCAAGTTCAACTTGTTCTCGTCTTTCCATTCTAGTTAATACAGGAAACAAACGAAGCAATGTCGTGACAAATCTAATTCCACTCTTTACTGTCTTATAACTCATCTGTCTGTTGGCGTCATCTGTGCTTTTACTTGCACAAAACAGAAATCTCACAGCCGTAAATTTATGGAATAATTTCATTATGCTACCAGTTCCGAGTCTCATTGACATCATCTTCAGACCCTATACACGAAAGGAGATACACCACCTAGTGGTTTTTGCTTACTTAAGGAACCACTATATAAAACTAGTATCTGTGGATATCGTGACAAGTGTCCACATCTAGTGTGAAGATATCTGCAAGAACCAGGTTGAAGTAGTAGTTCCTTTAGTAAGCACAAACGACTGGATGACTTATCTCGTTTCGTGTACGGGGAACAGAAAATGATGCCAATGAGGCAACGGAACTGGTAGCGTAATAAAATTATATAATATAAATTAGTGGCTGTTGCGCTTTCTGCCAGGCATCGACCAGTCGCAGACCTGTTTTTCCTTTTACATAACATGGAATGACGGAATAGGTGCTTCCAGCATTTTGACAACGGTGTAAGGCCAGGTTTTCCGCCTCACTTCTCCTGCTACGAGAGGCATCATCAAAGGCTAAGAACTGCTTCACAGCCGTTCTTATCGTGTCGTGTTTCAATCCGCATAATGTATAAAAGCGAAGAGTCGAGCATAAATAAGTCCTGGATTTCATTCAGTAGAACTTAAGTACGTTTGTTTTACGTAATACTAAGGTCCACAGCTTGTTTAGCCTATAGCTAACATCCAAAACGCCAGCAACTAAACAACAGCAATTTTTATTTTATGTAGTGAAAAATGTATGTGACATTCATTTCGTAGCTCCACTTCAATCAGCTTGGTATTCTACTTACGTTTTCACTTCTACTTAGAATGTATAAAACACATTTAGTTCCGGCCGGAGTGTCCGAGCGGTTCTAGGCGCTACAGTCTGGACCGCGAGACCGCTACGGTCGCAGGTTCGAATCCTGCCTCGGGCATGGATGTGTGTGATGTCCTTAGGTTAGTTAGATTTAAGTAGTTCTAAGTTCTAGGGGACTGATGACCTTAGATGTTAAGTCCCATAGTGCTCAGAGCCATTTGAACACATTTAGTTGCGTAACCTATTCACTGGCTCCCACAATGCAACCTGTGATGTAAAATGAATCGGAATCCACCTGAAGGTAGTAATATTAGTAGCAGTAGTATTAGCAGCAGTAGTAACAGCAGTAGGTTTATTCATCTGTGTGCGATAGGGCAGGAATGTGAAGATGAACGCGTGGTAGTAAGTGGGAGGCGTTGGGGGGAGGGGGACGATGTTCTTTCAATAACATGTCGCCTTTTACCATGCTTGTGAAATTAATTTGCACGCAACGAGAATGATTATACACTGACGGGAAGAATTGCAACACAAAAAAAAAATCAATGTAGAGTAATGAAATTTCGGGAATACGTCTGTGCAGCTAACATATGTAAGTGATTAACACTGCAAGATCAGAAGATAATGTAAGCGCGAGATAAGCCATTGCAAATATGAAATGCTGGTACATTAACAAACGTTGTAACCGCCAGAATGTGGAATGCAAGCATGCAAACATTCAAGTCCTGTGTTGTACAGGTGTCGTATGTCAGTTTGTGGATCGAGCCAGGTGGCGCAGTGGTTAACACACTGAACTCGCATTCGGGAGGACGATGGTTCAAACCCGCGTCCGGCCATCCTGATCTAGGTTTTCTGTGATTTCCCTAAATCGAGTCAGGCAAAAGCCGGGATGGTTCCTGTGAAAGGGCACGGCCGACTTCCTTACCCATCCTTTCCTAATCCGAGCTTGTGCTCTGTCTCTAATGACCTCGTTGTCGATGGGACTTTAAACACTGATCTCCTCCTCCTCAGTTTGTAGAATGGAGTTCCATTCCTGTTGCCCTTGGTCTGTCAACACAGGTATGGTTAATGCTGTTTGTAGATGACGATGGAGTTAACGTCCGATGATGGTCCAAATGTGCTGCGCGATTGGAGACAGATGTGTTGATCGAGCAACATTGAAACTTTCCCTTTGAATGTAAAGAAAGACTGGGCTGGTATTCTTCTACGTTATTTGATACAGAAACAGCTGACTAAAACTGAACGTACTCAGTTTTCTCTTTACTTACTCTGATCATTTCTAAACTGACACACAATGTTTTAGAGCAACGCAATCTGACTTTTAATAATCCCTACAAAAGAATAGCCCTGACTAAGAATAACCTATACCCTTCATGAATAATTTACCTTACAAAAATCTTCGTTGCTCAAGCCGGCCGCAGTGGCCGAGTGGTTCTAGGCACTTCAGTCTGGAACCGCGAGACCGCTACAGTCGCAGGTTCGAATCCTGCCTCGGGCATGCATGTGTGTGTTGTCCTTAGGTTAGTTAGGTTTAAGTAGTTCTAAGTCTAGGGGACTGATGACCTCAGATGTTAAGTCCCATAGTGCCTAGAGCCATTTGAACCATTTTTTTCGTTACTCGAACTACTGCAATACAGCGAACGCCAATACTGCCAGCTAAATAAGATTCTAACTACGGAAGGCACTACCTACTTATAGGCATATAGTTAGCAAGTGAAAGATATTGATAGAGAACAAACAATGTATTTACCTTAATAGTGTTCAAAAGTCATAACATGTATATAAATTCTTGACATCTATTTTGATTTTGACAAAAATGACGGACTCACGTCCAGATCCTCCGCTCACATTAACGTCTCAAAACTGTGGCATCTCTCTCCCAACATACACCACTGCTGGCGGCTCACCTCCAACAGCCCAACGCTACGAGCTGTTCACATCCAACTGCCCGACACTACACTGGCGAATAACCCAACAATGCGTCCAACCAGCATCAGACTGCACACAGCGCAGTCAGCGATTTTAATATAGAAAACCTAAACAGCCTACTTACAATATGTCGACACTCCGTAGAGCGTATTGGGTGACAACATTGGAACGTGGGCGAGCGTTATCCGCTAGAAAACACCCCCCGCAATGCTGTTCATGGACAGCAGCAAAACAGGTCGAATCGCGAGGCTGATGTACAAATCTGCAGTCAGGGAGCATGGTATAAACACGAGAGTGCTCCTGCTGTGATACGAAATCTCACCCCAGAACTTAGCTCCAAGTGTATGTCCAATGTGACTAGCATGCGGACTAGTTGACTGCAAGCCCTCAACTGGTCTCCTCTTAACCAAAACACCGAGGCAGGACGAGCTTTCATCATAAAACACAACTCTTCTCCACCCTGCCCTCCATCTGCTCTCACCTGACACGGCTGAAGCCGCAAATGGCTATGGTTCGGAGTCAGTGGAATGCACACTACAGGGCGCCATCTCGGAGCTGCCCTTGAAATAAATGATTTGTACTAGTTCGTTGTGTCACTGTGTTTCCAACCACTGTTCAAATTGCTGCCTCAGAGGCAGTACGATGCCCCACAGCCGTACGCCGGAAGCGACGGTCTTTCCTTTCGGTAGTGCCACGTGGCAGTCTGGAGACCCGTCATCTTGCGACAGTATATTCCCGCGACCATCGCTGTTAGCAACCCATGTACAGTGGCTACATGCCTGCCAAGTCTTTCTGCAGTGTCGCAGAAGGAACATCCATCTTCTCGTAGCCCTGTCACACTACTTCCTCCCCACTCAGTGAGGTGTCAATAATGGCACCTAAAAGGGTATTCTTGGGTAACATCAACTCACCACGTCCAATCTCAAAGGCAACTAATGCTCGAGACCAACAAACCTGATTTGCGTCCTTATAGTGGCGTTACTAGCGCTACTCGTACGCGACTGGCGCGAAATTTGAATAGCCATCGTGTTTCAGGTGTAGGAACATGCTTACCAACTTTAGTTTATGTCGCATAGCTCCATCGTGGGTGGGCCGGCCGGTGTGGCCGAGCGGTTCTAGGCGCTTCAGTCTGGAACCGCGCGACCGCTACGGTCGCAGGTTCGAATCCTGCCTCGGGCATGGATGTGTATGATGTGGCTCTGAGCACTATGGGACTTAACATCTATGGTCATCAGTCCCCTAGAACTTAGAACTGCTTAAACCTAACTAACCTAAGGACATCACACAACACGCAGTCATCACGAGGCAGAGAAAATACCTGACCCCGCCGGGAATCGAACCCGGGAACCAGGGAGTGGGAAGCGAGAGTGTGTGATGTCCTTAGGTCACTTAGGTTTAAGTAGTTCTAGGGGACTGATAGATGTTAAGTCCCATAGTGCTCAGAGCCATTCTTTCCATCGTGGGTGGTGATTTTTCCATGATTTGGCACGTGAGAACCGTTCTTATTATATTGAAGTTACCACCTAATTTTGGACAAAGAGTGCCTTGAAGTTGAATGCAACAATACACTGGAACGCACAGACACACACATTATACAAAAAACGGGAAGCAGCGCATTGCTGTTCTACGGCTAGACAGCATGAGGTCTACCTATCAGAGGCCTAGCCAGAGTGGAAATAATAGAGTACGCAGCACGGGAAGATAATGACGAGTTGGGCTCGCGTCATGAAAAAACTGCTCTCGCAGTCGGCGCGACGGCGTCTACAGAGCTGCAATGAGAGCAACTGCGTAGTGGTCTTTTAACGAGATTCTGGCGGCTTTACAGCTTTGCCTTTCTAATTTGTGGGTTGAGCGGCTCTACCACCACCGGGCTCAGAATAGCAACCCAAGTGGGAGTGTCCTGAAAGAACAGCTCCCGAGTGTCATGCTGGCGAAGTCAAGGGCAAAGCACCTCGCACGGTTGGCAAGAGGTGGCCACACGGTACCGAAAGGACCCGTGCTCTTGGTGCTGGGCAGTCGGGGTTGCTGGTGTTCCTCTGCTTAAGGCCCAAAATTGACGAGCTTTTCCCTAGTCTTGTCCGCAATGTATAACTGTTAAGTTAAATAAACGTGCCATGAATGAGACGAAAGTAAAAGTGGAGGCCAGCTTAGTGAGGTGACTAGCTGTTCTTGCATTTCATTGGCCGATTAAGGATTGCTACTCCATGGATATGTCGGTTTCAATTAACTATTATGCATGAATGGATTCGTGTCACCCATAGAATTATCAGGAGCTTACTTATTTAGGATTTTTAAAGGGAAGAGGCTGGCTACAGTCTCCTGCAACCTTTTCACAAAATGCTTCACTTGGATCACTTTCACAAGGATACTGGATATGTGGTGGTACAAGAACAAACAAAACGTGACTCACGTATATTATGTATTTTCGTACTTACAGGTCTAGTTTGACAAGGATGAGACAGATAGAGGCGGCCGTTGCCTTACAGTGGTTCAAATGGCTCTGAGCACTATGGGACTCAACTGCTGTGGTCATAAGTCCCCTAGAACTTAGAACTACTTAAACCTAACTAACCTAAGGACAGCACACAACACCCAGCCATCACGAGGCAGAGAAAATCCCTGACCCCGCCGGGAATCGAACCCGGGAACCCGGGCGTGGGAAGCGAGAACGCTACCGCACGACCACGAGATGCGGGCGTTGCCTTACAGCAACAACCATCTATAAATTACGAAGTCGAGAGTAGCGGTAATTCTGCTTTGTTTAGTGTATCAGCCGTCAGATCCTCAGTACAAATGGATGTGCAGCTCGTTGACACGTCATCCACTAACGGATGGCGGGCGCATAAGATACAATCGTACAAAAGTTTCAGATATACTTAACGTAGTAACAGTTTCCTGCGGAAAAGAAACACATAAAATGATCAAACAACTGATGACAAACGTACGCCTCTCGGCAAAATAAAGGGTGAGTATAATTAAAGTTAAACTTTCACAATGCTGTAGAAATAACAGCACTGATCAGAATGACGTCAAATTGCAACAGAATTTTATGGGAGAAGGGGGAAAATGTATGCCAGAAGAAAAAAAATAGTGTGAAAATTGATCAATAGATGGCGCTGTATGTGTCAGAATACGTAAATGAAAACACCTGTCATGCGCACGACCCATTAAAGTTGATATAAACTCGCCGGGTACGCGACTTTTCTTTTATCGCCTGCTGTATTTTTTATTATCTTCATCTTTTTAAAACAAATTCTGTAGGCTGAAGAGCGGCGTACTAAGCTGCTGCCAGCCCGCACCCTTCGGGGGGAATCGATACTCAATAAAGTAAAAAAAAGAAAAAAAAGCGACTTTTCCTCCTTTCGCGTCGGCGACGTTCGCCATGACTGTCTCAATGCAGGACCGCGCTCTGCTTATAAAGCTGTATTACAAGAATAATGAGTGTGCACACGTCGCCCTGCAGAAGTTACAAACGCTGAAGGGTCTGGACATAGGGTTTGGTCCTATGACTGCCGTGGGTCTGGAGAAAATGATTCGAAAATTCGAAAAGACGTGCTAGTTTGGTGTGCAACCTGGTAGAGGGAGGAAACGAATTGTTTCGACGTCAGTGGAAGCAGTGGCCACAGCAATGCAGGAGGAACCGAGTGGCGGTGTGTAAACGTGTAGTGGACGGAGAATTGCACGAACATTGGACAATCCGTGAGCACGGTACGTAAAATCCTAAGAAACAACCTTCTTTGCTATCCATTCAAAATTACGCATGTGCACAAGTTGCTTCCTGATGACCTGCCACCAAGAGAAACCTTTGCTTTAGAATTTCTTGCTCGCATGGAAGTTCACAATGATTGGCCGTCGAAGATTTTGTGGACAGACCAAGCCCACTTCAATTTGACAGCATATGTCAATACACAGAATTGTCGAATATGGACATCGAGAAATCTACACGCAAATCAGCCAGTACCACTTCATTCTGAAAAGGTCACTGTGTGGTGCAGGCTTACGGCATCATTTATCTTAGGGCCATATCTTTTCGAAGAGACAAGTGCTTCCTGTCCTGTTACCTGTACCGTCACTGGTAACCACTATGAATGTCTTTTGCGCAACGACGTCATTCCAGCTCTCCAACAGCGTGGATGTGTGGGTGGGATCATTTTAATGGAAGATTGCACACCTCCGCACATTGCAAATACAGTTAACCAGCTGTTGAAGCACCATTTCGGAAACGCTAGAATTGTCAGCCGCTATTTCCGTACAGCCTGGCCGTCCTGATCACGTGATCTTAATCCGTGACACTTCTCAATGTGGGGTTATCTGAAAGATGTTGTGTTCAGTGTTCCGACTGCAAACTTAGCTGTAATGAAGGGACGCATTGCGCAACACATTCCGAACGTGACTCCGTAAACACTTTGATCAGTTGCAGAAAACGGTGGATAGCATGTTGGACACGTTTTTCGCCAGTTACACGGTAATTAATAATCCTATTTGATTTTTATTGAAGCTTTTACGCGGATTTTGACCTCAGGGCAAATAAAACGGATGTGAGGGATGCTTTTCATGCGGTTTATGGCCTTAGTACAATTAAAATTCGGGTTTTCCCATTCGATGTGATATGACATTGCCATCGAGGATGGGTTTGCATAACTAACAGTATCACACCTGTACACCAATGCACACTGAGTAGTGCAGTTTATTAGGCGTTGTTGTATGATTCATTTGTCATTTGTAGTCGACCACTATTAAACTACGATACTTACAGCAGCATCTATTGCTACTTTTTGCACCTATTTATTTTTCTGCTGCCACACGTTTTCCCCGTTCTCCGATAATATTCCGTTGTAATTTGACATCGTTTCTGAAGAAGAGAAATTTGTTAACATCGAGTATAGATTTAAGTGTCAGGAAGTCGTTTCTGAAAGTATTTGTATGGAGTGTAGCCATGTATGGAAGTGAAACATGGACGATAACCAGTTTGGACAAGAATAGAAGCTTTCGAAATGTGGTGCTACAGAAGAATGCTGAAGATAAGGTGGGTAGATCACGTAACTAATAAGGAGGTATTGAATAGGATTGGGGAGAAGAGAAGTTTGTGGCACAACTTGACTAGAAGAAGGGATCGGTTGGTAGGACATGTTATGAGGCATCAGGGGATCACAAATTTAGCATTGGAGGGCAGCGTGGAGGGTAAAAATCGTAGAGGGAGACCAAGAGATGAATACACTAAGCAGATTCAGAAGGATGTAGGTTGCAGTAGGTACTGGGAGATGAAGAAGCTTGCACAGGATAGAGTAGCATGGAGAGCTGCATCAAACCAGTCTCAGGACTGAAGACCACAACAACAACAATTTGACATCATTCTGACCAGTGGTGTTATTTCTATAGCGGTTTGAAAGATTAACTTTAATTATAATCACTCTGTATAACAACACAATCACAATCGTGTGTACTATGGAGGAACTGTGAAGGTTAATGTTTTAAAATAGTACCAACTATTTCCTTATAGGAGCATCAGTCAATTACTCGTTCTTTAGTAGCTCCGGAACATATTCAGCTTAACAGTTTTTCACTGTCCAAAAGCTCCTATACTTTTATTCATTCTAGATGATTTCAATGAATTATAAGTTATTTATAATTTAAAATAATATCTTAAGCTACTCTTCGTATACATTCTATTACTGGTGACACAAGCGTGCGAGTTTAATTGTTGCCTATGCAGCAGTTACCCCGTCTTCAGAGGCATACTTTTGAGTCTGCATGTGGAATGCAGAGCGTCTGTTCACGACGCAACAGGATACGTATTCATGCGTAGCCACACACACACACACACTCACTCACTCACACACAGACACAAACATACATACCCACATACAGAAACTCACATTCTCAATACTTGGACTGCCATGTGAAGATTAACAATTTATCATTTGCCTACACAGAAACTATTTTAATTTCCCTTGGCCACACTGCAATGTCAGTTCACACAGTTGTGATTCGCTTATTTAACGTTTTCAATGTACGTATCGTCAATCTGCGAATGCAGATCTGTCTAACTTACATGACATCCTTACAATACAACTTATTTCACCACGATTCCAAACTCCGTACGATTGAAGTACCTGTGTAAATTAAAATCAACCATTTCAAAGCAAATAACTCAAATAAATGGAACGCCTGCAGTTTCTGCAGCACCTCTGCCCAATAGCTGCTTCCCTTCTTACTCCCTTCGCTGTGAGAGTCAAGTTTAAGCAGGAGGTTCTGACTCGCATATACAGCAGTTGCACAGACAGTGTTGGATGCGTCGGAGATTCTCTGAGCCATACAAAAACAACTTGCACCAAGTTTATAAAATGTGAAAGTCACAGAAAATTCTGGAAAACTGCTCAATAGTGCTTAAAATTCTTAACATAGCTTGAGCCGCAATTTCTGCTTAATATTACTCGAACCGAGATTCGTAATGCCCACGGGCCGCTTAAGCAGTGTAATAATTACATAGTCCTTTATTTTCATCCAATACTAAATACACCGTTATCTTATGTGAATACAGATTATGCAATCACGCATTTTTTATAAAACTTTCGTGATTGACACATAGGTTTACATTTTAATTCGTGATTACTTCTACATCTACATCTACATCTATACTCTGCAAACCACCGTGAGGTTCTTGGCAGAGGATACGTCCCACTGTACCAGTTATTAGGGTTTCTTCCTGTTCTATTCACGTATGGAGCGCGGGACGAATGATTGTCTGAATGCCTGTGTGCGTTCAGTAATCATTCTATCTTATTCTCACGATTACTATGTGAGCGAAACGTAGGGCATTTTAGTAAAAAATGGCTCTGAGCACTATGGGACTTAACTTCTGAGGTCATCAGTCCCCTAGAACTTAGAACTACTTAAACCTAACTGACCTAAGGACATCACACACATCCATGCCCGAGGCAGGATTCGAACCTGCGACCGTAGCGGTCACGCGGTTCTAGACTGTAGCGCCTAGAACCGCTCGGCCACTCCAGCCGGCGCGTTGTAGTATATTCCTAGACGGTTCTTGAAACTTTGTTTTCAAAATTAGGCTGAGGGTAACTACTATAAATTTATATCCCAGAATTTACGTCAGCACAGAAAAACAACGTTAAAACAATGACCTTTAATCTGTGCGAAACGGATCTAAATGCAAAGTGTTATATGGCCAGCCTCATTTATTGGAGTACTTCATATGTCTCTCTCTAATTATCAAATTAATCAAATTATTTCCCCAAGTGGCATGACATTTTAAAAACAATATCAGGACATAATCTACTTGAATTATAGAACGTACTAAGGATCACGAAAACGTTTATTTCAAATCAAAGACAACTTTGGATAGTGATAAGTACATTGACTGTGTTGTGTCTATTTCATACAGCATAGACACAATGAGGTAGCTAGGTGCACGCTAAACTAACGCAGACGGGCTTGAAGTTCTGGAACATGAGACTTATTAATGAATAAGAGGAAAAGTACGTAGATGCGTTTAATACTTATCTTTATTCTCTTGTTGGAATACATCTCTCTTGAATATTAGTACGCTATTAGCACTGATACAAATGGCGCCTTGCTAGGTAGTAGCTATGGACTAAGCTGAAGGCTATTCTATCTGTCTCTCGGCAAATGAGAGGAAGACTTGGTACGTCTGGTCGCAAGCTATGTCGTCCGTACAACTGGGGCGAGGTCTAGTCCGTGTCTTGTGACCTGCCATGTGGTGGCGCTAGGTTTGCGATTACACAGTGGCGACACGCGGGTCCGACATGTACTACAGGACCGCGGCCGATTTAAGTTACCACCTAGCAAGTGTGGTGTCTAGCGGTGACACCACATTCCTCCCCCGCAAATCGGCGAACGGTCGTGAGATAAGGCTTCCGCCCGCCGTGGGGAGGACCCCATGTTGACGTATGCGATGAGGTGGGGAGCCTAACAACAGGCGAGGCTGTGCCACCCGCACCCGGCCATTCGGTCCGAGGGGAGCTAGGAAACGCCTGCAAACCTAGTCCAGGGTGCACGTCAACATGAGGTGTATGCGCACGTAATGAGACAAGAGGGGCCGAAGGGTCGACCTCCATGTGGTCGGAGCACCCGACGGGCGAAGACGACATCTGGTCCGGAGCGGGCAAGAGGTCCATGGCGGAGGACGGCTGGTCACGGGAAGCGAGCGGCGGCGCGCGACCCAGGGAGGCGCGTTGCGGCTGCAGCGAAGCGTCCACTGCGGGCGGCGCCGGCGGCAGCTGCGGCGGCGGCGCGACGCCATGAGGCAAAATGGAAGGCAGCGTCGGTAACACCTGGGGATGAGGCGAGCCAGTAGATGGGTCCCCAAGGAGCTGACCTGACGGCACCGTCGCTGAAAGCAGACGGGGAGCGGCAGAACCCAGGCGACGACAGAGGCGCAGCTGATTGAGATGCCGACGCACCTCACCAGAGGCCCCCAATACCAAATACATCGCGCGGCCGAGGCAGCGAAGAATGCGCCCTGCGAGCCAACGCTGTGAACCGCGATAGTTGCGATAATAGACACGCTACGGTCGCCGGTTCGAATCCTGCCTCGGGCATGGATGTGTGTGATGTCCTTAGGTTAGTTAGGTTTAACTAGTTCTAAGTTCTAGGGGACTAATGACCTCAGAAGTTGAGTCCCATAGTGCTCAGAGCCATTTGAACCATTCGATAATAGACAACGTCGCCAGGAGCAAAAGCAGGAGTCTGCCGCTGCACAGGAACCTGATGCGGCGGATGCAGCAAAGACATCAGGGTGCGATGAGAACGACCATGGAGCAATTCAGCCGGCGAGCGACCATCGCGGGGCTGAGAGCGATACGAAGACAAAAAGAGCAATAATGCGTCCTCCCGAGAATGCGACTCTTGTAACTTCAACATCTGTGACTTGAAAGTCCGGACCAATCGTTCAGCGGCACCGTTTGACTGAGGCGAAAACGGCGCGGATGTCAGATGTTGAATACCATTGGCCGTGCAGAATGACTGAAATTCTGCGGACATGAATTGTGGACCATTGTCGGAAACAATAGTCTGCGGAAGACCTTCAATGCAAAAGATGGCAGACAAGGCTTGGATTGCGGCAGAAGACGTCGTGGAAGACATTCGGACAACAAAAGGAAAATTACTGAAAGCATCGACCACAACCAACCATCGAGCATTCCAGAATGGACCAGCAAAATCGATGTGCAAGCGTTGCCAAGGGGAAGTGGCTTTCGGCCACGCAAAGAATTTACGCGGCGGTGCGGATTGTTGTTCGGCACACGCCACGCAAGAGGAGCACATAGTCGTAATCGCAGCATCGATTCCGAACCAAGTACAGTGCTGACGAGCAAGTTGTTTCGTGCGCACTATACCCCAATGTCCTTGGTGAAGAAGCATTAAGACAGAGGACTGTAACGAACGTGGGACCACGACTCTGGACTGATCATTATCAGAACGCAACAACAAAACACCACGTCGTACAAAAAGTCTCTCCTTGTGAACAAAAAAAAACGGCGAACCAAAGGATCTTCGATCCGTGACTTTGACAAGGGCCATTGCGTAGCAACAAAACGCAAAACAGTAGCAAGGACAGGGTCAGCAGCTGTGGCTGTAGCTACACGACGAAAATCAATCGGAAACGAAGCGACCACGTCATCGGTTTCTGAATCAATGAACATGCAAGCAAGTTCGGAAGAATCGAAGGCTTTATCCTCAGCAACAGGCAAACGGGACAACGCATCAGCGTTTCCGTGCTTAGCAGTGGACCGATACAAGATATCGTAGCGGTACTGCGAGAGAAAAAGTGACCAGCGAATGAATTTCTGCGCTGTACATGGAGGTACAGGCTTGTTCGGATGAAAAAGCGATGTCAACGGTTGGTGGTCCGTGATGATGGTAAAGTGACGACCATACAAGAAGTCATGGAACTTGGTAACACCAAACACGAGAGCTAAAGCTTCTTTCTCTATTTGTGAATAATTTCTTTGCGCAGAGGAGAGCAATTTGGACGCAAAGGCAATAGGGCGATCATGCGAGCCATCCTTGTGCGCAAGCACAGCATCGATCCCGAATTCCGAAGCATCTACCATCAACAAAAGGGGTTTCTGGGGATCGAATGGCGTAAGGCAAGTATTTAAGTAACGCCGATTTCAACTGGCGAAAGGCGCGTTCGCATTCCGTCGTCCAGACGAACGGAACACCTTTACGGCGTAAGCGATGAAGCGGAGCTGAAATGGAAGAAGCATTGCGCACAAACCTGTTTGGAATTAATGCTAAAATAAAGCAGGTGTGGATGCACACCCGAATGGCAGTCTTTTGATGCGATACAAGCCAAGATGCGTGTTTACCACTAAGACGCGCTGGGATTCTTCGTCCACAGGTAGTTGCAAGTACGCATCTGCTAGGTCCAATTTTGAAAAATATTTTCCCGGGCACAGTTTGTCAAAAAGATCTTCCGGGCGGGGCAAAGGAAAAGTAGCAGTCACAAGTTGTGGATTCACAGTTCCCTTGAAGTCCACACACAGTCGCAATTTTCCGGAAGGTTTCGGCAAAATTACCAAGGGTGAGGCCCAGAGATAAGCCTGCTCACGTTCAATTACACCTTGAGATTCTAAATCGTGCAATGTTCTTGCCACCTCATCACGCAATGCGTGGGGAACATTGCGCGCTCTGAAAAATTTCGGTTGCGCGTTGTCTTTCAGTTCCAAATGCACGTCATAGTTCTTAGCGCAACCAAGGCCCGGTGCAAAAATGTCTGCAAATTCTTCACAAAGACGAGAAACACTGGCGGAAGGCACAGTCTGATTCACTGATAGGACCTGATTTACTATAGACATATTAAACAATTGAAACAAATCCAAACCAAACAAGTTCACTGCAGTAGAAGAACGAAGAACGTAAAATGATACAAGTTTTGTTTGTCCCTTGTATGTTGCAAGAAGGCTGCACTGTCCTAACACAGGGATCGGCTGTCCTGAGTAACTAGTTAACTTAACATTTGCGGCACGCAACGGCGGGGCGCCCAGTTGTTTGTACGTGTCGTGATTGAGCAATGAAACTGCAGCTCCGGTATCGAGCTGGAAGGGGATCACTTTGCCTTCAAAGTCTAAGTCCACAAAAAGTTTATTGTCCTGCTGACGACAAGAGCGACTGTCACGTGCAATTTGAACTGATACAGGGACAGAAGCACTTGCGACTTTACGGGATTTCCTGCGACGTCGACGCACACTTTTTGTGGGACGAACACAGTCACTGTTAGCTAAAGTGTCACTGGACGGGTGGGAATGAACCACATGAATGTCCATGGGCCGGCCGAAGTGGCCGTGCGGTTAAAGGCGCTGCAGTCTGGAACCGCGAGACCGCTACGGTCGCAGGTTCGAATCCTGCCTCGGGCATGGATGTTTGTGATGTCCTTAGGTTAGTTCGGTTTAACTAGTTCTAAGTTCTAGGGGACTAATGACCTCAGCAGTTGAGTCCCATAGTGCTCAGAGCCATTTGAACCATTTGAATGTCCATGGGCGAAGGTCCACGAGCCAGATTGTCCTGGGGTCGATTCCGGCGCGAAGCAAAGGGCCTGGAATTATTGTGATTGTCTGATCTAAGCTTTTTCTGGCAAACACTTTGAACATGTCCTTTCTTTTGGCAGTAAAAGCAAATAGCTTGGCGTGACGGGCAATTTTCACGCGAATGTCTAGTTGCACACCGCGGGCATGATTTCACTGCAGTTGCTTGCTTTCGCGGCGCACGTGTTTGCGAGCGAGGCTGCCGCTGCCGTGCAGACGGGCGCGAGGGCCGTTTAGCGTCCCGTGCAGCGGGCCCGGCGGGCCCGTTAATGTGACACACTGCTGGCGAAGTTTCAAATGAGTCCTGAGCAAAGTCAAGTGTGTCTTGCCTATCCAATATGTCTATCACTTGTTGAAGGGAGGGATTAACTAGTTTCAAAATCTGTTCCCTTATGCGAACATCAGAAACGTTCTGTGCTATTGCATCACGCACCATAGTGTTTGAATAAGGAAGTCCACAGTCACATTCAAATGCACACTCCCTAGTAAGTCCTTGCAAAGTTGCTACCCACTCCCTATTAGTCTGACCGGCCGTACGTTTTGTACGAAAGAACGTATACCGTTTTGCAACTACATTTACTGTTTCTTTGAAATAGGCATCTAAAGCAGACAAAATTTCTTCGTAGGACAGAGTTGCTACGTCGCGTCGGGGAAACAATTTCACTATCACACGGTAGGTAGACACACCGACACAAGAAAGCAAAAACGGCTGCCGCTCATTACCTTGAATTCTGTAGGCTGCTAGATGGAAGGCAAATTGTCGGGACCACTCAGTCCACGACTCTTCGGCCGCCACGTATGGCCGAAAGGGAGGTGCAACAGCGTTTTGTGGCAGCGGTAGCGAAGAAGCGGCGGCTGCCGCATCGGTTTGCAGCGCACGTTGACCCTGGACGAGCTGTCCTAGGGCTTCCAATAACGCCTGCGTCTGCTGATTCTGCAAGCGAAAAAATTCGGACAGTACTTCTGGAGATTGTGGCGAAGCCATGACACAAGCAAATCAGAGCAAAGTACAATCAATTTATCCAACGTGGGCGCAGCATCCCATCCTCGTCGCCAAATAATGTTGTGTCTATTTCATACAGCATAGACACAATGAGGTAGCTAGGTGCACGCTAAACTAACGCAGACGGGCTTGAAGTTCTGGAACATGAGACTTATTAATGAATAAGAGGAAAAGTACGTAGATGCGTTTAATACTTATCTTTATTCTCTTGTTGGAATACATCTCTCTTGAATATTAGTACGCTATTAGCACTGATACAAATGGCGCCTTGCTAGGTAGTAGCTATGGACTAAGCTGAAGGCTATTCTGTCTGTCTCTCGGCAAATGAGAGGAAGACTTGGTACGTCTGGTCGCAAGCTATGTCGTCCGTACAACTGGGGCGAGGTCTAGTCCGTGTCTTGTGACCTGCCATGTGGTGGCGCTAGGTTTGCGATTACACAGTGGCGACACGCGGGTCCGACATGTACTACAGGACCGCGGCCGATTTAAGTTACCACCTAGCAAGTGTGGTGTCTAGCGGTGACACCACAGACTGATAAATTTCATTACCATAAACCGAGTAAAATTAATTAGGACTGGCAAAATGTAGCAAGTGGAAGAAGGATTTCCGCAACTTTCTTCTTGATGAAATGAAGGGATAACGCAGAGTTAGCAATTTATTACAAAAGCGAAAATGGTTTAAGCTCACTGATTAGTGGTCCCCCTAAATTTGCAACTAGAGCGGCTCCCGCTATTAAAAAGGCTCATCATTACGCGTGGACAAACTCTTGAGTGAATTTACTCTGCCTAAGTTGTGAGGCTCTCACCTGTATCCAACACAAGCTGCAGCAAAGCTGATACAACGTTCAGTGCGTTGTCTCAGAAGTAATTTCAAATGGACAGCTCGCTGCTACTGGACCTGCCCAAGGTAGGCTCCAGCGGCCGCTTTCTTTACCCGACGGCTCTGCTGGCCGAATTCTCCTTTTCCTACGATGCCCACGGGCGAAGTCGTTACACGCCGGCTCCCAAGGCCTTAGTGCCTACTCATCGCCGCCAACGGGCGAAGCGTCGCTACTCGTTCCGTAACATTTCGACATTACTCCACATGCAACAGACGGAAAAATATGTTACAACACGAATGCGAGTGATGTTCACTATCTCTGCGCCAATCGCACGCGTTGTAATATCAGAAAATCCCCCTCTATACAATTTTGAAGCATCGATTATAACACATCGTACCCAGTCTCAGGCCTTCTCGTCTGTCCATTTTTAGACGGACGCTAAAAATTGGTCCAGCCCAGGGGTCTCCAAACTACGGCCCGCCTTAGCTGGCCGGACATCCCCGGTATCCGGCCTGCCAAATATTTGAGGTGGTACCTATGCTGCCAACAACTGAGTTTCGAGGTCTATCGCGACCAATAGACCGCGACATTGTCGGAGCTCTATCTTTACAAAGCGGAAGGTAATGATTAAACTTGTGGCTATCCACAATAAACAGACAGACCATTCTCCGTGCAGTAGTGAAAAAGAAGAAAAAAGAGAACGGTTAACAGACTAGTTTGGCGAAAACATTTTAAGTAAAAAAACTCTTTGCATTTTATTCTACTCACGAGTCTGGTGCAAGTCTTTCAAATGGACGCCACTTCGGTGACTAGCCTTAGTAATCAATCATTATGGAAGATGCTTCTTAAGCGAGGTTTCACTTTCTTTTGATTACGTTGTAAAATACACATAGCAAGTAAATCGTGTAAAATATTTTTATTTAAAGGCAATTTAAAGAAAATACAGCTGGCCGCGGTGGTCTCGCGGTTCTAGGCGCTCAGTCCGGAACCGCGCAACTGCTGCGGTCGCAGGTTCGAGTCGTGCCTCGGGCATGGATGTGTGTGATGTCCTTAGGTTAGTTAGGTTTAAGTAGTTCTAAGTTCTAGGGGACTGATGACCACAGATGTTAAGTCCCATAGTGCTCAGAGCCATTTGAACCATTTGAAAGAAAATACAATACCTGGTGAACATAATGATATTGGATTAGTTGTAACTGATGTATAAAAATAACTAATTAATTTACATCTTGAAAACTCACAGAGTATTCACGTAAAGAAATTTAACATCTTAGTGATAATTAGTGACTTTTATGTAGCTGTAACTTTTCCTTTCATAATTACCTCCAGCTGTGGATCAAGTTTACTGGTAGAGATAGATAAAACTAAGGAGTAGTCTGCCTAAACAAAACGCAATGAATTTACTTTTAAGGTACTTTAATTACAAATTAAATACTCACAATTACACTGTAATAGCACTAAAAAATACAGTGAAAAAATACTCAAGTCGTGCTATACGTATTTCGATTTTCATATTTTCCTTGTCTCTTAGAATTCAAACTTTGAATTGTCCCACACTTCGAATTCAAACTTTGAATTGTCCGACACTTCGTCGTCTCACCTACTAGTACAGAGCATAAAACACTAAAAAAACTCGTGAGACACTCGCAACATAGACACAATCACGCAACAGAACTATCAAATATATGCTCTGGCTCTGCTACTCGCTACAAGGCTACATAACTAAACTTACTGTTGCGCCGCTTGGAATAACAATGAGTTGACATACTCTGCCTCTGTTACATCTTTCAGTAATAGTGTTGCTAACAATGATTTTGAGATTTCATTAACTTTGCAGGACGCTTTTGTGAAGAATGTGCAGTGGCATACTTTTTTGTCGGTGAAACTCGCCAGAATAAAATACGCCAGAATTTCGGTCAGGTACGTCCACAAATCAAAATTATGTAATTAAATAAAAATCGTAGTTCGTTTCAGTGCTAGCTATTCCCACAACGTTAGATTTTTGCGATTTCATCTTTCCTTTAGCCTTACTTTACGGTGATCATGGAGTGCTAGGGTGCTTTAATCCCAGTAGGTAGATCTTGGCCCTTATGACTTCGTGGAGGAGTCAATGTGGCCCACGGACTAAGTTTGGAGACCCCTGGTCTAGCTGATAGTTCCCACGGTGGGCGCCACAGAACTTCCATATCACTCCAACCCTCTCTTTTAACAGATTCCTTTTTATTTGTTTTATTTTTTGAGCAGTGACCCGGTAAGAGGACGGGACGTGGAGTCGCCGTTTCATTTCACGAATGTTCTCCCTTTGTTCAGAACATAAAAGTTCCTTAGCGACGCTCTCAGACTGTACCAGACGCTACGCCTCCTCGCGCACTTCCCTCCAGAGATCCCCGTGTTAATTTTAGAATGTGCTGCCGACGGCGTTCCAGTACCTGGTTCCAGAATGCCGCCGCCTCCACTAGGGGTAGCAAACCCTTCCCTCTCCCTTGTGTGGAAAAATACCTCCGTTCGTTCCACGGCTATTTCCAGCAAACGGTATTACGTTCATCAAGATGCCCTCATTCACCAACCAAATCCAGAAGTCAACCATTGTCGTAACGTTTACGGTGTGCACCTAACTGTGCAGCTCAATAAAATACCAAATTAATGATCGAGAAACAGCATCCAATAAACCAGTTATGACCATAAAGTGAAACGAAAGCAAGTCTATGTGATGTGCCACGTTTCACAACCTCCCACCTGCGATAAATTATTACGCACTAAATGTGGCACATAGTACTGTGACATGTACAAGTAATAATTTCAACCAGTCGTTTGTCACATCACAGACCAATTGAATCCTATGGAAGGGTAAGGAGTAATATTGCCAACCCTTAAGAAAAAAAACCTGAGACAATTAAACCACTTTCATGCAACAAGCACTTTCAGTGAAACACAGATACTCACAGACTAACACACGCGCATCCTCACTGGAATACTGGAAGCATATAAAAAAAAACTATTATGGTGGGTGCTGTTCGTAGAAGAGTCGCATCTTATATTCTGTAAACAGTTCATGTCCAAAAGAAAGCAGGCACTGAGTTCAATGCAACCGATTTGTATTCACATTCATTTGTCTAATGACCACAGATTATATGTACTTCAGTACCTGAGCAAATTTGTTTGTCTCCATGAACTGACGGATTCACAAAATAACAAATAAGCGAATACATTCAATTCCCTAACTTTGTAAGTGACAGTGATTTGAAACTGCCCACATTCACCAGGATTCGTGCTCATCTTAACGTAAATCAAGTTTATCTGTATGACATAATATATAAGCGTAAATCTTATTGTCTAAAGTAAAACAACTAACGTTATAATTAACATATACAGCTGAAGAACATTTTTAATGTTAAATGTTGTGACATGTGACATCATAGACAGCATTCCTAAGTATTTATATGATTACCTGTGCTGTGACAACGAGAGAGAAACAATTACATTCAAATAAATTGTCTAACTATTTGTATCAATACGAGAAATACGAATCAGTGTGAACTATGTTGCCCGTGTCTGTGCATGTGTGGTGGTGTCAGGAATTACTTAGACTAACTAACTTACCAGAATATTTATGATGGGCAACACGATGTGCTACAAAAAGGACATGATTTCTAAAATACTGCTAAACATATATAAAATCAACAGATTCATTACCACAATGAAATTACATAAAAATTTACAACAGCATTTTCAGTGTTAACTTGAGAGTCCTGCGGAAAGAGAAACAATGTTAGATAATGCGTGACAGATCACTTTCGTGAAATCACTTTTCTAACAAACATTGAATTTATACCTTGACAGGACTCACTACAGCAACAATTCTGGACATATCTTGATTGGATCAGTGGGTCTGAAGTTGCTGCACAGCTCGACTGTGGTGCCCTTAGGAGCAGGGCGTGGACCTATTCTCATGAGTGCCTCTAAGCGGCGAGACCGTGGTGTGTAGTTGATGTCCACCTCAGGACGTAGTGGGCCTGGTTGGACCGGACGGCCTGCATCTTCTTCGACCTGGACTCGAAGCTCAATTCTGTGCCTGACGAAATGGGTGGCTTTGCACAGAGTAATTGTAGCTCTGTTGTGAACAGCATGGGTGGTTCATAGGAGGTAAGTATGAGTCATTGTGGCTCCGTGTCAAGCAAAGCATGAGCAGCTCAGTTGAGTAGCATAATTGGCGTGTTGTTGCTGTCTTATATCCGTGTAGCTGTATGGGTGTCCTGGTTGGGATAGTTTGCACGGGGGATAGAAAGTGAGAGTTCTTGTAACGAAAAAATAGAGGGCCAAATAACCTGTCTATCCTTAGTACAGCAACAGTTGGTTACAGTGTGGCTACATGGAAATGTTTCAAGATATCGATGGCTATGATTTGAAGTAAGAACCATCGTCAAACATCGTTTGACAGAAAAAGACGTAACCATGAACAAAGGAGTGATGTTTCAAATGGTTCAAATGGCTCTGAGCACTATGGGACTTAACATCTGTGGTCATCAGTCCCATAGAACTTAGAACTACTTAAACCTAACTAACCTAAGGACATCACACACATCCATGCCCGAGGCAGGGTTCGAACCTGCGACCGTAGCAGTCGCGTAGTTCCGGACTGAGCGCCTAGAACCGCTAGACCACCGCGGCCGGCAACAAAGCAGTGATCAGGGAAACGCGTCGTAGTACTGCAGACACCCGCTGAGGTCTCCATTCATGAGAAGTGTCAAGCATTAGCTGCCGTCCACCCGTAAAATCGTCTGCCCCAGCTCGTGCTGTAAACACGTGCCTGAGACCCCAGCGACTCTCCCATTCAGCTACAATCTGTTGTAGCCTTTCAGGTAAGGTGAGGCGAGTGGCAGATGTGCACCGCCTGCTGCGACAGCTGCTACACCGCCACTCCCTGAGAACTGGGGCAAGCCATTAGCTCACCTCCTTGGTGGCGGCTTCCAGCTGACCGCGCCATGTGTTTCTGTTGGTCAATCTCATCGTCCTCTCCGGTGGATGCTCCTTGGCTCGCATGGTGTCGCACTCCTCAAGTGCCAAGTATTGAAAAAATATGCACACATCTCAAAAGGAACATTTTAAAAACATCGATTTACTATATTCTTTCAGCTTTGCTGCCTACACAAAAGTGCTGTTTTACAAAAGTAATATGGCCGACCGCGGTGGCCGATCGGTTCTAGGCGCTTCAGTCCGGAACCGCACGACTGCTACGGTCGCAGGTTCGAATCCTGCCTCGGGCATGGATGTGTGTGATGTCGGTAGGTTAGTTAGGTTTGAGTCGTTCTAAATTCTAGGGGACTGATGACCT
Organism: Schistocerca nitens; assembly: GCF_023898315.1. Taxonomy (NCBI): domain Eukaryota; kingdom Metazoa; phylum Arthropoda; class Insecta; order Orthoptera; family Acrididae; genus Schistocerca; species Schistocerca nitens. The sequence goes on along the minus strand of NC_064615.1, from coordinate 654,994,502 downwards.
CAGATGTTAAGTCCCATAATACCCAGAGCCATTTGAACCATTTGAACAAAAGTAGTATGTTTATAAATTTTAAAAAAATCTTATGGAACTATTCTAGACTGCACTGATACATAAGTAAACTTAGTAAAATTCTTTCTTACGTTATCTTACAGCTCTGTAGATGCCAGTGGTGTCATGTGTGCAGTCGTGTAAACAGGATGAACATTAATAAAAGCGACAAAACGGCAGGGACGGATTCCTGACTGGAAATGGAGGAAATAAGATCCTACAAACCCGTGTCCGGAAATGCATCACTGCCACGGCATATGACGCTGGCAGATGACAGTTCATCTGACCACGAGCCGTGTGTTCCTTGTGTGTTGCAGGCTGTGTGATTCACGCAGCGTGTTGTAATCAGCAGAATGGTCCGGGATTCACGTCGAAAACAAGCCGAGATGGTGTTTGTGTACGGCCAAGCAGATAGAAATGGACGAGAGGTAGCACTGCTACACCGAAACAAGTACTCCCACAGGCACCAACCATAGCACACATTTCAATCCCTTTTTGGGCGTTGGTGTGATCACGGGTGCTTTCAGACAGACGAACGTGTTGCGAGGTGACGGACTGCGCGTACACCAGATTTGGAGGACTGCGTTCTTCAAATGGCTCAAATGGCTCTAAGCACTATGGGACTTAACATCTGAGGTCATCATTCCCATAGACTTAAAACTACTTAAACCTAACTAACCTAAGAACATCACACATATCCATGCCCGTGACAGGATTCGAACCTGCGACCGTAGGAGCAGCACGGTTTCGGACTGAAGCGCCTAGAACCTCTCGGTCACAGCGGCCGGCTACTGTGTTCTAAAGGACAAGGAGATGAATCCTACTACAAGCCCAGGCAAGTGGTTTGTAAATTTGGTGTAGGCCAAAGTACGATACTGTGTGTCTTGCACGACAACCGCTACTATCCCAGTCACGTGCAACGAGTGCAACGAGAGCGAATTTCCCCCAACAGGAAAGATTTCGTCGATGGTTTCAGCACCAAACCATCACAATTATGGTATTTCTGTCATCAGTCCTCTTTACTGACGAAGCAACCGTTACCGGAACTGGACTCAGCAACAATGTGTGAGCACAGATTCTTTTCAACCACCTACTTGGACATGGAGGAACATGTCTGGACTTCCTGCGGAATACTCTACCTGGGCTGCTTGAGAATGTGCCACTGGCAATACGATAGGTTATGTGGTATCTGCAAGACGGAGCATCACCCCACTTCCTCAATACAGTGTGCCAAGACCTCAACAACATTTTCACCAGACGTTGGATACGACTTGAAGGCCCTGTAGCATGGCCTGCTAGATCACCGGACTTACGCCCCTTGGAGTTTTACCTCTGTCGGAATCTGAAAACGTTGCGTATGCTGAATCCGTTCCTGATATCTATACTATTCAACAGCGTGTTCACGATGCCTGTGACGCTGTTCGGAGACAGGCCGTAACGTGAAAATTAGTGGGCAACCCACGATGGGACGTGTGAAAGCGTGAACTGCATGTCATGGCGGCCACTTCGGACATGCGCTGTGATGTGGATGCGATGCAGCTCTGTACGGTGTTCTCGGACGATTTGTTGTCGTTGCATGCACACCGTCCATTTGTGGATAGGTGTTCACAGGACTTTTTCCTGCCAGTTCGAATCAGACTTCCATCCCGCAATTTGTCGGTTTTATTAATGTTCACCTCGTATTTGTCGCACTGGAGCTCATTTGTCATGCATTTTGACCTAATAACTTCTTCCAATAGTCGGACTACATGCCATAGACGTAATACCTCCCTACTGACAATCTGTCTCTAGCTGTCAATTATGATTACCCTTCATCATCTTAATAAACTACTTAATATTTAATCGTACTTAACGCAGTGGATTAGAGTATTACGATAACTACAGAGATGCCTAACTACACTTGTTCCTTCTGAGGTCTGGACCAAAATATTTGTGAATAATTTTTTTCAATAAAGCATACTTATAACAAGGTACGCTATAAAGGGATTGACTGGCTCTCACTGCTACTAAAACTCGATGAAAACACCTGTGAATAAATTATGTTTTTGATAAAATAAACAGAAAATCAATTATACTATAAAAAAGGCGTAGCGCTTTTCAAATATTGTTTTAATCTTACTTCTGCCGCTGTTATAGCGTACCTACCTATCCCTGCAGGTCGTGTCTCTTTGTAGTTTACCGTGCGTTGTCTAGCTGTTTGTCTTCTCTCATGACATTCCGGTCGTCTGTACGAACTCTGCAAGAAGTGAATATAAGCGCCGCTCCTTCCAGCTGCGGCCGGACGTTAGTGGAGTATTAACGACGCCTAGCAGAGAGTGCTACTATATCAGATTGTATTGAACCATATTCATTGCCTGTTTGGATTTATGTTGCATGTAGCTTATCGCTTGCGACACCTTTGAAAAGTCAAGTATTGTCAATCTGCTGTAGTGAAATAAAACTACTAATGTTAGTTGTTTGAATTGTTTTATAGCATTCCGAGAACGCAGCATCCCTTAGGCACCCTATATGAGACGATTGGGCAAGATCCAACATAGATAGGAATGAGTCTACGAAAATGTACTATATTCTTGGGATCTTTCATGCTAGACGTGTTAACTTGCAGTAGTCATTTGAACAGCAAAAGAGAACAGTCAGTGAATTTATTATTTAGCAAACTGTAACACACACAACATGTGCAATGTCTATCATTTCGTCTGCGTGCATGACGATAAGATCTGTTATGCAAATTACCTATGGAATTAAGGTGGCCGGTTTTAGGCTCCAGCGACACAAGCTGCAACTCCGGGTGCCAGGGGCGCTTCAACTGTTACAACTTCAATACAGGACATACCACAATCACTAACGCATGTGGTGTGTCAAATGCGAGATTTGTATACTATGCATATCGCCTTTAGTAGAGAAAATTTATACGAGTCAGTGTACGAAGGTAAAGGGGAAAACGGGAAAAAGGGTGAGTGCTAAATGATAAACCACTTGTGTCGAAAAATATTCGTGGACCGGCCCTGGGAAATAACACAATAACTGTAGCAAGCAGTGAATTACGGTAGTGGGCAACAAGTCGCTAAGAAGACATAATCTGGTACAACTATGAAGAGCTCTCGCGCATGTCTGCTATCAGTTCTGATTGCCAGCCGGTGCATCACGTGTTGTCTTTGAGCTTTAACAAGGCAGGCAACATTATATCCCAGAACAGTGACTCATACTGCGCTGCAAAACCAGATGAAATGAAATTAAAATTAGTGATATTCAGTCACAAGCAGAGTACATTTTAACGTTGTAGTTTATTTTAACAATTCCATTACGTTAATTCTCGTAGGAAGTTGGGGATTGCTTAGAGGCTTCACTAGTAAGAAAGAATCAAGAACCAATTATAGAGTAAACATCGGCAATGCGAAGCGCTCCATACAGGGTGTTTCCGTAAGAGCTTGCAAAAATGTAACGAGACACAGAGAATGCTCCACTGAATAATTTTAAATAGGGAACCTGGGGTCGGGGAAGCCAGCTTAAGGAGGTATGGAAGTAAACTTGTATACCTCTCTGTTTAGCATTAGAGTTTTCTAGCTTATTTACAACTGACATGCGTACAAATTTACACGTGCTGTGCTGCTTATTTAGATGTACATACATTCGTTATTTCCTGCAAGGAAAGAAGACGAGCCTCATTACTAGGAAGTCATGGTACAGGTTCTGTTTAATTTACTTGTCCATAAGGATGCTCTGGTCGTAATTACATTGCCCCATGACAGAACGTGCTATCAATCAACGACAGACCCATTCATTACTCAGTGCTATTATTTCCTGGCCTATGTATTGGAAGGGGAGGTCCTATTCCATGGCCTACGAGGTCACCTGACGTGAATGCCCTTGATTATTTCCTATGGGGATATCTAAAATCACTCGTGGATGAGACGCCAGTGGATATGGAGTTGGAATTAATTGCCAAAATCGTAGCTGCCTCTTATGTGACTCGAAAAACGCCGCAGAATTGTCAGAATGGGTCAGAAACGTGTTCGCCGATGTCATGCCTGGATTGAGGCGGATGACCGTGATTTTCAGCACATTTTGTAAGATACAGCACAAATGGTGCGTTCATTGCCTCAGTGATGGTATTTGAAGTTAACTAATGTGAATAAAAAAGTACACAGTAATGTGATTTCATTCATATTATCTGCTTAAGCTGGTTTCTGTGGCTCCAGGTTCACTACCTCAAATTGTTCAGTCGAGCATCCTCCACATCCTGTTAAATTTTTAAACGCTTTCCTCTGTGTCCTGTTAAATTTTGCACTCTCTTACGAAATCACCCTGTTGAAACTCTCCCCCCCCCCCTCTCATCCCTCCATACTCCATGCTCATCTTGATGGACCTCATACCGATGTTTTGGTTTCCCTCCGTCTGAAGTGCACTGCATGTTGACTCAGTCATTCATCAGAAACATTTTTCTTTCACTGATAAAACAGTGTCAGCCATTATATTCTATTCACTACTAGTTGGTGATACTATCCGTTATTCTGAGCATTGCAGGCTGAATGGCAATTTCACTTAAAGAAGACGTATTTCAGACAATGCAGACAATACTATCGGCGTGGCGAGTTCTTATTTATATCTGCTGATACGAGATGCTCCTCCCTTCTTGAGAGCAAAGGCACGAATCAAATTTGCTCTGCGGAAATGATCTCTCTTCCAGTTTTCTGTACAGCTTCCGGGACTCTCGGAACCGAGGTAAAGCAAAACTATTTTTGATATGTGTATTTCGATTTTAATCCTAAACGCACAATATTTTCATTGGACATCATGCGCTATAACTATCTTGTAATGGAGTCGAGTATGCGCTGGCTTTCTTTAAATTTTGTTGGAAGCCCTACCAAAAAATTTCCCCAATAACTGTACACGGCAACAGCTGTAAAACGTCGTTAAAATTTGGTAGATTTGCTACAGCATTAAAAGATAATGCAATTCTGATTTCATCACAAGGCAATTTTACACTAGGAGGGCGTATACAGAAAATATTTTGTATTCAGGAGTAAACACAAAAGGAAATACTGGAAGTATCTTAAGAGTGGAGAGATGAAATTACCTGAATGAGTCACATTAGCCATGATGATGCTCGGGAGTAATGTTCTTTTGTTCGTCGATAGAATAGCCAACTTACGTGGAAACTCTCATGTTAGTTGATATGACATTACGTCTTGGTCAAGGAAGCTTGGGCTTCAGAGGTTCAGTTCAGAAAATTAGAGATACAAATGATGGAAATTTCCTCGGAATATTGGAGCTGTTAAGTTTCTATGATCCAGTCGTTGCAAAACATGTAAGCAAGATCAGCGAACGAAATGAAGCTGGAAAAAGTTTAGAAGTGCATTATCTGTGAAGTGACACTGAGAATGAATTTATTTCTAGTTGTGCCCATCAAGTCAGGAGTGCCATCTTGGAACCGAGAGAAAACGAAATAGTGTTGATGTAACTCCTAATTCATATTACACTCAACAAACAGCATTCATCGAGCCTTATATTTACTTACAGTAGAGAATAAATAAATATGAAACAGATAAACGGGTTTTAGATTTTGTAGGCTGAAATAAAAAAACGAAAGTTGCTATTGATCATTCAAATCAAGCAACATTTGTGAATCACTCAAATCCTAACAGTGAATGCTGCGGACAAGGTTATGATCATGGAAGTAATATTAGAGGGTATTATAAAGGATCTGAGACACATTTTCTTCTGTAAAATCCTCTTGTAAAACTTTGTGTGCCTTCCTAGCCTTATGTGGAGTACTTACAACTGAGAGTTGCGATGAAGCAGATACTTTTTCCGAGTGACTCAGTGCCGGCCGGTGTGGCCGAGTCGTTCTCGGCGCTTCCGTCTGGAACCGCGCGACCGTTACGGTCACAGGTCCGAATCCTGCCTCGGGCATGGATGTGTGTGATGTCCTTAGGTCAGTTAGGTTTAAGTAGTTCTAAGTCTAGGGGACTGATGACTTCAGATGTTAAGTCCCATAGTGCCCAGAGCCATTTGAACCATTTTGAGTGACTCAGCTTCTTCACAATCAGCTCAGTAGCAGTCCACAACGATAGGAAGCTCCGAAACAGTGTGTTGGAAGTTCTTTACATTCCATGTCGGATAATCGTTGACGTGCCCTGGTTGACTATGCAATACCAATTACATCTCACATGGAAAAGTACCACGTGCTCACGTGTTTAAAACTTCAACCCAAAATGCACCCAGCCACAATACCTACTTGTTAATGTTCGCGTTCTGGGAAGGTCCAGATCCCGCAATCCTGTGAATGGTCTCCAGTCATCTCTCGTTTTCATTTCCACTGTCTCCTCTCTCTTTTTTCCCACTGCTTCTGTATGCATCTTTCTCTCTTCTGCCACTGTCTCTCACTGACCATCAATATCTCCTATCTTTGAGTGCCATTACTGTTGCTTTCATCCATATCTCTTTCTCTTTCATTGACACGTTCTCTTTCCCATCACCACTGTCTCCTCTCTCATTCTCTCCCACTGGCATTCTCTCCTTCCCATTCCACCGTCTTTCTGCACAAACAAGAGCGTATATAATCGAATGCTAAAATTTTTAGCGAGGTGGGCGGTATGAGAACTGAGGATCCTGCTTCCGCATGTGTCTGTGAAAGAATTTTGAAGAAGAACATAGTAGCCTTTTTGTGCGCCAACAAGAGCATTTTTCGTCTGGTTCCATACTTTTCCCTGCAGCGTATGCAGCTTACATAATAATGAATCTTATAGCTTATACACTTCGACACATTCATATACTTTGAAACACATAAAAAACAAATAATTACGCACAATATAAGGTTAACGAAAAATCGTTTGCTTTAAGATTTTTCTGAATACTATGCTCATTGACCGCAATTCGTCGAAAACGTCCATTTATGGTTTGTATCTAAAAGAGTAAAAATGTTACTAGAAATATTTACTGGATTTGTAGTCTTCCCAATTTTACGTAGTTTTTCCTGTTATTTTAAGTTCTTTTCAGGCATGTTAAGACTCTTTAGCTCATTCTTTGTTACTGCAGTATCACTTTGAGCATATTTAAGCATATTTGAAGTGCACGTTATACAGAGATAATGTGCCATAAAGTATTATTGATGGAACATGCTGGCTAAAAACCTAGTTCGGTGACCGCAGAACCCTTATGATGGCCCCTAGAATGCTTGCCATGTCAGTTAAAGCTACATTTACGCCTCAGACCAGATATTATGTGCATATTGTACTGCATAAGTGCGACAGCTTTGAACCTCTGAATCTTGGTAAAGGATAATGATATCAAAGAAAGTTTCGATGTTCACCGAGAATATCCTCTTAAGAACATTTGATAAAGTTTTCGAAGTTCTGCCATCTATATAAACTATAGAAGTGGCCAGTCGTACAACTGGTGCTTTTGGAACATGTAACTCATGGTTTTGCGGGTTATCATGATAAGTGTATAGATTTTCGAAAACGGGAAGAATCGTTGCCAGATGAATGTCTAAGGAATGTACAGTTAAAATTTGGGGCATTTGCTACAGTTAGTTATTTAGAAAATAGCGGCCCGCGGTGCAAAAATGGCCATAAAACCGGTTTTTGCGGGTTTCTGCATTAGTAGCGAAATGTGAAACTGTATCTCAGTAACAGATAATCACGGCGGAAACAGTTTTCACGCTGACCAAGAATATCATGTTAAGAATATATCGTAAAATTTTCGACCAACTGCCATGAATAGAAAATATGGAAGTGGCCCTACACACAGCTGGTAATTTTCGTATCCAAAAATCGTGTTTTTTTTGGGGTTTTCATAGGAATCTCCTAATGCAAAGGAAGCTACCGATTTGCTCAGTTTGTCTGGGCTGCAGAAAGCGTGTAATACCATTTCTTCTGATGGGTATAAAAATGACTGCTAACCAAAACAGTTGACCCTTTATCTTTGTGATCAATAGAAGCCGAAATATGACGCCCTGAAAAATCGCATTTTTGCGAGCCGATTTTTACAACATATTCGTACCGTGCACTGTGGAGGTATGTTTACTGTCTAATATTTATTCTATATTTCACCACAGTGAGCGGTTTTTTGTGTGTGTGTGTGTCTTCAATATTTGCCAAATTGAGTCATGTTTAAATTACCTCAAAACAATAATGAAACTGGGTTGCTGTGTTTCAAAATGGTGCCCAATCACGCATCTTGCCCCAGGACCAACCTGGTTAGCTCACCAAACCTGCCTAAAAGCCGACACGTCTGCCATATGCGCCGCCTCCGTCATGTCCGAATATATTCCTCTCCTTCGTACTTCTTCTCCGTACGTCTCTGTAGTACTTCCTCTCCCTGTTGACGTCTACCGCACTGGATTTCAGTGCTGTTGACACGATTCTGTGTTGATCTGATACCGCTGAAAATGTCGAAGTTTGATTACTAATGCGTTTCTACTCTCGCTTTAATTGTGTCAAGTTTCACCTATAGTTAAAAACTAGAAACCCGCCTCGATTGCGAAAAAAGCACCTAGTGTTAACCTAGGTTTCGGCGTAGATAACTACACCTTCTTCAGAACAATAAAACCCACAAGTGCTTAAGAAGACCTTTGTCTACCAGCTACCAGCTGCAGTTTATGGCGGGTCATAGCCCATCGAATATAGGCCGGTGTGAGGTGGAGGTTACACCAATAAGTTAAGTAACGGTTTAGACTTTGTACATATGTAGTGTCTGGGTTTTCCTTTTTTGCGTTTATAAATGTATAGCTATGGTGTTCTTTTAATCATTGACAAAGGTCTTCTTAGGCACTTGTGGGTTTTATTGTTCTGAAGAAGGTGTAGTTATCTACGCCGAAACGTAGGTTAACACTAGGTGCTTTTCACGCAATCGATGCGGGTTTCTAGTTTTTAATATATTAACCAACGATTCCTGACGCGCTGCGATGTTGAAGGTTCTTTCACCTATAGTGTTCCAACAACTCTATCCTTTCTGAATTCCACGAAGTCTTTTTCTATGTTCATGTACGATCTTCTTTCCAAGCGCATGCACAATTCGTAAAATTTTGTTTCCCTGTATATCACGGCACACCTGGCTATTTCAGGTTGTGTCTTCGCTGCAGGCGCCTCCTTCCTTGTCCCTTTCTCTTTTTGGGGGTCATCACTCTTTTGACTCGTTTGATGCGGCCCGCCACGAAATCCTCTCCTGTGCGAACCTCATCTCAGAGTATCACTTGCAGCCTACGTCCTAAATTATTTGGTGGGTTTATTCCAATCTCTGTCTTCCTCTACAGATTTTACGCTCTACAGGTCGCTCTAGTACCATGGAAGTCATTTCCTGAAGTCTCAAGAGATGGCCTATCATCTTGCCCCTTCTCTTTGTCACTGTTTTCAACGTATTCTTTTTCTCTCCTATTCTGCGCAGAACCTCCTTATTCCTTACCTTATCAGTCCACCTAATTTCCAACATTCGCCTGTAGTACCACGTCTCAAATGCTTCGATTCTCTTCTGTTCGGTTTTCGCACGGTCCATATTTCACTACCATTCAATGCTGTGCTCCGGACGCACATTATCAGAAATTTCTTCCTCAATGTAACGCCTACGTTTGATACGAGTAGAATTCTTTTGGCCAGGAATGCCCTTTTTGTCATTGCTAGTCTGCTTTTAATGTCCTCCTTGCTCCGTCCGGCATTCGTTACTTTGCTGTCTAGGTAGCAGAATACCTTAACTTCATCTACTTCGTGACCATCAATCCTGATGTTAAATTTGCCGCTGTTCTCATTTTACAGAAGCTCGAAATTTAGCGTGGACTTCAATGCAAGATGCCTATAACAGTTTCCACAACGGAACTTTGTCTCGAAACCTGGCAGAAAATCCAAAGAGATTCTGGTCGTATCTGAAGCATGTTAGCGGCAAGAAACAATCAGTGCCTTCTCTGCACGATAGCAATGGAGATACTATCGAACACAGTGCTGTCAAAGCAGAGTTACTAAATGCAGGTTCCGAAATGCCTTCACAAAAGAAGACGAAGTAAATATTCCAGAATTCGAATCGAGAATAGCTGCCAACATGAGTAACGTAGAAGTAAATATCCTCGACGTAGTGAAGCAACTTAAATCACTTAATAAAAGAAAGTCTTCTGGTGCAGACTGTATACCAATTAGGTTCCTTTCGGAGTATGCTGATGCATTACCTCCATACTTAACAATCATATACAACCGTTCGCTCAACGAAAGATCCGTACCCAAAGAGTGGAAAGTTGCACAGGTACCACCGACATCCAAGAAAGGTAGTAGGAGTAATCCACTAAATTACAGGCCCATATCGTTAACGTCGATATGCAGCAGGAATTTAGAACATATATTGTGTTCGAAAATTATGAATTACCTCGAAGAAAACGGTCTATTGACACACAGTCAATATGGGTTTAGAAAACATCGTTCCTGTGAAACACAACTAGCTCTTTATTCACATGAAGTGTTGAGTGCTATTGGTAAGGGATTTCTGGATTTCCTGAAGGCTTTTGACACTGAACCACACAAGCTGGTCGTAGTGAAATTGCGTGCTTATGGAATATCGTCTCAGTTATGTGACTGTATTTGTGATTTCCTGTCAGAGATGTCACAATTCGTAGTAATCGACGGAAAGTCATTGAGTAAAACAGAAGTGATTTCTGGCGTTCCCCAAGATAGTGTTATAGGTCCTTTGCTGTTCCTTATCTATATAAACGATTTGGGAGACAATCTGAACAGCCGTCTTCGGTTGTTTGCAGATGATGCTGTCGTTTATCGACTAATAAAGTCATCAGAAAAGCAAAACAAACTCCAAAACGATTTAGAAAATATATCTGAATGGTGCGAATAGTGTCAGTTGACCCTAAATAACGAACAGTGAGAGGGCATCCACATGAGTGCTAAAAGGAACTCCTTAAACTTTGGTTACACCATAAATCAGTCTAATCTAAAAGCCGTAAATTCAACTAAATACCTAGGTATTACAATTACGAAGAACTTAAATTGGAAGGAACACATAGAAAATGTTGCGGGGAAGGCTAACCAAAGACTGCGTTTTATCGGCAGGACACTTAGAAAATGTAACAGATCTACTAAGGAGACTGCCTACACTACGCTTATCCGTCCTCTTTTAGAATACTGCAGCGCAGTGTGGGTCCTTACCAGTTAGGAATGACGGAGTACATCGAAAAAGTTCAAAGAAAGGCAGTACGTTTTATATTCTCGCGAAATTTGGGAGAGTGTCACTGAAATGATACAGGATTTGGGCTGGACATCATTAAAAGAAAGGCGTTTTTCATTGCGACGGAATCTTCTCACGAAATTCCAATCACCAACTTTCTTCTCCGAATGCGAAAATATTTTGTTGACACCCACCTACATAGGGAGGAACGATTACCAAGATAAAACAAGGGAAATCAGAGCTCGTACGGAAAGTTATAGGTGTTCAGTCTTTCCGCGCCCTATACGAGATTGGAATAATAGAGAACTGTGAAGGTGGTTCGTTGAACCTTCAGCCAGCCACTTAAATGTGATTTGCAGAGTATCCGAGTATCCATGTAGATGTACGTATTTTATCCATGGGTGGGTCTCCATCGTGCCACTTCATGCCCCTATTACGTGTTATACCGTGGTAGTTGTATGACTTTACAAATTCCAGGTGTGACTTACTGACAGCATAGTCATTAGATGCGACTCTTTTTTTAGTTTTGTGAAGTGCACAATTTTCATATTTCTGAACATTTACGGCACCTTACCAATCTTTGCACCACTTTGAGATCTTATCAACGTCTGAATACCGTTGCTGCATTGTTCAGACAGTACTTCAGTTTTCACTTTTCTCATAGTTACTGTTACTTTTACAGCTATAAAGGGTTACGCTTTTCAACTTCAGTCTATACAAAGAAGATACACTTAGTCTGCAATACACACTTTTATACAAACATTAGCTAATCGCCCGCTGCTGTGCTCGCGTAGACTGTATGATCTGCACAACCTTTTTTGTTTTCTGTAATCGGATTTTAATATTGTTTACAAATTGCAACGTCTTCTAACCTTTCCACTAATTAAGAACACAAAGCTTGGTTTATTCCGAATGTACTTCTGCTCAAACAGCTATTCTGGTAGCTGGAGTAAAAGGTGTGACTTTTGTGTTCTTGCAGTGATATTTTCGTATAAACTTGCATCCTCTAACACATATTTCTTTATGTCTACTCGAGAAATGAAATTCTAAATTTCATAGATTTACCTTAAAAAAATCTTTGAATAGAACTATATATTTTCTTAAAAATTTTCGTCCTCCATTTCACCTCCTTAGGGATTAAACCTGTAAAAGAACTGAAACATGTACTTTTATATATGCTTGTAATCCAATACAAATTTTCATAGACTTAGATTTAAAAATGCTTTAGTAGTTCTTTAACAATGGTTTATTTTCAAGAAAGGTTTCATTATTTGCCCTATTAGAGGCTGAATTCCCAAAAATGCTGAACAGGAATTTTTTTTCTTCCTGATTGTGAAACCAAACACAAATTTTCGTACTTGTAGCTACAAAATTGTCTTGATAACGACACATTTTCAAAAAGTCTTTCATCCCCTATTTCACCGTCTTTGGAGTGGAATTTCGAACAACCTCCTCTTAAACAGTGCTTCCAGTATAAGATCAACAACTCCAGATTTCAAGTTTCTATCCTCAGTGGTTTAGACTGGGCGACGACGCGTCAGTGAATCATACTAACCCTTGTAACCTCCCAGCAGATAAATCCCGTAACCTCCCAATAAAAAAGTGACTAACCTCACAACAAAAATGTGACTCATATATAACCTTTCAAAAGAAATCTAGTAATGTAACATTTTAATAATTAACTGACTGTGAATCTAAACTTCTAAATGTGGACGTCAGCAGTGCTGCGTCATGGCCCTGAAAAATCATTCTGAATAAACTGAAAATTCTTACGTCAATGATGTCGCCGGATAACGCGTATATATCTCCTCCTATAAGAAATTTTTCTGGCACAGTCCAGTGCAATGCTGGCCACTATATTTTGTTATGCATGAAAAACAACTGATTTTCTTTACGATAATCGGCATGACCATGGATAGGAGAAATTAGTAAAAACTTTAAATTAGGATGAATGACTGTAACAAGTTATCTTTATATGAAAGATTATTATTGAAAGATTTTTGAAAACATTTGCATAGGACTTTGATATAACGATAGTACAAAAATCAGTTGTAGCAATTAACATATGCGCGTGGCAATAAAGAACATTAATATTTTGCTTTTACCTTATACTACATCGCTCAGGCAGCGCCATCGTTCTCTACGACCTAACTTGGTAATTCCATAACCCTACTGCTCTTCTCGAGCTACAAAACACCACTCCTGGACTGAACTGTCCGAACTCCTGGACACAAGTGCTCTCTGTGAGCTATTCAATTCGACAAATGCTCTCTATGAGCGACCTGACTCAACTGCCCGACTGCGAGCTACTACCACTACTGCTGCCGACACTGCTCTCTGATCTTGTATATCGAAGGCAGTGCGTGAGCGATCCATCAAAGTTACATCTGCTCGAGTGAGCTAGCAATAACTTCCTTAGTGATGTACCTTGTATATAACCCTCCACTGGGGGGGGGGGGGGGGGGGAATTGGCATCTATGGTGAGTCAATTGGACTTGCCATGAGCTACAAATTTTTCTATAACCTATTTCGTTTACTACGTCTACAGTCACAGAGTATATATATATATATTAGATTATTGATAAATAATATAAGTACAGAACATATTAAGAAATGAAATAGAGTGTATACGCATTATATCAGCCTTTGCCAGTTTTACAAGAATTAGGAAATGAATGGGAAGGATAGCATCATGGTTATAGCACAGTGGGTTGCACATCGCTGCACGAAAATCCTTATCTTTTCACAGAAGCACAACACCAAGTGTGGTAATCTGCAGTTCTTTTCCCTAAGCATTTATCAGTGTAGCCCAGCCACTGAAATGTAGTGTTAAGACTGCATGTTGTCCTTCTGGTAGTACAGTTGGTACACCAAACAGTAGGACCATAATGGCATCTCTGTCGGTCAGAGTGGTGGACAGTTTGATATGTCAACACCACATTCTTGTAGAATCCATAATCTTACATCAATGTAGCATTAGTGCAAAAACCAAATAGTGTTCCATGACCATGACGAAGGACTGGACGTACGGATATCGCAGTAATTGGTGGTAATTAGGTCATAAGGTGAACGATACATTAAGTCTTATGCTAATCATCATTCAGAACTACACTAGTGTATCATCCGATTTGAATCATTGTTGGCACTCATTGGCCAGTTACAAAGCATTTATGGAGTATTACAAAACATTATTCAGAAGTCATCTCATTCCAGTAATTACTGACACTCATTCGCCAGTTACAAGGCATTTATGTAGTATTATAAAACATTATTCAGAAGTCATCTCATTGCAGTAATTATTGGCACTCGCTGGCCAGTTGCAAAGCATTTATGTAGTATTACATAACATTATTAAACATTACAAATGACATAGAAGTCATTATTGAAAACAAGAGTTATTGCATGTAGCAACAAGCTACTAGTGAACATATCTGATATCATGCAAGTAATTTGAGACATATTTAAAATGTAAGACATTGGACCTAGTACTCAAGGTGTTTAGTCCAATAATACATAGACCTAATGGAATCAATACATCAAAAAATTTGCATTATATTTAGGACTAGCAATATATCTTAAACTGGTAGCATTATGTAGTTGTATACTGGTAATAGTTGGGACTAGTAATACTTTTTTGTGCTAGCAATGCATTGCGTAAGGATCAATAGTCAATTGCTGGGGCATGAAAATATTTTCTTTTGACTTATTGCTGGAAATAAGGATTATTAACGTCATTCGTCATGAGTCAGCTGTAGCAACGTTATCAAACAAGTAGAGTATGGGTGATAAATTCGCGAATGATAGAGACAACTGGATACAAAAAAATGCAAGTACTAGAACAGGTTTAATAACTAAGTGCTTGAAGGATGTAATATAACGACATATTTCAGAAATCATTTTAATGCCATAAAAAGCTTCTCCTGGAAAAAATACAATGTGGATTATTAAGCTGAAAGAAGAAATGTATATTATGCTGAAAAGTGGAAAACTTCTAATTAACAGATAATGACACATCTGCTTAACATGCATGTACTCTAGCTGTCCCTTTCCAAAACATTCAATCATTATACTATGCGATATAAGACATACTGTCAAATAGAACTACAACAACTACTTAAATAACTACATAAACTTCATCATTATCCTCATCCGCAAAAAGAAAAAAAAAACTTCATTATTCATTACCATTTTCTTCATATAAGTAGAAACCATCATTTATTGTCCTCTGCAAAAATAGTTCATTATTCATTATCTTATTTATCAGCATCACTCATCAGCGTCATCATTTCATATATTATTAAGTTTCTTACTTCTAGCATACTTCATCACTAAAATTAACATACATAGCTCTGTTCGGCGGTCTGCCGCAATTGCGTCATACTCTGAAAGAAAAGTAATTAGTCAAGGTTGCTATCATATGCTGCATATACTATTTTTTGGTAATCTTTGATAATTCCGATCCATTTACTCTTCATGACAAAGTATTGCATTTTCTTTCGTTCATTCCGATGGTGAAATTTCCATTTCATAGTCAACCACTGTGGCTGTTTAATGTATTTCTTTTACACGGTATTGCTTTCTGAAAATGATGAATATGGATTAATATCTTGCCTTTAAATCATATACCCATTAAATGAAAATTTGTTTCTAGTGATATGACGAAGCTTACAGCATAGCATGACAGAACACGCATTAGGTCAAAACCATAGACAATTTTCAAGCGCAGAAATGTACACACAGTATCATAACATAATAGCAAAAAAATGTAGAATAGTCAAGATATTGGGATATCATAAGGCAAAATGTCAAAGTCAACAGGTGTTTGTTATATCTTTAAGATTTCATAGTCCATATAGAGAAAATTCCACTTTAGACTGGAAAACCAACCAATATACACTCCTGGAAATTGAAATAAGAACACCGTGAATTCATTGTCCCAGGAAGGGGAAACTTTATTGACACATTCCTGGGGTCAGATACATCACATGATCACACTGACAGAACTACAGGCACATAGACACAGGCAACAGAGCATGCACAATGTCTGCACTAGTACAGTGTATATCCACCTTTCGCAGCAATGCAGGCTGCTATTCTCCCATGGAGACGATCGTAGAGATGCTGGATGTAGTCCTGTGGAACGGCTTGCCATGCCATTTCCACCTGGCGCCTCAGTTGGACCAGCGTTCGTGCTGAACGTGCAGACCGCGTGAGACGACGCTTCATCCAGTCCCAAACATGCTCAATGGGGGACAGATCCGGAGATCTTGCTGGCCAGGGTAGTTGACTTACACCTTCTAGAGCACGTTGGGTGGCACGGGATACATGCGGACGTGCATTGTCCTGTTGGAACAGCAAGTTCCCTTGCCGGTCTAGGAATGGTAGAACGATGGGTTCGATGACGGTTTGGATGTACCGTGCACTATTCAGTGTCCCCTCGACGATCACCAGTGGTGTACGGCCAGTGTAGGAGATCGCTCCCCACACCATGATGCCGGGTGTTGGCCCTGTGTGCCTCGGTCGTATGCAGTCCTGATTGTGGCGCTCACCTGCACGGCGCCAAACACACATACGACCATCATTGGCACCAAGGCAGAAGCGACTCTCATCGCTGAAGACGACACGTCTCCATTCGTCCCTCCATTCACGCCTGTCGCGACACCACTGGAGGCGGGCTGCACGATGTTGGGGCGTGAGCGGAAGACGGCCTAACGGTGTGCGGGACCGTAGCCCAGCTTCATGGAGACGGTTGCGAATGGTCCTCGCCGATACCCCAGGAGCAACAGTGTCCCTAATTTGCTGGGAAGTGGCGGTGCGGTCCCCTACGGCACTGCGTAGGATCCTACGGTCTTGGCGTGCATCCGTGCGTCGCTGCGGTCCGGTCCCAGGTCGACGGGCACGTGCACCTTCCGCCGACCACTGGCGACAACATCGATGTACTGTGGAGACCTGACGCCCCACGTGTTGAGCAATTCGGCGGTACGTCCACCCGACCTCCCGCATGCCCACTATACGCCCTCGCTCAAAGTCCGTCAACTGCACATACGGTTCACGTCCACGCTGTCGCGGCATGCTACCAGTGTTAAAGACTGCGATGGAGCTCCGTATGCCACGGCAAACTGGCTGACACTGACGGCGGCGGTGCACAAATGCTGCGCAGCTAGCGCCATTCGACGGCCAACACCGCGGTTCCTGGTGTGTCCGCTGTGCCGTGCGTGTGATCATTGCTTGTACAGCCGTCTCGCAGTGTCCGGAGCATGTATGGTGGGTCTGACACACCGGTGTCAATGTGTTCTTTTTTCCATTTCCAGGAGTGTACATCAAAAGAAATGGAAAATGTGCACGGTCTGATGTATAACATAGGAAAAGCGACCTGCTAACCTTACTTTCCCGAACACTTGCCAAGAAAGAATATGATCATCATCAGTAAGTAGTCACATAGATATCAGTGCATAAGTGGTCACATAATATGTACGTTTAGCTGGAAAAACATGCATGGTCTGAGGTATAACGACAAGAAAAGTGACCTGCTAACCTTACCTTGCCGGACACTTGCCAAGAAAAATATATGATCATCATAAGCGGTCATATAAATATCTGGAAATAGCATTACAGTGTGATAAATCATAAAGTATGCTCATGCAATAAAGGGTTTAATATTGAAAATATGGTGATTGCCCTTGGTTTTTCTGGTTCAAATGGCTCTGAGCACTATGCGACTTAACTTCTGAGGTCATCAGTCACATAGAACTTAGAACTAATTAAACCTAACTAACCTAAGCACATCACAGACATCCATGCCCGAGGCAGGATTCGAACCTGCGACCGGAGAGGTCGCTCGGTTCCAGACTGTAGCGCCTAGAACCGCACGGCCACTCCAGCCGGCGGTTTTTCTGGTTCTCAAAGTTTCGGCATGTACTAAATTGGGGTGAGGAATGCTGCGAATTCTATTAGGACCAGAGTATAGAAGCTGAAATTTACTGCATCTGCTCTTTGCTCTGTTGGATAAATAGTGTGTACGTACTAATATCGTCCTACACGAAATTCACGGGGCGTACAAACCTGTTTTTGCTGTCTTTTGTGGTGCTCTGCGGCACGTTTGATGTTGTTGAGCGCAATGTCAATTATTTCATGGTGGCGGAGTTGATGAGATGTAGGAAAAGATACTAATTTTTTAATTTTCTTGGATGGTTCAACATTTTTCAATGTAACAAGTCGGAGATAGCATACTAGATTTATTTAGTATGGAGTTAATTACATCCTGGAATGTGAGTATGTGTGTGTCCCAATCAATATGTCTTTTATGGCGGTATATTCTACATAGTTCACCAATTTCTGTCATCAATCGTTCAGAAGGGTTCGAAGAAGCGTGATACCTGGATATATAGATCGGAGAAGTGTTTCTAGCTCGTAACATACGTGTCCATATCGCAAATCGAAATTGTCGTCCACTGTCGGAAATTACTATCAATACACGCCCTACACGAAATAGAAAATGTTTCACAAATGCATTCGAAATTGATTTAGCAGTAGCTTTGCGTAACGGACTGAAGGTGAGTTTAACAGCGGCAAAGATGTAACAAAAACCTCTATTAGATCTGGGAATCGGTCCAAAAATGTCTACAGTAGCCATATGTCTCAATTTCATGGGTACAACGGGATGTAACGGAGAAATATGTGAAGTCGTGTCTGATTTAGCTTTGTGGTAGATTTTACATGACGCTAAAACTCGTCGAATACGTTTCTCCATGTTGGCAAAATAACAGTTCTGTCTCAGTACAAGAAAACATTTTCTGGCTCCATAATGTGCGTAACTAAAATGAGTATACCAAATCAATTTGTTAACAAGCTCATCAGCAATGCATAATAACCAGTTGTTGCTATCAGGGTGAGAGCGGCGAAACAGAATGTTGTTTCTAATGGTAACGTTGTTCCTATCTTGGCAAGGGGGTTTAATTTCTTTCCATACGTTGCCCTTGCTCTGCTCATGAACTATGTCTTGTAATGAAGACGAAATGGAATTTTCAAATGCAACTTGTTGTATATACATGAGGCTAAAATTTGCTTGGCAGAAGTTGGTTGCGATGTGTTGCTGATTGACGCTGAGGGAACGGGATAGTGCGTCTGCTACAATATTTTGTGTTCCGGGAATGTGATCAATAGTAAAATTAAATTCCTGTAAATAAAGCTTCCATCTCCTTAACCTTCATGTGTAAATTTAGCGGAAAGTAACAACTGTATAGCTGTATGATCTGAATAAACGGTAGTATGTCTTGCATAAAGAAAATGCCTAAATCTGGTAAATTCCCATACAACACATAATGTTTCAAGCAGAATAACTGCGTTCAGCAGGTGACAGAATGCGACTTGCAAAGGCGATGTTTTTAATTACTGTATTACCGTCTTCTTCAATTTCCTGAAAAATGTGTACGCCTAGAGCGGTGTTAGAACTGTCGGTTGCAATGGAAAAATTTCTGGTAGGATCTCCGTGTGATAAAAGTGTTGCGTTCAACAAGGCATGTTTCAGACTAACAAACTCAGACTGTGCTTGGCTTTCCCAGAACCAAATACTGTTTTCACCTGTCAGCTGGCATAATCTAGGGGTGTCTAAAGCAGAGTAATGAATGAATTTACGGAAAAAGTTAATTAATCCCAGTGAGCTGCATAGTTGTTTCTTGGTCGTTGGAACAGTAATGTCACGTAAAGTTGAAGTTTTTCCGGGTCAGGCGCAATGTCTTCTGCTGAAATTACATGTCTAAGAAATTCTATGGAAGTTTTTCTAAAGTGCGATTTGCTAAGATTACCTGTGAGTCTTTCTGCACGAAAAGTTTGCAACAGTTTTTCAAGAACCAAATTATGTTCAGACCAGTAGCTTCTGCGATAAGGATGTCGTCTACATACGTTGTGATTCTGTCTTTAAGTTCTGTCGGAAGTATAGTACTCGAACCGCGAATAAATGCTGCTGAAGAAATTGTTAAACCGAACGGTAATTTGCAAAATTGATAACAATCACCAAAACAGAAAAATGCTGTGTACTTTCTGCAGTTCGGATGGAGCTGAATTTACCAAAATCCCGATTTCAAATCCAATGTGGAATAAATAGCTGTACCATGAAATTTCTGTAGAAGTTCTTCTAGTGTCTGTGGGCGATATGTTCCATTAATAATAATGTCGTTGACATGACGCAAATCAATTACGAGGCGAAGTGAGCCATCCTTTTTCTTAACAATATGGAGCGGGTTTATGTATAGACTAACTGCCGGTTCAATAATTCCTTGGTCTAGCATAGCTTGCAGTTCTTTCTTAACTTGTTCTCTGTGAATGTATGGAATGGGACAATGTTTGGCTTTAAATGTGTCGTGCTGTTTAACTTGAAATTCATACATGAAACCGGACATAGTACCAGGGATGTTGTCAAAAACTGGAGCTTGCTGTAAAAGAATTTTGCGTAGCTGACTACGTTCCTCATCTGTATTTGCGTTGCTCTGTTTTACTTGATCAGAAATCATTTGCATAACGTCATAGTCGGCTTCGTCTGGTGTATTGTAGTTGTGTACATACGTTTCTGTGAACAATGTGGAATGACAGTCTATGTTACGTGATGTAGAAACGACCTCTGTTCGATTAATTGCTTGTTCTTCTGCAGATAAAACGTGCTGAAATTCTAATGCCAGTTGTACCTTTTCATTCTTTAACATTAAATAGGAATTTTGAAAGTCAATAATTGCGTCATGTTGTACCAAAAAATTCGTACCTGAAATAACATGTGTCGTCAATAAGGGAACAATCCAAAAGTGTGAGTGAAATGTATGACCTGCAATTCAAAATGATAAGTGTGTCTGTAATTTTACATCTACTCCTTTACCAGATACTGCTCCTTTTACTTTAGTTTTGCCTAATGGTAACGTAGGATGCGCGTTCTGTTACTTACATTCGTTGAAAGTTTCCTCATTTATAACTGACATAGGTGATCCAGAATCGATTACTGCTGAAAATGTGGATGATCCAATCTTCAATAAAAAAATGGGAAATGCTTTTGTATAACTGGTTTTTCATGTAAAAGTGTGTCTCGCATGTCGTCAGAAGTAATAACATTTTCGTAAAGAAGGTTCTGTGTGTCAAAATTATTGCTTACGTTGCTGAAAGATGCAATCTGTACTGTATCTAGTCAAATTCTTTCTGACGTGCTGTTATTTGCGAGAGGATGCTGTGGCGTTTCAATTGTCTGTATTGTTCTGTCACTTTGTCCTGACGTATTAGATTGGGGATGATATCGACTGTCTGGTTCATTCATGATAATCTGTGGTTGTGGATGATTCTGCTGCTGACAAAACCTGCTGTTATTAAATCTGCGCTGGAAACTGTGCTCATTACTTTTAACTCTGTCATGATAGTCATTACTACACGGCGCGTTGCGATAGGAGTTGAAATGACGTGTCTTCCGTACTTCGTGATATCCTTGTTGCTGTGCGTTACTATTTGGCAGAGCCGACGGTATATGTGTAGGCGGCGAAACATTAAAGCTTGGTTGACCTTGCACATTACATTGTTGGTTAGGTATGCTAACCGGCTGGTTTCGTTGTTGTTTTGGGGAAAACTCACTACTGTTGCCAAAATTTGTTTGCTGTTGCTGATAATTTTGACGATACTGATAATTAAAATTTTTGTGGTTAAAGTTCTGGTGGTTGTCATTCCTGGAGCGTCTATCACCTTGCTATTAAAATAGTGTGGCTGATCGTAATTACTGTATGTTTGTTGGCCTTGGTTATGTTGTGAAAAAGTTTTGTTTATGAAGGAATAATCTGATAGCTGAACTTCCAAAAGCTGTGGCAGATTTCGAAAGGCCGAAATAGTTTCGTTCTGCTGAAAAGTGACACTCTTATCGTTGTAATTTTGAAATACATAATTGGATTAGTGCTGACTCACTGTATGGCTTACATAAATATTGGTTTTGCTGTACCATGTGTTCAAAAAATAGCGTGACAGTGGAAAAATTTGAGTTCTCATAATTCGGTAAGCTAATTAACTGTTCCTTGATTCCGCACTCTGTCGTCTTCGACCAATACGCTGGCAGAAAAGCATTCTGAAATTTTTCTACCGAGTAACATTGTCCCGCGATCGGTCTCATACGAGCTGCCAGTTCGCCTTAAAAAAAAGTGCAAATAAATTCAAGTTTTTGTGTTTCGGGCCAAGTTTGTGGAAAAGCAAAACAAAATTTTTGTATCCAAACCAAGGGGTGAATCTGTGTTCCATCATTTTTAAATACCTTAAATTTCCCTACGGATTGAAAGTGCTTGTAATCAAAATTATCGTCTATGAATGTCTGAGCAGGTTCAGCATTGTATGAGAATCTGTTTTTCTGTGTCTGTTAGGAATCTAAGTCACGTACTCTCTGTAAATTACCTAAGCTATACTGGTTGTGTGAGTGTGACAAATGTTCAGAATGTGGTCTATGCTGTGACATGTTAGAGGCTGAAACATTTTTCATTTATGTCACTTCTTGCTGAAAGATAACAATTTTATACGTAATGTATTATTGGACGTACCTATCTCACTGATTGTCTGCTGTATATTTTGGAATTCGGGTGTCTGATTGAACGAAACTGGTGACGTATCGTCTGATTTGGTGTCATTGTTATTTTCTATAACGTCAATACCACTGGCCAATTCATCAAATTTTTCAGTCTATGCTTTTACATGATCGTCACTTTTTAGATTCACAGGCATCAATTTCTTTTTGCATTTTACGTGTGGTTTTGTTTAATTTCTTAACGTCTGCTTTAATGGCAACGGGATCCTGTATTAATCCCAATTCTTTAAGTCTGCTGGTCACTGCCTGAAAGTCTACTGTACATTTATTTTCCAAAGTCTGAATAGTAGTGTCTGTTTTCGTTTTCAGATTGGAGATTTCACCGTGCAGTTCAGTGTTCAACTGTTTGATAATATTGATTTTCTCTGACACTGTACCAATGTTGGTGTCTATGTATGTTTTTCCTTTCGTAAACAACTTACGCTTGTCTTCCTATCTCTGTGTAGTAGTTGTTTCCATGACTTGTTTCTTTATTTTGTTCTGTTCCAGTATGAATTTACGGTAATGAGTTCCACTGTTTTGTAGGAGGTGATTGAAACGTTCGTCAATTTGGCGACTTTCGCTTCCAGATTGCGTGAAAGTTCTGCTGACATAAATTTAAACTCGTCCCGTAAATGTGTTGCGTTTTCGTAACATTGTTTAGCAGCTGCACTCATTTCACCTCTAAGTAATTTTGTTGTGGCTGCATGTGTATTTCGCATTTCTTGTGCAACGCATCTGAAGTCTTCACTACTATTCCTAGTACAAACCGTAATTTCCTCACTTAACTGTTCTTTATATCATGACATTACCGGCAATGGCTCTAATCTGTTCACTAATTTGTTTGTAATTGTTGTCCTGTTTTTCATTAAGTTGTCGTAATAATACAACAACTTGACCCATGCCAAAATTAGCGACATTATTCTCTGTGCTGTGTGATGGTGTATCTGAATTTGTCACGGTTTTTGTAACCATTTGGTCATTGTCTGGTTCATGAAAAGGTTTGCTAATTGGATGTGCATTGTTGGTCACTACATCGGAATCAAATAAATCTGACATATTTTGAGTACATTGTTCATCTTTGTTAGAAACATTTAAATGTTCACTGTGTTAATTTTGCAAATCAAGTGTGTCAAACTGGGCAGCGTTCATTGTAGCAGAAA
Source organism: Schistocerca nitens (assembly GCF_023898315.1). Taxonomy (NCBI): domain Eukaryota; kingdom Metazoa; phylum Arthropoda; class Insecta; order Orthoptera; family Acrididae; genus Schistocerca; species Schistocerca nitens. Next base: position 654,970,565 of record NC_064615.1, on the reverse strand, counting down.
GTGCCACGTCATCAATTGTCGTTAAATTTACTGTGGACATAATGGAATTTGTTTGCTCCTATATTAGATTAGAATCATTAATGGTGGTCAGCATGCACTGATTATCTGTAACTGTAGGATCATCATTATGACACTGAGTGTCGCTAGTATTATCAGTCAAATCATTCAAGTCGGCTTTTTCACTCATTACGCATCGCGATGTACTGTTGACAGTTTTTCGTGGCATTTTCGCAAGTCAAAGGTAGCCACAACACAAACAAAGACAAATCAAAAATGGAACAAATACAATAACAACAAAGAGCAATAAATTGCCGATGACCTGTGAAAGAAGGAGTGAAAAATTAGTAAATGCGTTGCGCCAGATGCAAACTACATTTAACATTTGGTAAATAAAAGCAGATCTGTAACTGACTACTTCTCAGAAAATCACAAAAAAATACGATCCTGGCCGGCTGTCGCCAAGTGTAACCTTCTAACAGATAAATTCCGTAACCTCCCAATAAAAAGGTGACTAACCACACAATAAAAATGTGGCTCATATATAACCTTTCAAAAGAAATCTCTCAATGTAATCTTTCAATAATTCACTGACTGTGAACCTAAACCGGTAAATGTTGACGTCAGCAGTGCTGCGTAATGCTCCTGAAAAATCATTCTGAATAAACTGAAAATTCTTACCTCAACAATGTCGCCGGATAACGCGTATATATCTCCTCCTATAAGAAATTTTTCTGGCACAGTCCTGTGCAATGCTGGCGACTAAATTTTGTTATGTATGAAAAACAACTGATTTTCTTTACGATAATCGGCATGATCATGGATAAGAGAAATTAGTAAAAACTTTAAATTAGGATGAATGACTGTCAAAATTTATTTATAAAAAAGATTGTTACTGAAAGATTTTTGAAAACATTTACATAGGACTTTGATATAACGATAGCACAAAAATCAGTTGTAGCAATTAACATATGCACGCGGCAATAAAGAGCATTAGTATTTTGCTTTTACCTTATACTACATCGCTCAGGCACCGCCATCATTCTCCACGACCAGCCTCGGTAATTCCATAACTCTACTGCTCTTCTCAAGCTACAAAATACCACTACTGGACTGAATTGTCCGAACTCCTGGACACAAGTGCTCCCTGTGAGCTATAAAATTCGACAACTGCTCTCCATGAGCGACCTGACTCAACTGCCCGACTGCGAGCTACTACCACTACCGCTGCCGACACTGCTCTCTGATCTGCGATTCTTTTGTAGCATACATATCGTAGGCAGCGCGTTAGCAGTCCATCGAAGTTACAACTGCTCCAGTGGACTGGTAATAAATTCCCCTTACACCCTTAGGGGTTGAGTATCCAAGAAACAATGAAATGTGTATTTTTTATTTCTAGCAGAGGTTAAATACATGTATTCATATACTTAGCTTCAAAAATGCTTTCATAATGAAATATTTCCATAAAACTTTAATCTCCTATTTCCTCATATAGGGACTCAAATAGGGACTGAATTTCCAAAAATAGTGAAACACATTTTCCTTATTTCTAATAAAGAAGCCAAATGATAATTCTTATAGATTTAACGTTAAAATGCTTTCATCCCCTGTTTCACATCAGAACTTAATGCGTTATTGATCACTCCCCTGGTTTGATGTAGACGTACAGCTAACAGCATCGCCACATCTGATCGACAGATTATTTTGTGAGTGTTGCTGACACTGATTGTTACCACTGACATAACCATATCCTGTATTAACCCTGTGGTCATGACGCCTTTGTTTGCAACTGTTCATGTGATTGTTGTAATTATCATGGTTGCTGTGAATTTTAAAATATCGTGCGAAGTATTGAACGACGACCGGCTGCAAGCCCGAAATTTGTTTGAACCATCATGGTTGCTGTTACCCTTCTGTCGGTTTTCCTTCCCACACTGGTTGTGTTCCTTTGGGCCATGTCCCTGGCCATTAAATTTGCCACTCATCGACGTTGCCTTTGCGTCTCATGAATTATATCTATGTAATCAAATATTCCTTTAAGAATTTGGCATTGTATTGCGTTTTTCTCCTATTTGTCAGAGTACCTTGACATTTAAAATCTCTAACACACCGCAGTATGTCATTGGATCGTTGTGATATCTTTTTTTTTTTTTTTTTTTTGTATTTCTCAATATATTTCAAAGGACTGACTTGCCATGCCTGAAACGGTTCTGGATTAAAAACTTCTTTGCAAAGCCATTTGTGGACTTTAGAAGGCTAGTATTTAGTATGAACTGCCTTCTCAAATTCTTCCCACGTTTTACAGGTTTCTGCACCTTCAGTTGTCCATAACACAACATCGCCCTGTACATGATTGAATAAGGCAGAAGGGATAGATAACATTCTACCAGAATCATTGGGAGAAGTGGCAGCAAAACGACTATTCATATTGGTGTGTACGAGAATGTATGGGTCTGGCGATATACCATCAGCCTTTTGGATAAACATCCTGTTTATCCTCTGACTAACTTTCTTTCTCTGCACCCATCCAGCACCTAGCCACTACCCATTTAAAAGAACGGATGGATGCATCAGGATGTGTTGTTCTCTTATACGGCGCAAAAATTTGAAACTATCTGCCCTGTAGCAAATTTCGTTCTAGTGTGATCGTATTTAGCAGCATTGGAGCTCCAGCACTGCATAAAGTCTTTCTTTCCCTTATTGCTGCTATCATATTACCTGTCGACCATGCCTTTCGTTCTCAGGACTAGGAATCATCGTAAAATAAATGAGTCTGAATTTATGTCAGTGTGGGTTAAAAGTGCTGACAACTGTAAAAAAAATTAAACTCGTCGGTGACCTTACCCATTTTTTTAGAAATTAAATAAATTCTTTCCTTTCCCTATTTCCTATCAATACCGAGGATGATGCATATTGTCTGTGGTGTAACTAATTTAACCTTGAATGAGAAATGTGTGCATCCTCTGATCCTCACCCTATTGATTATCTAGCAAGATCTCTTTCATTCTTGTTAGTTTTCTAATTACATCTTCAGTATGTTTATGGACATCTTCCTGCCACCATGAAAAATCTTGATTTATTCTTTTCGAAGTGGCCTGTTAACTCAAATGCCGTTTCATTTTCCGCTTAGTCCTTTTCCACTGTGACATATTTCGTTATTTTACTCACCACCCCCTGAACCTTCATTTCTATATCTTGGCCCGTTTGCTTTTTCTATTCGGATATCCAAGCATTAATGTATTTTACAAGTTGCTGCCTTATTTTAAATTGCTCTTTCAACGATTTTTCCTGTTCTACGTCTTAGATAAATTCCGAACAGTTGTGGATAAAGCAGATTGTGATTGTTTAATTTCGTTAACTTCGGCAGACAGTTTCTTTGCCGCATTTGGTAAATCGATCGGTCAAGGATCTTGCTTTGCTTCATTTGTCACCTACATTTGCGAGAATTTTGTCAACACAGATGTCATGGTCTGTTGATTCTCTGACATCGTCTGCTGATTCTATGGCAATGACTGCTGTTTTCATGACATTTCATTCATTATTCATGACATAGTTTCTAAGTTTGGTATAAGTATTTCAACCGGATACGTTGATGGATTTTCTACTGATATCAGTTCCTCCAACGTAGATTCGATGATGCAATTCTCTCTCGAGTTAATTGCTATTCTCTAAAATAGAGTTCTTATCATACTCTAAAATTAGTATCGGTCTGTCACACAAACACACTAAATAACTTCCTACTATCTGGAAACAACAGTAGTTGCAACGTCACACGCTTGGGAATGAAAAACAATGCAACGGTGCCTTGACTAATTGTTGTCAGAATGCACTAATTTTCAACAAAAATTCTGGGAATTTCATCTCTGGATGTAACTACACACACTCTCTACATACATCTGTTTCTACGGGATTTTAGTTACCTTAGCAGTTACCTGGTTGCTAAATAGTCTCTAGGAAATACTGAAATTGAAATCAACAGTTTTTCTGCGAATTCCTTTCTCCTCTTAGAATTTGACTTTTTGAATGGCTTATCGTAAGCTTAAATCTCAGTCGGTGTCGTGAATATTTTATGAAATAAACTGTGTGGTGGGGCTTCCTCATAACCCAGATTCTTGCTGCATGTTCTAGACAGGCATTTAGACATACAAAGTAATGAATTCAGGCTATTCCCATTGTAATTTAGTATTTATTGCCATCTGAACAGATTTTTAAAATCAAAACATAACAGTTGCCTGTTTAAAAATTAATATTCCTTTAGAGCATCAGTTTAAAATTCCTACGTGTCTGTTAATTACAGAAAAAATTTGAATCAGATGTATGGTAATTAAGAGCAGTGTAGTTATTTGCATTAGTGTCCAAAATATTAAAAAAACAAAGATTATAATGTAATTATCCATTTAAGATAATTTATTTTGTATTAAGTGTTGTTTCTTCTGCATACTGTAATGTGTTTAAAGGTTCCTGATATCCCTATCAGAAAATTTCCGTTAATTTTCCAGAGATGCTTTATGGTCTGAAGATGATATGTATGGATTCAAACTGGTCACCATTCATAAAGCATCTTCTTTATCGTAATCAAAAGTGATTATTTTCTTAAAATATTGCAAAAATCTGAAAAATATTCCTGAAAAATGTATGGCCTAAATTGTAATTTGATGTCACTATCATATTTGTAACTGTTGTGAATTCACATACTCCATTCTGATTGAACTCATATTCACATTGCTTTGTCGTCTGCTTTTCAATGGAAATTCTGTGATCCATTATAACTGCACAGACAGTGAATCTGAGAAGACACTATATGTAAAAACACTGAATGTAAAAACATTACTTGTGCAGACAAAGAACATAAATAAATCACATATGTGAAAAAAATTAAAGTAAATTTTGTGTCTATATTGGTTTTAGGTTTTACTTCACATTCCTTCTGTAATACACCGTTTGTGTTTCATGAACGTAACACTAGAAAGTAGAGATGCATCGTCTCTCTCTGAGCAGCCTGCATATTATCAGACATCTGAGATATGAGGAGATCCGTCCTGCATTGGTGTGTGTGTGTGTGTGTGTGTGTGTGTGTGTGTGTGTGTGTGTGTATGTGTGTGGTGGTGGTTAGTGTTTAACGTCCCGTCGACAACGGGGTCATTAGAGACGGGTGTGTGTGTGTGTGTTTTTAACGATAAAGCTGACAGTTGAGCCAATACTTGTTCCCAAAATGCAGTGGGTGTCAGCTACTGGAAGAGATGTCAGCTACTTGGGGTAACAGCTAACTGGTATGTCAGCTATTCAAGGGGTTAGTTACTAGTGGTGTCAGCTACTAGTGGTATTGTGTTAACGGTTTTTGGCCACACTTCAGAGATGAAATGTAGAAAAGAGACAGAGGTGGACAGTGAGAGAGGCGAGGCAGATGTGGAAATACTGTGTGTACACAATTTTGATTTGAAATTTAATGACAAGTCGGTACAGTATTTATAGAGGTGAAACAATATGTTGTGTATGCATAACCGTGTGTGTGTGTGTGTGTGTGTGTGTGTGTGTGTGTGCGCGCGCGCGCGCGCGCGTGCGTGCGTGTGGGTGCGATTTCGAGGTAAATATCTGACACCATTTCATGTAAATGCCTTTTAATTTCAAGTAAAGGTTATAGAAATAAACTATTTCATTGAAGGCATAATCATTTTTATGCAACTGACAACCTCATTTTAATGGCTCTGAGCACTATGGGACTTAACATCTGAGGTCACCAGTTCCCTAGAACTACTTAAACCTAACTCACCTAAGGACATCACACACATCCATGCCCGAGGCAGGAATCGAACCTGCGACCGTAGCGGTCGCGCAGTTCCAGACTGAAGCGCCTAGAACCGCTCGGCCACACCGGCCGGTTCATTTTAATATTATTCGAATGAATTTCTTAGGTATGTATTCGTCCACAATTCAGAGATTAAAATTTTTTATCTAGGTACCTACTGAAGTGGAGATTATATAAGTTTTTACTTCATATCTTTGAACTTGGTGCTAGAAGCTTACATAATTTCACAGCTACGGTCTGATTCACAGGCTTATTTTAATACCATACTGTGATTAGCTAGAGAGGGAAGAGAGAAATGGAGGGGAGAAGGCTAGAAACCACAATCTTGGCTCGTTTGAACATCCTACACTTCTTTCTCTTTCCCAAGAGCATAACTGGCTTGTTTTGACACCTTGGATTTTGACTAGCAGGAGAGACGGGATTGGGGAGAGGAGGATGAAGGGAGGGGGGATGAGGGTGGGGGAGCATAGAATGTGGCTTGTCGCATGATGATGTCATTGATAAGTATGATGACACCAGTGATAACGAGACTAGGTCTCTTGACGTCATCATTCCTTGCATTCCAAAGTAGATCAGAATATACACAGCTATACTACTTAAGTGTGTCACTCAGACTGCAGTGGCAGAGCTTGAAGGTGGAAGTGAGCTATCACGGTAAAACCTACTTATAATGCTTCAAGAAAGAAGTGAAAGGTCCAGGAAAATCTATACCCACTGCATATTGCTGCCGAAGGGATGAAGCAAAGATCAAACTACTCAGAGTGACAACAGGATTTCTTGCCACACTCCATGGAATGGGAAGAAACCTTAGTACATGGTACAATGGTAAGTACTCTCTGACATGCAGGTCACAGATTTGCACTGTATGGATGCACATGTACAGTGTCACAGTAAGTTAATTAATGTTGATAAATCGCCTCATGTAGTTCCGGAACGTTTAACTACACGAAAGTCTACTGGAGACTATCGGAAGATAAACGTGATCTGTGCTGGTAGTAGAGAGGCAGCAACAAGCAAGTTACAGAACAATTCAGGACAGGGTTATCATTACTAGATTAGTACTCTTCTGGCGTAAATTAATTATTCTTCTCCAGCCAGTAAAATATGTCACTCTGCAGACGCTCTGTCCAAAAAGTGCTTTTTTCGTTGGAATTTTTAAGCCGAGAGCTTATCTCAGTTTTCAGGTCTGTAAATCAGTGTCTCTCGGTTCGTTAGAGTGGCCTCCGGCAGCAGTGGAGAACGGAGCTTTCATGAGCACCGCAGCGGCACTTCTGGCGAGTTATCAATTTGGGTCACGCATCTAAAGTAAGCTGTTGTACATTCTGGTCACGATCGGCCGTAATTCTTGCTCGCCGTAGGACGCCGAACGAGTGGCCTGAGAACGAACGGAGCGGACACACACACACACACACACACAGTACTCTGCACGTGAGTGCGCAGCCAAGTCAACTTTTATTCACCGGCATTCTGTGCCTCACTCGGCTTCCTCTCTCTCTCTCTCCGTCCCCCTCTCTCTCTCTCTCTCTCTCTCTCTCTCACTGCGGCCAAATCACAGTCCACCACACCCTCAACGCTTCTACCGTCTCTCATTTAAATATAAATCTAATCCTGCTTCCGGAAGATGGCTTCTGCCAATCAATACGACGCCTTAAGTTTTCTCGTTATTTCTTCTCGCCTCCTCCTACTTGTTCTCTCACTCTGCAGCATTTTCAAATAGATCTATTCTGGATGTCAATTGGAGAGCTCGGTTCAAAAACTGGAACATTATCAGGATTACATCAGTCTTTGCTGTACACTGTGAAATAAGCTCGGAGGAACTGTAAGTTCTTCACTGAACAGTTTAAAACTACTTACGACTTACCTTTACCTAGGATGACACAGGAAGAAAAGAATATATGGAAACGGAGTGTAACTTTACTGACGCATCGCATTGCAAGACACTATTTCGTTCAACTGCGCAAGAACAACTTCACGGTATACAGCAGGTTGATACGAATTCATTGCCGATTTAACGGAGTCAATGAAGTCACGACATGCAAAATTTAAATATCTGTTTGAGTTACATTTATAACTTATTCCGAGTCTAGTTCGAGCTATGCGTTTGAACCATACAACGCACGCCGTTCATTATTACAGAGGAGATGGCGTATGGAAAATATCGATATCTCTCGGAGAGCATTCGGGCAGAATTGGGCTGTTATTACCCCTCAACTTTCTATATAGAAATTATTTTCTACCCCAGTGGGTTAAATATTCGTTACGCAGACGTGCACCTACGTATGTGCGTGCGTGTGTGGTTGTATGTGTGAGAGAGAGACATACAGACAGAGAGACAGAGAGGGATAAAAAGAGAGATTTGTCAAAATTATGGAGATATTACATAATCTTAAGCCGAGTGCTTTGATGATAGGAAAAGAATGTTTATCGGTGTGTTTGCTTTCGGCATGGTGTCACCCATGTAGAACTACGCCTTGTTATCCTCAACCTTCTTTTGCCGAAAGCTTTAATCGACACGTAAAGGCAACGTTGGTCACCTTCGGTGCCGAGGGGCAACTAAACGGGATCGTTCCTTGCTGTGGCTGAATCCTGCTGTCGACATTGCAAAGCATGAGGCCCATCAGGCCACACCTTGCTTTTCCCCCACCCGGTTAACTACTAACTTGTCAACTTCTGCCGTGCGGTTCTAGGCGCTACAGTATGGAACCGAGCGACGGTCGCAGGTTCGAATCCTGCCTCAGGCATGGATGTGTGTGATGTCCTTAGGTTAGTTAGGTTTAATTAGTTCTAAGTTCTAGGCGACTGATGACCTCAGAAGTTAAGTCGCATAGTGCTCAGAGCCATTTGAACCATTTGCCAACTTCTGAGACATTGCGGATTTGCTCTCAGATAAAAAAATACCCGATTTTCTTCGAGATTACTGGGAAAGGGCAAAGAGAAACATTCAAAGAGAGTGGTGGAACGGTATAACCGGGGGTGCGAACCTGCTATTTCCAAGAAAGGTTATACTGTTTTAGTTAAAAACTTTGGAGGGCGGAAGCTGGAAGGTACGATACCAAGAAAATTAGTGCTCTTGGCACGTCTTGAGGGTGCCCACCTCGATCACACTGCGTTTCCAAAATGAAAGGGCGGAGCAAGTCCAGAGCATACATGTTAGCCAAGTCAAAAGTGATAGTTCCAATTGATCAAAGCTTGTTGGCCAGTCTCACCTGGTGGTCGAGCATTGAGGGAGAGGCTCAACCGTGCTGCAAGATCAATACCTCGTGGCGGAATTGCGAGTATGTCCGTGGTGCTGAACTGTAAGGTTCCTTTTGGTTTGCTTAGACAGAGCAGAGAGAGAGAGAGATTTTTCTGGTGGTTACTGTTAAAAGAGGTCTGTTGTGGTTATGACGCTCTCGATATGAAAGGACTCTGTGTGGAGCTCGCTGGGCGAGTAAGGAGAAACACCGTGAACATGCCAAGGACGTTTCCTGCACCGGGGACGCGTTGCAACCAGAAGACGAGCGGCTTGTGGCATAATCTAATTTCCAGATCTCGATGCTGGCGCTGATTCATCCAAAGGACGAAGCCTTACTGCCTTGGACTCATTAAGACTGTACGACCGCTTTCATTATCCTCGTAAGTTGGTGGTCTTCTTCGGATCTGGGCAGTGGAGTGCGTAGCACAGTTCTTGGAATATTATTTGGCAGCTTGCTGCTTGCCTTGGTGTAGTGCATCGATTTCTTCTTCACTTTGTCACAAAATTGTATTGTTTATTTAGTCCGCTTCTGAAGTGTTCAGGTCGATCTACTATCGCTATGCTCAAGTTCCGTCTTGGATGTAATTTGTTTTCCTTTATGGCTTCTATTGGCAAGTATTCTGTTTCATCATGTTCACCTGTTGAAAGTTTACTATTATGTGTGTGTTTATTTTTTCTTAACTGAAGAATCTTAAACCTGTTTATTAGTTCTTTTGAATAAAACTCAATCGAATCTTGAAAGAGCACCCAAAACTGTTATCTGTCTGAAACTAGGTTGGTAGGTACCCAGAGAGCGCACTGGATAAGGTTATGATTGTGGATGGAGCCGTAAACAGTTGCTGTGAGTTGCACAATCAAACACAAAACTTTATTTTTCTAAGAACCACTCATTTACAAATTTTTTTAAAAGTTCACAACTAAACAATACGGCTGAAGCCGTAGTTAAAGAACTTGAGATGCTTTCTGGGCTGAAGGCCCAAAACCACACCAAAAACAAGAACGGCTGAACGTCTGGTTTAGAAATGAAAAGCAATTAAAAGTAGAAGGTAATTTTTTTTCTTTTTTTAAAAACAACATGCAATTGAAAACAATTAGCAGCTGAAGGCCTACACTACGCATCTGATAATAATTAAAACACATTAATAAACAATTTTTCCAACCAAGAAATTTCTTTTTAAACTTACAACAGAATGGCCGAAAGCCTAATTAAGGAAATATTAACTTATTGCACTGCTGAAGGCCACAAACAAATCTGAAACAATGGCTGGTGGCCTGAACAACAAGTCACACAAACAATTTAAAATAAACCCCTTCCTTCTTACAAAAAACTTTCCTTTAAAGCATACACACAGCTGAAGGCCTTATTAAAAGGGGTTCACGTAAATCCTCGGCTGAAGGCCACACATAACACATAGAACGACTAACGGCTAGGGTCTCGATTACAAACAATTTCAGATAGAACCAATTTTAAGGAAAATTTTTTTTTCTTTTTCTGAAATAAAATCAATCTTCAAAATTTTAATTTAACACAGATGAAGGCCTTTATGTAAAACTTGAAAAGAACTGAATTAATACACAGCCGACGGCCGCGCACAATACTTCAAACTAAACTGAAAATCACAGTATAAAACAAACAGAACAAGTGCTCAGAAGGGTTCCAAGGGTCGGCCTGAGAAGGTATCTCAACGTAAGGTGAGGTGAGACAGACAGCCAAGAGTTGAACCGACCAATGGCGCAATGATGGAAAATATTGGCCAAGGACAAGGATACGTACAGCACTAAGTCTTCAGAAATTGGCCTTTAAAAACAGCCAAGGAAACAATAACCACTCTAAGCAAATATGAACCAAACAACTTAAAAGGCTGTCGAACTACACGCCGTGCCAGGCTTCATCAACACGACGAGGAAAGGCACACTGTTTGAGAAGTACGCTAACGACCAGGCCAGGTAACTGGGGCGTTAACGGCCACAGGGCAGAAAATACCACTGGTGCACTTCACTGGTAAGTAACAGTCAATTCAATAATTAATCACAATATAGGCAGACGGCTGCAAGATTTCGCCAACACCAACACATCATACATTGCTGCTAGCCTGAACGGCCCAGGAAGTAACAACCTGAATATGAACAAAGATATGTCACAATAGTTGAGGCTTCATAACAGGTTAACTGATCACTCAACTTCAGCGTCCAGGTTCGGTAGGCAACGAATTTTGTCGCTCTCGCAGCTAACGCCTCGCAATCTGGCAGTGCGAACACGCCCGGCCAGGCCTCGCGCTGCAGAGAGTGTAAGTAGGCTGTTTAGGTTTTTTATTGGTAACGCCACCTCTGTATGAAAATCACTGGCTGTGCTGTGTGCAGTCTGTGGCTGCTTTGCATTGTTGTAATACTCGCCATTGTAGTGTTAGGCAGCTGGCTGTGAACAGCGCGTAGCGTTGCGCAGCTGGAGGTGAGCCGCCAGCAGTGGTGGATGTGGGGAGAGAGATGGCGGAGTTTTGAAATTTGTCATGAACTGCTCTATATATACATATGATGATATCAAGGTAAATACATTGTTTGTTCTCTATTAATATCTTTCATTTGCTAACTATCCCTATCAGTAGTTAGTGCCTTCCATAGTTTGAATCTTTTATTTAGCTGGCAGTAGTGGCGCTAGCTGTATTGCAGTAGTGGGAGTAACCAAGATTTTTGTGAGGTAAGTGATTTGTCAAAAGTACAGGTTAATGTTAGTCAGGGCCATTCTCTTGTAGAGATTATTGAAAGTCAGATTGCGTTGCGCTAAAAATATTGTGCATCAGTTTAAGCACAGTAGTGTACTATTGTTAAAAAGGGGACGTTCATATGGCGACCCTGCCAGGATACCTCACTAGAATCTTCTGATTTTTTTCTTGTAGTTTGTGTAATTAGTTGTAGCTTTTGTTTATTGCTAGCGCGTAATTGTAGAGAGAATCTCCTTTGTAGTTGCAGTCTTTCATTGTTGTACAGTAAAACAGGTGTGGCACGCATGTAGATTTGCACCAAGTATTTCGCAGCTGCAATTAACTAGATATTATTTTCAGTGCTATGTTAATGTGTTCCCCTATTTTTTCTTTTCAAATTGTGTTTTTCTGTGTTGTCATGTGAAATATTGTGACAATAATGGCGTGTGAAAAACGTAACACTAGGCTCCAAAGTAAATTGAGAAATGACAGCGAAGACGAAAGCAGTGTGTTAGCGCCACCGTGTAATGAATTAACTAATATTCAAAGTAGTAATTTGGTAACTGTGCATAGGGAAATGGAGCGGGTAGCAAACAATGGCGTGGACAGTGAAACAATTAGTGAAGAGGGAAGCATTATCGATCGATCGGTCGGCAACAGCTCGCCTCAGGAATCGGGAATGACAGGACACAATTTTGCAAATACTGTAGATTCAGGTTTTTGGGTCCTCACCGTTTTCTCAAATAAGTCAAGACACAATTTCTGCTTGTCAAAATGTGAATGTTGCCAGTGCAAATGCACTGCCGAAAAGCATAGAGGAACAGATTCCAGACACTAATACATTATTATTGCAATTAATGCAACAAATGAAACAAAATCAGAGACAAACACAGCAACAGCTAGACACAGTGGAACAAAATCTTAAAAAGTTAGACACAATGGAACAACACCAGAGACAAACACAGCAACAGCTAGACACAGTGGAACAAAATCTTAAAAAGTTAGACGCAATGGAACAAAATCTTCAAAAGTTAGACTCATTGGAGCAAACTCTTGAACAAACACGTGAGGATTTAACTACTGAGTTACATCACATTGAATCGAAATGTCAAAAAGTCTGTAATGACGTAAAAACACAAATTAGTGAGCATTTCCAACCAATTTTTTCGTGGCATGAAAATGCACTACAGAATCACGAAGCAGCCATAAAAGAACTGCAAACTACTGTTCATGAAAATCATGAGACCTTGCAAGCTAAATTTGACTCAGTTGCGTCTACCGATTCGGTTACACAACTTGCAAAAACTCAGGAAAACTTAAAGGACACAGTAGAAAGGCACATGGACGAAATTAGTACATTATCAGAGAAAGTAGTTGAACTTTCGGATCAGCTAAATAATTTATCTACGAAGGTAGATGATAATCTGAATGACACAAAACCGGTAGTCTTTAATGACACAGAAGACTGCGGACAAATTAGGAAATTCAAACAAAATCAGAATCAAATTAATGCGCAACACCAAAGAGAAATCCGCGAAGTACAAGATCAGCTGACTCAGGTAATACAAGAATTACGTATTTCAGAGGCCACTCGCGCTCCAATACGGGAAGAGGGACATAGAAATACGGAACAGCCACAAAATAATAACACAGGACACTTCGGAAATTATGAAAGAAATTGGCAAGGCACACCGAATTTTGAGATGGAACCGCCGACACGACGTAACAATGACCGATATGCTACTCGCCGACATGATGACTTTGACTATAAGCTGTTCATTACTACACGTAAATTCAAAACATTTAAGAATTCCGGCAACGACATTCATCCACAAGCATGGCTCCATCAATTCTCTCATTGTTTTCCTCCCAACTGGTCGTTAGAACACGGATTAGAATTTATGTGTGGCTATTTAGAGAATGAACCAGCTGTAAGAATGCGATCGGTCACTCACGATTGTCACAGTGAATTTTATCATGCCTTCCTCTCAGCATATTGGTCTCAAGCTACACAAGACCGAGTAAAACATAGCATCATGATGATGAAACACTTTGAACAATCAGAATTTTCCAGTCTTGTCAAATATTTTGAAGACATGTTGCATAAGAATCAATATCTTTCAAACCCATACAGCCCCTCAGAACTCATCCGAATTTGCTTAATCAAATTACCTGAACATTTACGGCATATTATTTTAGCAGGACGTTGCAAAGACGACATTGAAGCTTTTCAGGGACTGTTACAAGAACTGGAAATTGACACTGACAATCGCGGAACGCGAGAACAGGAACACAACAATTACAGGTCACATCTGTCACAATTCCGCGATGACAGAAACAATACACGACAAGGCTATTCATATAACGTAAATCGTGACCAAAACAGACACCACCCATATGACAACCGTTGGCAGAGTAGTAATAATTACAGGGAAAGATCACCTCTCCGCGGTAATGACTATTACAGAGACAATCAGAGAAACAGACAATATGGGAACCAAAATAATTATTACTACGGGAGACAGAATAACTTTAGACACAACGGTCCAGCGCGCAGTTACGATTCAGAGAGAAATTCTCCACCATTTAACCGACAAGAAAGAAACTACAGGAAGTACCAACATGACGACAGACGATGTGATCGTAACGACAGACCTGAATTGCATCAGAACTGGCGGGATTTAAACAGAGCAGGGCCCTCTCGTCACGGTGAATTTGTAGAAGTTAGGTCTCTAAACCCCAATAACGACGCGCGCCAACAAAGAGACAGACAATGACCCGCACAGCAGGCAGCCGCGTGCGCCAGCTGGCTCAGGGAAAAATAACATAGACGCTAACCTTGAGAAAAATTCCAGTATTCTTTACCGACGTATACCACTTGATAATTGCATTAAAGTTGAAACTCTGCGTACTAGGAAGAGCAAAGGTTTACACCACATTTCACACGTAAAACCGTTTATTGAGAGATAATGTGCTTTTTTAACTTGAGATTTTAATGCGACATTTTGGTTCACTTGAAAATACATTCTGGATTTAAAGTACTTTCTGTGAGATACCAGAGGACACAGTGGTTAGTTTATGTGACAACTACACATGTTATCACGATGCTACTAATGAGTGACAATTTACAATGTTGCTTTTGCAGTGTATCTGTTTTATATCTGCACAATTTTTCTGAATTCTTCTGGAAAGTAAAACATGTTTTAGTAGTAACTTTTGTGGTATAGCTACAATGAGACAGCCTTTTCCGTGGCACAACAATACGTCACACCACAGTACTTTCTTCATCACAACAATAAGCGTAATAACTAAGATATCTATACACAAAGCATTTCACTTTTGTTTATCATGAGGTAAGTACACTGACTTCTGCAGAACTTAGCTTTCGGAGGACGATAACTACGAGACTTTCACAGAGGTTATCTTACAACATGACACACAGTTTAGCGCTACAGTACACGTATTTGAGTGATTAATTTCGCACTTAAAACATTTTTTTAAAGATATTTGAAGTACAATGATACAAGGGTTTTCCGTGATATATTTCATTCCATTGCTGTAATCTGTAACACCTGAGGGTATAATTACATTAATCCTCAGGGGCGTACACGCCTACTTTGTGTACCATGTGTTTGGCACACACAAGGAGCCCTAGCTAATATGGTATTTGCTTATACAACTTTACACATCGGTACCATATTTCTCTAACACACAAATTACACAGCTATCTGATCATGTAACTGAGAGATAAACATTTTTTTTACTACATTAGTGACAGATGTTTACGTAATTACACAGTTGAATAACTTCACACGTATGAACTTGCATTTTGTCAGTACTTTGTGAACTGTTCATATTTTTTTGGAACCATTGTGATACTATGAGAACTTTGAATGATGTATTTGGTATGGGATCATGATTTTTGAAGTGCGTTTGAGGCGGATGACACTTTTGACATGAGCAGAGAATTTTTTTAGGTTTTGAAATTATTGGAGGAAGCTACGACGATTTTGAGAGTTGACTGAGGTATTATGATGTTATTTTTACGACGACGATGTGTATTATGCTGTTGAGGTATGTTTATGATGAACAATTTGATGCTATATGGGGAATTTGATTATGCTATGTATTTATTACGATGAAATAGTGAAGTGTCGTCGCAAGATTGACGTGTCAACGAATATGTATATGTGTAATAAGGTAAGGAGTAATGAAAAGTGATTAGGGACTCTGACTTGTGGAAAAGGTTGTTGGAAACCAAGAATCGTACTTCAAGGTTATGAAATGTGTGTAAATGTGTGACTGTATCACAATGCTGACGAATATTTTTTTTGGACACTTATATTTATAGGATTTTGTTTCTACAGATTTGCAACGCTAATTCTTGACCTGTGAAATATTTTTATATAAGACTGCCACTGTAGCGGAAACTGCTGTCGTAAATATTTCCGTAAGAAAGTTAAGTGACCACCTGCACGTAATACGTCGTGGGCACCCAGATGGGCGACAGCTGCCCGAGAAAAAAAGCCATTAGCGTGTGCCTTCCAGCGGCACTGGTACAAAAAAAAAGAGAGGCCATTATCCTCGCTATTGATGTTCCTTTGTAGAAAGCATCGCAAAAACGACACGGTCGAACTTGAAAACATATGTTGACACTGTGGAGCTCTTAATTTATGATATTTACAGAAATGCCTAATGAAATGACGAGAAATATTTTTACATCTGCACACCTGATTAAGACAAGCGTCTTTCTACGAGAGTTGAGAGAATGTCTACTAACTTATGAAATGTCACATGACTATTGAATGATATTTTTATGCTTTGGTTTGCGTAATTGCTTATTTCATTCGATATCTAGTTTCTAGCTGCACTGCAGCATTGGTTAAAATAAAATTTTGTGGATGTACTAATATAAATATTTTCTGTCTACAAATCGAGTAAATAATAATTTTTTCAAAAAAAATGAGGGAGCACAAAAAGACATTTACCTTCACAGGAACTGCAATCATAGTTTTCTTTTCAAGTACTTGTTAATTTCTTTTGTAGAATAAATTGTGATGCATCACTCTAGTGTTAAGATGTGACATAGGTATTAGACATGGCCATTTTTAGTGTAATACTTTTTCTGCTTGAACTTTGTCATGTTTAGGTATAAGTTATGCTGTTTGCCAGGCATAGTGCTACTGAATTTTAATTTGTGTTACTCTGCTAAGCCAGATTTATTTTTCTTGTTTGCTGCACATTGCCTTATATTAGTCGTAATATTGCAATTGCTTCGCTAATTTCTAAAATGCTGCTTCCTTTGCAAATCTGCACTTTTTTGTCATTGCTGTTTGCGTTAATTGTTTTATGTGCTGCTGCATTGCCTCGTCCCTTAGTTTAGCATCTGAGCTCAGTAGATTTAAGTTAGCTTAAGAGGGGGTAGACTATATAAGAAACTAGTTGTGATGAATGGAAAGAAATGCATTGAAGGTATATGAAAACGTTTTGGGCCAAAATGAGTATTGTACAATGATCCGTAATTATTTTGAAAGAAATATGAACAGAGTAGAGAAAGCAGGTATTGATAGGACTTTTTGGAAATAATGAGGAACGAAGGGAGATCTCCGAGAAGTAAAGAAAGTTTTGTTTGCAAAATACTGCAGTAAAAGAAACCCTGTCCTTTCCTTGTGTTATCCCACTATGTGTTTGTGTACCCTTGTGTATTTGTTTTCTTCCTGTCTCTGTGTAGTTTCATAGAATTTTTTTTCTAATACTATTCACTATGATGAGGAATACTGTTATCCCCAAATATAATTGGTATTAATAATATGTTATTTAACTTGTAAAGATGTTTAGACATTATTTATTCTGTTTTGTTTTAATGCTCATGTGTGAAGTTGATGTTTCAAAATTTATTCTGATCTTTATGTATGTACTTATGTCATTATTTTTGTAACACTGATGTATATGTTTATTTCTATTCTATTGTAAAACCTGTACTACAAATGTTATCTGCATTGTTATGTTCTTTAATGATGTGTTTTGTACCTTTGTAATTGTATTCTTCTGTTATAAAATTGTAATTGACACCAGGTCATCAAATTAAGTAACTTGTAAGTTACATTTCACTGCACACGTTTCTATTGGTCATAGTATATGGACAATATGTGAGAAGTAGGGACTGTTAGTGTTTGCACGTGTGTTAATAATTCAGCAAGGGACTGGTTAACAGCATTGCTGGTTCTCAGGACAATTCAAAAACTTTGTGAGTGCACAAGTGGTGGTTATGGACTTGCTCTATTATCCGCAAGACTCTTCAATGGTGATTGTGCACCTGCGTAGTCACAACGGATGGCTGCTGGCCATCTCTACAAGGACTGCAGTGGGTCTGCATCTTTGGTAGCCCACCAATACCGTAATCTCTACCAGGACTACAGTGGGTCTGCTCTGTGATGACCTACCCACCAATACTCTTCAAAACTTCGACTGACTCCGCTGTGGGTTTGCTCTGTTGTGGCCCATGACCTGTCTGCATGTCGAGAGTCAGCACTGTCTTTCCGTTGGAAGGACAACGATACTTCTTCAAGACTGCATGGAAATCCACTACTTCCGTGTGCATTTTCTTTTCCTGCTCAGACTCTGAGAAAAACACTGCAAGGTGATGAATGATCAGGACTGTCTTTATGGACTGTGAGAAAATTTTAGCATTAACCAACATTGTATCAATAAGTGTGTGCATTTGATTTCTTTGTTATTGTAATTATAAAAAATTTTTTTCAAATCTGTATCGGCCACTGCCCAAACCAATTTGTAAAATTTTTTGTGGGGAGCATGGGGGATATGTAAGTAGGCTGTTTAGGTTTTTTATTGGTAACGCCACCTCTGTGTGAAAATCACTGGCTGTGCTGTGTGCAGTCTGTGGCTGCTTTGCATTGTTGTAATACTCGCCATTGTAGTGTTAGGCAGCTGGCTGTGAACAGCGCGTAGCGTTGCGCAGTTGGAGGTGAGCCGCCAGCAGTGGTGGATGTGGGGAGAGAGATGGCGGAGTTTTGAAATTTGTCATGAACTGCTCTATATATACATATGATGATATCAAGGTAAATACATTGTTTGTTCTCTATTAATATCTTTCATTTGCTAACTATCCCTATCAGTAGTTAGTGCCTTCCATAGTTTGAATCTTTTATTTAGCTGGCAGTAGTGGCGCTAGCTGTATTGCAGTAGTGGGAGTAACCAAGATTTTTGTGAGGTAAGTGATTTGTGAAAAGTACAGGTTAATGTTAGTCAGGGCCATTCTCTTGTAGAGATTATTGAAAGTCAGATTGCGTTGCGCTAAAAATATTGTGCGTCAGTTTAAGCACAGTAGTGTACTATTGTTAAAAAAGGGACGTTTCAAGAGTTCCTCGCTGCTCCGTCCCAACCAACTGGTTACCACACACACCACCACCACCAGGAAATACTAGCGGTCACACCAAAGATAGTACGACAGTACTAGTGTCGATAAGCACTACTGCTGCCACTCAAGGAGGCAAGCCAGCAACTTTGTTACGTCGGTAAGTATAGAAGAAACAAGACGCTACTCGATGTGACAGAATGCCAAAGAACAAATGGCGTGAATGCGAGCCGCACACGGCTCAACCTCCTCCCCTCCATCCCCATTCAACTCCCGACCACGACGACATGGCCGCTCCAAATATAGTATGACAGTGCTCTTATAGATGAACTCTGCTGCTGCCACTCACGGGCAGGCAAGTCAGCAACTTAGTGACGCCAATAAATCGAATAAGAAACGAGACAGGAGTACCGCCAAGACAAGCAATAACGACACGAACACGAGCCGCGCATGGCTCACTATCTTGTAAGTTTTGTTGTTTCTGTTTTATGTTCTTTCTAATGCAATAGTGATTCCCTTGTTAAAATCACTTCAATTCATAACAATAACCTGTTGTTCAATTTCCATTTCTGATAACAATTATTTTGTCCACCAGTTACTTCAAAAAATCTTTAAACAAACATTGCTCAGTCTCACTACCTCCATTGTCCTGCCATTGCCTATACATTAAGTCGAGCACACGCAGTGGTACCGTAGTGCCACGCAGCTCTCACCATAAGGTCCTCATTACGATAGTGCAGCTGTTGAATGAAACGTACAGAATTCGTGCTATGGTGCTGACATTTACCCATGTAAGGGCTGAATACTGCCGTTAAACGTTTGAGAAAGAGGTGAGGCAGACTGTGTAAACAGCCGAACAAGAATGGTGCTAGCACAGGAGACACGTCGAACTCGAGTCTGTGGTTGCGGAACATTGTGTTCCTAGAGGGAACTCAATGAAACATGAACAAACGGAAGTTCTGGACCTCTTCGTTATGGGACTGTCTCCTACGGCAGGCTGTTGAAACACGAGTGCTCTTAGTAAGGCTTGCAGCCCAACACTCAGACCCTGAATTCAAACCGTCTGCCAAAAGCGACTCCCGCACTCGACAGGAGCGGCTGAAACACTGAGGGGAGGAGTTCGCGCCCGGCATTAGGCGATCATGTCCCCCTACCACTCCGCCTGACGCGAAGTTAGATAGTGGGGGAAGTGGAAGGAAACGGCGAGCGTAAAAGGAGGCGTGATGTAGCGAAGATGCTCATTCTACAGCTATCACGTGCAGTTGACGGCAAGACATACTGTGGAAATATCATATTACGTAAACGACTACATCCCACTGGACACTCGAGGGCAATAAAAATAGTTGGTTCGCTGGGAATCCTTCAGATCACAAACCAAATCAGGATTATATTGGTCGAGACTACGTGCCTGATGCAGTCATGTAACTCCTGTGTACTCGATTACCAGTCACATCAGAGGCACCCGCCTGTGAATATGTTTAGGCCCTCCTTGATTCCATGTTCGACGTTCCATGTTCGACATTTAAAGAACTTAAGTGTGTCTCACCATCCTGAATTCTCGAAATCAGACTGCCTAACAAATTACATTGCGTTAGATAATAATTTCTGTGCAACACTACACAACTTGTTTTCGAATTGAACAAATCGGTGATGTGATAATGTTGCTGAAAAGAAGCGTTGTTCATATCTCTCCGCTGACAAATCGATATAGGGCGCCTTCCCGTTTCCGACATCTCTACAAGCGAATAACCGCTTCATCGTGTCACAGACGACCTCTCGGCCTTGCATTACTTCCTGAGATGGTGTTTAGTATCTCAAGCCTTTATCTCAAGCCCTCGACAATGATGAGACGTTAAGTTTCGAACACTTAATAAAACTCTCGTCTTGATCACAAGTATTTTTATTATATTCCTTTAATCCGCAAGCGTTTCAGCAGTCAGCAGTTTTCCGAGCACCAAAATCCTATTGCCATAATGCAGAAACGCGATTTACTAAATAAATATCGTAAGTACTTGCGGTCAAGGCAATAGTTTTATTATATATGCAGAATATGACGACCACGCTTCAGTCCACATACATTTATGGTAACTGACAAAATCAAAATATGTTTGCAACTAAAGGCTTATTTTAAAACGTCAAAAACTGTTCATTCGATTATTTGATAGTAATATTGGCCTCGCTCAAATGCATGAAAACTGGTAAACATAGACGCCGGTATGTCGCTTTGAAACAGCTACCGAAACAGAGGACACGCAAAAAAAGCAGTCTCTCAGCGGAAATAGTGGGGTAAGTCGAATTTCCTTCGTCCCATTTTCTGCAGCCCCGTGTTTAGTAGGTAAATAGTTTCTGGAAATCGTGGTGCGCAATGTCTCTAAAGCGCCAAAACCGCATTATAAATCGGTGATTTATATTCATGTATTCATTAATACTTCGAAGTGTATAAAGTATGGAAATTTTCTCTTTAAATTGAAATCCGTCGCTCCAAGAGTAGCGGTTCGGTGCCATTTCATCAAACATAATTTATCACCTGATACACCATCGAGAAGTCTGAATAGATCATATCTAACCGTAACTAAAACAAATAGGCCCGTTCCCAACGATAGTTGACAGCTGTCTTTGTTTCTGCGGCCAGCAGTCGAGCACCTGTTTTTATTGGAGTATGTACAACAAAGAGAGCAAAAAGTGTCACGTTTTATACTGTGTAATTGTTCCCGCACCCAGGAAGTGTAGTAACATTTTCACTTCTAAAGTTTTCTCTTTCTCAAAGGAGTTCCACAGTTAGACAAGATTCGTATCGCCATTCTGCAACTAAAGGATCTATCATCTTTCTAATTTACTAGCGAAGGGAGTAGACTTGGCCACTATGTTTCGATAAAGTGTATCGATACGTGGAACTGTTTCAGTGTTTCGGAACGGCTGTGGTTCACTGTTTCGAAACAGTAGTGTTTCATTCCGCCCCTGTCTCGGACCAGATTCGATCTCACTGTGGTTCACTGTTTCGAAACAGTGGTGTTTCATTCCGCCCCTGTCTCGGACCAGATTGGATCTCGAGCCAAACACAGATACTGTATCGTTGTTTCAAAATAAGGCTGTTTCAGTCCACCTGTGCTTGGAACGGACTGATTGTATCGAAACAGTGATGTTTCATTCTGCTCTGTGTCGGACGAGATTCGGGCTCGGCACAGGTACTGAAACACAACATACCACTTCATGAAACACTTTCAAGAGTGTCGAAATATTTTTGACAAGCAATAGCATGAAGCTTAAGATATCCGAAAATAAAGCTTCGTTTCTAGCTGACTGTCCTATTTCGAAATGGCGTAACATCTACTTTATAAACACTAACCAACAATAAAACAACGCATACTATTCACATTCAAAATAATGAATATGTGAAAATCATTCAGTTAAATTATACTTTTTTTTATAACATACGCTTCTCCGTTCATGTACACTGATCATATTAAGAAACGCAAGTAAGCCTACAACATTTTGAATAAAACAAGGCGTAGAGTGACAGTTATTAGACATATACATAAATTTGATGTAGGTATAATTGCAAGCAATCTGTTTGACATATCACTGATAGTGTAATGGTGAACGGGAAGGGCTGGGAAGCATGATGAATTTATAGGAACGGTTCGAAACACCTTGAAAGACCAAAATTTTTTTGTTATTTATTCGAATTATTTGTGAGTCTACAGTCACTGTGCCTATTATCCACAATGATTCCCTTGTGTGCATGGAAATCAGCAGGATGGGTATATTACCCATACTAACGGAATGTGGGAATCCCAGTAGCATATGCGTTGTTTCTGCAGTTTGCTCCCATCTCCAGTTCCGTTCGTTGTGGCTCTTCTGTCTTCAGCTATGCCTGTCCTCAGCCAATTGAAAAGTATGAAAGTCACAGGACACGAAAGCAGCGCATTTGCTGCAGGAAATACGAAACTGCCAAGACGTCTAAGTGATAGTTTCACACTTTCTGCGATATGATTATCGCTCTCGCACCTCATTTGTGCTTATATGGACATACTTATACAGTAGACATTCAAGATGATAAAATGTGTAGGTTTATTAGATTACAAAATACGAACTGTTTCACTGTTTCGAAACTGCGTATCGAAACATTACATTGTACTGTTTCATTTGTTTCGAAACAGTTACGTGTTTCGGTTTCCCCATCTCTAGAAGGGAGTAATGCTTTACAACTTTTAAACCCGCGTGGTAACTGGATCAACATCTTCGTCGTTAGTATATCTCATAACATCACGACCAATAACTTCCGCTCCTCCTTACCACTTCGGCCCTTTCAACCGCATGGTACTCGACGCTAACGGTTTGACACATCAAATGCGGTTGCAATGCGAAAGCATGTGGATAACATCAGTTTCTTTTAACACTAATGTAGAGGTTTTCTGTTAAAACCAACTGCGAGAAAGAAAGTACTCTGCTGTGCTGTGATAATGGTCAGGGAGCTGTTGAATGGGCAGGGGGGGGGGGGGAGGAGTTAAATTTCTTCCTCGTAGCTTCAGCAACGTTAGCACAACATTTAAAACATTGGGCAAGTTGCGTTACCCAAGTATGGCTGTGTGTACCCAGATTTCAAGAAAGTAAAGTTATATAGGTCTAAAGCAAACAGTTATTAAGCTTAGCTTAAATCTAAAATTATTAGAGGAATACTTGTATGATATAATAATAGCCACCTTGAAAGACTTTTTGTTAAGTGCTAGAACATCTTACAGCGTCCAAAAATACTCACTGTAGCTCAGAAAGATCACCAAGCATCCCTTTTTATGTTTCCTGTTTTATCGTCTTTGTTCAGATGCATTGTTTTAATTAAGGTTCTTGGCCTAACGTAGAGAGAAACCACTTTGTGAAGCATTTCGGGAAACTCTGACTGATTATGGTAGAAGTATAGAGGATATAAAATGTAGACTGGCAATGGCAAAGAAAGCGTTTCTGAAGAAGAGAAAATTGTTAAAATCGAGTATAGATTTAAGTGTCAGGAAGTCGTTTCTGAAAGTATTTGTATGGAGTGTAGCCAGGTATGGAAGTGAAACATGGACGATAAATAGTTTGGACAAGAAGAGAATAGAAGCTTTCGAAATGTGTTGCTACAGAAGAATGTTGAAGATTAGATGGGTAGATCCCATAACTAATGAGGAGGTATTGAATAGAATTGGAGAGAAGAGGAGTTTGTGGCACAACTTCACAAGAAGAAGGGACCGCTTGGTAGGACATGTTCTGAGGCATCAGGGGATCACAAATTTAGCATTGGAGGGCAGCGTGGAGGGTAAAAATCGTAGAGGGAGACCAAGAGATGAATACACTAAGCAGATTCAGAAGGATGTTGGTTGCAGTA